>NW_027316389.1:32677209-32742209 GCF_026437365.1 Eucyclogobius newberryi
TTTTAAATATGTACACTTTTGCTTCAATTATGAACTTTGTTATTAGGATTTTAAAGGCTCTATTCCTGGGTTTCAGCTTCCTGTTACAAACCCATGGAAAGCCAGGAAGTGGTTCATTAAGATGGAGACAACCCAAATGATTCTGTTTAGCGGATTAGAATAAGTCAAATTGTTACTTTACTTCACTCTGAAAGTCACATCACAACAACAAACTGAAATAAATTGAATTAAATTTCGGCTTTTGTGCCGCTTTGCTCTTTCAAAAAAAAATGCCAATGCAATTTATTGAAGTTTGTGGTGGTGACGTTTGTCTGTGGCAGGAGTGCTGATTGCCTGTTACCTCATCTACACTCTGCGCATCAGTCCCAGCGAGGCGGTCCATTTTGTGAGAGTCAAACGGCCTCGCTCCATTCAGACCCGGACACAGATTGGGCAGGTGTTTGACTTCGCCCGCCTCCTGGGCACTCAGCTGGTGCAGTACCCGGACCTGAGCCTCCGACACGGGGCCCCCTTCACCCTCCAGCACTACCTCAACAGACAGGCCCTGCTCCTGCACGGACAAGAGGCCCGCGCGCTCCGATACACGCCAAAGGTCCCCCCAGCACATACTCTAGTTACATGTTATAACTAACCCTAGAACTGGTGAAAGTATTGCACTTTATCTTACACCTTTACAGTGCAACTAGACATTTTATTACTTAATATATAATATAGAATTAACATGAGGCTAATAAATACATGATTTAATCCAGCTGGATCTTTAGCATTAGCTAGCAGGGCCCATTGTTGGACGGATTAATGCCAAATATCGGCATAAAAGTGTTTATTCTCATGCCAAAATATCATATTTTTCTACCCAGATTGTTTGTCCTGAAAGAACATTCTAATTTCTAATGATATGTTTTGGATGTACATTTGATGGACGTGTGCTGTCTCGTCTCCAGGTGGTGCACCTCCTGTGCCTGCGTCTGTCCTGCCTGGCTCTGGACATCCCTGCTCCTCTAGAGGTCCACGCTGAACTGGACAAGCGCTCCACTATCCGAGCGCTGGGCCGAGCGGTGCGGGACACCCTGGTCTCCAGACAGTTTCTGCCCCTGGTGCATGCAGGCCAGCTGGGCAGCACAGCAGGGGCCAGGGGAGGGGCCAGGGTAGGGGACGTCTCCTCCTGGGACGAGCCGCTGGGTTTCCTCCAGAGGAAGAGAGAGGTTCTGCTGGACAAACGGAGCTACAGCGACTCGGACCTCAGCAAAATCACAGCCAGTGAGGTCAGGTGTACAGATGACATCATAACTTAACAGCTGCTGAGGAGATGACTGTTGTTACATGTGTTGGTGTGATAAGACAGTCCACCTGGATCATTGTGCTGTATTATTTTGTTTCTTTTTTTGTATTTATATTCGCGGTGGCTCAGTGGTTAGCGCTCTCGCCTCACAGTAAGAAGGTCCTGGGTTCGAGTTTGCTTTTGTTTATTTTTTAAAGATTTTGTGGCCCGTAGGCTTTAGACAGGAGAGGACAGTGTGAAATGGGGAATGAGCGAGAGGGGAAGACATGCAGTAAATTGTTGGAGTCGGGATTCAAACTTGCGACACTGCGGCCGGCTGCATGTGGAGCCTGGCATATGTGCTGTGACTTAACCACTCAAACACCGGGCAGCACAGGTTCGAGTTTGCATATTCTCCTCGTGTCTGAGTCCTCTGGGTACTCTGGTTTCCCCACCACTAAAAACAAAATGCTCCTCCCCTGAAAAAGAGATGCTACATCTCAGTGGGACTTTCCTGCTCAAATAAAGGTTAATATTGTTAAAAACAAACAAAATCAGAGAGTGATAAAAAATCTAATCCAAAAGAAGCAAATTTGTCCATTCTCAAGTAATAGTTTTTATCATTCTTCTCCTTGTTATTGCTTTTTTTGCTGCAGCCAAAGGTCCATTCCCCAGGTATCATCCATCATTTCTATTGTTGGTGTTTATGTCCCACATAAACAGTTTTAAAGTCAAATGAATGTGCCTCATTCATCTCAGTTCATTATTTATTGAAATTAGGGCATTCCCAAAGTCCTGTTTTGTTTCCAATATTTATATAAGAATATAAAAAAAGTTGTAATCTGACGTCTGAGTCTGACACTTGCCTTTTTCTGTGCTCCAAGCAGATTCAACCCAACATTATTCCTCAGGTCAAACATTTTAAAAAAGGCCCTATAGAGCATTGTATTGCCTTGTGTCTAGGACATGGAGGCCACTGCCGATGTGGGAGATGGGACCTGCTGCGTATTGGAACCTGGACCTGCTCAGAAACCCCCCAAAACCATCCTTCGGTCACCTTCGAGAAACTGTCCCAAACGCCCCACCTGCTCAGCCAAGAGTGCACTGGCTAAATTCACCTCCACTTCTGAGGTAATTCATTTATAACACATTCCTTTTGTATACAAAGAACCTGAGCATTTCTCCTCGACATATGGGATTTACATAAACTTGGCTGCCAAATGTACACTTTTCTTCAGTTATTCACCGCGTCATAAAAACATACATAGTTTGCACTTAATTCATTCATTCCGATTATTTGTTTGTGTTGCATTTCCACACATTTTAAATTGTACTTGTATTGTACGATAAAAACATTAAAATGTCGTTGTTCAGGTCCCTCCCTACAGTATACAACACACACACAGCAATACACAACAATACAATACAATAATACAATAATACCATACTGTAAAAAAGGCTTTGCAACTTTTGTCCTTGGGAATATTTAACATATATTGTTTTACTCATTTTACCCAAATAGATAGACCTGTTCTTTAAAAAAAGACGTACCCTTTTTCGCCAATTGAGCGCCTGTTTTCTTTTTTTAAAATCTTTTTAAAAATCTATATTTTGTACACACAGCATTACTTGTCCTTTTTATTCTTGACACCTAGAGTTGCGTTGTTTTTGTTCACAGTGTGAGTAATAATCCTGTGTCCTGCTCTCATTCTGAAGCCTTTGAACAGAAACACTTTGAAACGCTCATTATTTTATGTCTCTGCTGCCCTCTGCTGGTCACCTGGTGTCACGCTGCCCTCTGCTGGTCACCTGGTGTTACGCTGCCCTCTGCTGGTCACCTGGTGTCACGCTGCCCTCTGCTGGTCACCTGGTGTCACGCTGCCCTCTGCTGGTCACCTGGTGTCACGCTGCCCTCTGCTGGTCACCTGGTGTTACGCTGCCCTCTGCTGGTCACCTGGTGTCACGCTGCCCTCTGCTGGTCACCTGGTGTTACGCTGCCCTCTGCTGGTCACCTGGTGTCACGCTGCCCTCTGCTGGTCACCTGGTGTTACGCTGCCCTCTGCTGGTCACCTGGTGTCATGCTGCCCTCTGCTGGTCACCTGTTGTCATGCTGCCCTCTGCTGGTCACCTGGTCTTACGCTGCCCTCTGCTGGTCACCTGGTGTCATGCTGCCCTCTGCTGGTCACCTGGTGTTACGCTGCCCTCTGCTGGTCACCTGGTGTCACGCTGCCCTCTGCTGGTCACCTGGTGTTACGCTGCCCTCTGCTGGTCACCTGGTGTCATGCTGCCCTCTGCTGGTCACCTGGTGTTACGCTGCCCTCTGCTGGTCACCTGGTGTCACGCTGCCCTCTGCTGGTCACCTGGTGTTACGCTGCCCTCTGCTGGTCACCTGGTGTTACGCTGCCCTCTGCTGGTCACCTGGTGTCATGCTGCTCTCTTCTGGTCACCTGGTGTCATGCTGCTCTCTGCTGGTCACCTGGTGTTACGCTGCCCTCTGCTGGTCACCTGGTGTTTTGCTGCCCTCTGCTGGTCACCTGGTGTTACGCTGCCCTCTGCTGGTCACCTGGTGTTATGCTGCCCTCTGCTGGTCACCTGGTGTCACGCTGCCCTCTGCTGGTCACCTGGTGTCATGCTGCTCTCTTCTGGTCACCTGGTGTCACGCTGCCCTCTGCTGGTCACCTGGTGTTATGCTGCTCTCTTCTGGTCACCTGGCGTCATGCTGCCCTCTGCTGGTCACCTGGTGTTATGCTGCCCTCTGCTGGTCACCTGGTGTCATGCTGCCCTCTGCTGGTCACCTGGTGTTATGCTGCCCTCTGCTGGTCACCTGGTGTTATGCTGCCCTCTGCTGGTCACCTGGTGTCATGCTGCCCTCTGCTGGTCACCTGGTGTTATGCTGCCCTCTGCTGGTCACCTGGTGTCATGCTGCCCTCTGCTGGTCACCTGGTGTCATGCTGCCCTCTGCTGGTCACCTGGTGTTATGGCAGTATTGGAATGAATGCAAAACTGCAGAACTGATAAGCCCCGCCTCTTCACTGTGACATTTCACTGGAACAAGCAGCAGATTTTCACAGATGTTTTTATTGTTAAAATTATACATGGCATTTTTTAACTCTAGATGCAGGGGGTGGAGATAGGAGGAAAGTGAAAATGAAAATTGCATGACAATACAGGATTACACAAACAGACATGCAGGACTTCATCAGTATACAACTAGGAAAACGTACAAATAGGAAATACTGTTGTTAATGTTAACTATTACATCCATAATGATGCGCCTACATAATAAGTCCGCTTGTGATTCTGAAGGCAACTAACTATGACAGAATCATAGTTTGTAGTCAGGCTTTTCATTGTACGTTGTGTCTGTGTGTCCCAGATGTGCAGGACTCCACAGCCCACGCGCCCCAGTGCAGTGAGCCGGGCTGTGGCTAAGGCCATGGCTGACCCTGGTCCTCCCGGAGAGAGCATCCTGCAGAGGTCCTCCCTGCTGCAGGTTACACACACACACACACACACACACACACACACAAGCAACCGCTAGAAAGAGAACTACTTCTGCCTGGAAATGCCAGAATGATTTTTCAGAATACAGATCAATACCACTCTTCCATCTTAGAGAAAAACTACACTCTCACAAAAATGGACTCTTATCTCATACTTAAGTCTAAGTCAAGGGATTGAAACTATAAACATTTATTTTTTGCCCAGATTCTGTTCAGACTCTCTCGATTTCTATCTTTAGCCGACTGTTTGATGAGTGGATTAATACGATCCCAAGATTTGTGTGGCAAAGCAAGAAACTTAAACTCCGATTTCAAACTCTACAGTTATCCAAAGAAAAAGGAGGCGGGGTTTGCCTTGTCTGAAAAGTGACTTTATTTCAGCTCAAATCAGAACGTTGCTGGTGTGATCCAGATTATGAAGCTCAATGGAAAAATATTGAGAGTAATGTTGTGCCAGGGGTTCCTGTACAGGCCTTACTGGCAGATGACAAACGGATGTGTCATTTGGAGGAAGTTAGAATCCCTGGGTAAAATCTGTTCTTACAACATGGAAGGAGCTAATCAGGACATGCAGACTAAACAAGGATGTTATACTCTTAAACTGGTCAGTTTATGAGTTTATGACCAAGGTTTTGTTCCAAATAGAACTGACCTGAGATTAAAGGTCTGTATTACAAAGGTTTAAAGGTATTTTAGCAGATTGTAAAAGATAATCACACAAAAAGCTTTGATATGTTGAAAGAATCCTTTGACTGACAAAACAGGACTTTTATATGTATTTACAAATAAGGAGTTATTTTAATCAATAACTTAAACAGAGTGGACTGAAATTGTATTAAATATTATAAATCAGAAAAATATCCACATTATATAAATGTATTAACAATGTGGGCTTTCATTCTACTGATTACATGAAGGAAAGATGGGAAATCCTGACTGTTGGAGAAACTGTGGCAGCAGGAGGCAAACCACTCTCACATGTTTTGACTGTCCTGTTGTTCAGGGATACTGGACTGAAGTTCACACTGCACTGCAGACTGTTTATGATATTGTCATCACTCTGAACTTTGAAAAAACGACACAAACAAATGGTTGAAATAAACATCACAGACGATCTTGGACTGGACTGACATTGTAATGGACATCAGACAAATGGAAAAGCTGACAATTGTAATATATAAAGTATTTTGGTGTGTTTGCTCAGGAGGAGCTGAACAGCAGTGAGTGTGGCTGGGCTCTGCTGGTCACAGAGTCAGACCCTCACGTCCTCAGCTGTCTGCTGTGGTCCTGGCTCGACAAGCTCAGGGTGAGACACACACACTCACACACTCACACACACACTCACACACGCACACACACACTCACACACGCACACTCACACACACACTCACACACGCACGCACACACACACACACACTCACACGTGCAAACGCGCGCACACACACACACACACACTCACGCACACACACACACACTCACACGTGCAAACGCGCGCACACACACACACACACTCACACGTGCAAACGCGCGCACACACACACGCAAGCACACACACACACACACACGTGCACACACACACACACTCACACTCACACGTGCAAACGCGCGCACACACACACACACACACACACGCAAGCACACACACACACACGTGCGCACACACACACACACACACACACACACACTCACACGTGCACACACACACACGCAAGCACACACACACACTCACACGTGCACACGCGCGCACACGCAAGCACACACACACGCACGCACACGCACACACACACACACACACTCACACGTGCACACACACACTCACACGTGCACACACACACACACTCACACTCACACGTGCAAACGCGCGCACACACACACACACACACACACGCAAGCACACACACACGTGCGCACACACACACACACACACACACTCACACGTGCACACACACACACGCAAGCACACACACACACTCACACGTGCACACGCGCGCACACGCAAGCACACACACACGCACGCACACGCACACACACACACACACACTCACACGTGCACACACACACTCACACGTGCACACACACACACACTCACACTCACACGTGCAAACGCGCGCACACACACACACACACGCAAGCACACACACACGTGCGCACACACACACACACACACACACACTCACACGTGCACACACACACACGCAAGCACACACACACACTCACACGTGCACACGCGCGCACACGCAAGCACACACACACGCACGCACACACACACACACACACTCACACGTGCACACACACACACACACGCGCACACACGCAAGCACACACACACACTCACACACACACACACACACAAGCACACACACACACACACACACAAGCACACACACACACACTCACACACACACACACACACACACACACACACACACACAAGCACACACACACACACTCACACACACAAGCACACACACACACACACACACACACACACACAAGCACACACACACACACACACACAAGCACACACACACACAAGCACACACACACACACTCACACACACACACACACACACAAGCACACACACACACACTCACACACACACACACAAGCACACACACACACACACACACACACACACACACACACACACACACACACACACACACACACACACACACACACACGTGCCTGTGAGAGGGGGAATAAAGGCACTTTACACTTCAAGAAGAATCATACACCAAATAATAGACTATATTTTCCCCTTTCTTTTCCAGGAGCCTGTGTTAAGTGCAGATGATGTCATCAAACTCTGCAGTGTCTCCAACAACAAGAATGCCATGTCTGAGCTACAGAAGGTACATTTGGCAGAACTGCAGTGATATTGTTAAAGAAGTGTAACTGTTTGTGTTTGCAGCCTCAGAGACACACACTGCTGTGTCTGCTGCGCTGTGTGGGGACAGTGTCCAGTCTGTGTCCACACAGAGAGGACGCTCTGCTGCTGCGCCTGCTGCGAGCGCTCACCAGGGTAAGAGCACATTATACATTACACTGGTGCTGGACTGTCCTGTGTCCTCTGCTCCTCAGACTCCTCTGGAGGAGGTGAAGACAGCAGACGTGTCGATGACAATGTTCAGGTCTGCGCTCAGAGAAACATTCTACAAGTGCAGGAACTTCTCCAGGGCCTGAAGAGCCACACACCAAACGTGGTTCAAAGTAATTTTTCTTATTTTTTTAATTGTTTGTTAAAACCCATTAAAGGTGGTTGTCATTTACAATATTTCATTCTATCATTTTTATAGGCTGTCGTGTGTAGCTCATTGTTTATTTTATTTAGCCTATTTTTGCTAAAATATAAATATGTAAGAATTTGAATTGCAAAGTCATTGTAACGTCTGGATAGCGACCTCAGAGTAGAGTTCCAATTGTGTATTTTATTTACAAAAGAGAATTAAAAACTGTCTCTCAATATGTTCACACAGCACTAAACAACGGTAACTGCAACCAACCACCTTTATTAAATTAACAATGAACATTTTAAAAATGATTAAGCTCTGCCCCCCATTCTCCTCCTTTGTTCTGCCCCGGAGGTTCTTAAGGCGCTCTATGGTGAACACCTGAAAGAGCAGACCATGGGGGTTTGCACTAGTTTAGACTTGTTTTGATTCAGACCTGGTTAGATCTGTTTCAATGCTGGATGGGCACTTTTGCAAAACAATGTTGATAAAACACATGTTATTTCTCACAAAAATCAAATCTATCAGTAGTTATTGTATCGTATTAATTCAATGTATTGATACAGTGTCGGGATATTTTGTGTGAGCCAAAATGTTACAGCAGTGACATATCTTGGCCCTCCGAAAACCACTCAAAATTCAAGGACCATCTCCCCCATCATGTCCCATTTGGAACTGCGCAAAAAGGGCCAGTAAAAATATAATGTGTATCTCATTTTTATCACATTTTTCAGATACATTTGTGTGCTGATATCTCTTTGACTCTGACCAGACCACAACAGTCTAAAACCAACAGGTGATTTTGTGTCACTCTCTGGATATAAAATGAATTGGTCCAAGATTTTTTTATAGTAAAAATAATTATTTATAATTTTCTCCAGATCTGTTGATAATTCTTTATGGAGGACTACACCTAAATATCTAAGGGGTTCCATTTGCAATTTAAATAGTTAGGTCTTTCTAAAGGTCAGAGGGAGCTCCAGAATGTGATGATTTAAGTTTTTTGTACATTTTAAAACTTCAACATGTGCTTTTATTTTAGAAGTGGGCCTATCTAATGGCTCTCGCTACATTACAGCCATTGAAAACAACAGGTTACTCTGCCAAAAGCCATTTTAAGCATTTGAATAGTTATTCCATCCCGCCTTGATGAAAATCCACTCAACATTATTGGCATTGGTAACATCTGTAGGAGATTCCAACAAAAAGAAATATACTCTATGACCTTTTATAAAAATTTAAATATTTGATTTTAAATTGAATTGATCTGACGTCACCTGATCTGCTCCTGACACATTTGAACCTTTGTCAGTCAAACAAGACCCAACAGCCACCGACCTGAGCAAAAGTCTTTTCAACTTTGATAAAATGTGGGTTTTTCACATAAGCCTGTTCATCTCTGGGACGTGTGGAGGTTCAGTTCAGCAGAAAGAGTAGAAAGAGTGGAAAGAACAGTTTCTTTCAGCGGACACAGGGTGGACAGGGTGCGGTTGACTGCTGAACGCTGAGCCGTCCAGCAGGGGGCGCCCGCCACAGCGCACCTCCACAGCCGAAGAAGCGCGTTGCGTGGAAACCAGAAAAAGCATCGCGTCATGTGTTTCTGATGAGTTTGGCTCTTCACGCCGCACCTGAGACACAACATCAGAGCTGAGAGGGTCGTTTATGTTTGACAGAAGAAGAACTGAGGAAAATATCAACTCTTCGGACCGGAAGAGAGTGTTTTTAATCTGCTCCGAGGATTAAGCGCGAGTGTTTGGAGCTGGCAGCCGTTAGCATTAGCCTCCATTAGCCTTTTCTGGACCGAGAGACTATCATTAGATAAGAAACGGTAACGTGAATCGACGGTAGCTGCGGCGTTTGTACTTTTAACCGCGGTCTCGTCGTGAAAGAAGGAACATGAGCTGTTGTTTTCATTCATGTTGTGGCATTAGCGCCCCCGCCGTTAGCTAATACCGAGCCGCGCCAGCTGGAACACGGGCTTCAGTCCACACTTCAGGCTCAGAATCACAGCAGATCCGTGGAAATGGCGGCAGAGGAGGAGAGCGCCGACGCAGAGCTGGACCCGCACAAGTACGACGCGGCGGAGGCGGTGAAGATCATCTGTTTGGGAGACAGCGCCGTGGGCAAATCCAAGTAATCCAAGTTCCACACGACACAGCGCGAGGACTGGCTCTGTTCTTGTGTTTCTGATCGTGTTTCTGTTTCCTCCCAGGCTCATGGAACGCTTTCTTCTGGATGAATAGTATCCTTTTTTTACTATGCACCATATGTGGAGGTGATGGCTCTGCTTTGTGTGAGAGAAGGAGTGGTAGAAGAGTAAAGGTACACAGAGTAAAAGTACACAGAGTAAAAGTACACAGAGTAAAAGTACACAGAGTAAAGGTACACAGAGTAAAGGTACACAGAGTAAAGGTACACAGAGTAAAAGTACACAGAGTAAAGGTACACAGAGTAAAAGTACACAGAGTAAAAGTACACAGAGTAGAGTAAAGGTACACAGAGTAAAAGTACACAGAGTAAAGGTACACAGAGTAAAAGTACACAGAGTAAAAGTACACAGAGTAAAAGTACAGAGTAAAGGTACACAGAGTAAAGGTACACAGAGTAAAAGTACACAGAGTAAAGGTACACAGAGTAAAGGTACACAGAGTAAAGGTACACAGAGTAAAAGTACACAGAGTAAAGGTACACAGAGTAAAGGTACACAGAGTAAAGGTACACAGAGTAAAAGTACACAGAGTAAAGGTACACAGAGTAAAAGTACACAGAGTAAAAGTACACAGAGTAAAGGTACACAGAGTAAAAGTACACAGAGTAAAAGTACACAGAGTAAAAAGTACAGGGGAAGTGGGTAAAAGTCTCTTTTAGTCAAAAATAAATTGAAGTCAATTCAGGTTTTTCCATTTTGCTTGTATTTATTGCACAGAAAAAGACACAAAATATGTTCTGACTGTAAGCTGGCTTGCATCTCCATAAACCTGACTTGTACTTGGCCTGCTTGTTTCCATGGAAAAGTTGTTCTTTTGGCGGTAATATTCCACAGACCAAATCCCTAGAGGATATTCAGAAATGTAGTCAAATCAAATCAATTTATTTTTGTAAGGCCCAAAATCACAACAGTTGCCTCTGAGGGCCACAGGGAGAAATGAATCAACAATGTCTGTGGTGGCGATGGAGTCAGACAATGTCTGTGGTGGCGAGGGACGATGTCCCAGGGTCCTCTGACCTTAGACTCTCCTTCTCGGCCAGGAAAAACTACAAAAAAACCTCTTTGGGAAAAAAGCGTAGAAACCTGGAGGAGTTCCAGTGAAGGAGAGATCCGACTCTCACAGACGGACACGAGGGAGACTGGAGCTGGACCCACTCTTCAGGCAGAAGAGGGACCGTCTGAGTCGAACTGGACCCACTCTTCAGGCAGATGAGGGACCGTCTGAGTCGAGCTGGACCCACTCTTCAGGCAGAAGAGGGACCGTCGGAGGCGAGCTGGACCCACTCTTCAGGCAGATGAGGGACCGTCTGAGTCGAGCTGGACCCACTCTTCAGGCAGAAGAGGGACCGTCTGAGTCGAGCTGGACCCACTCTTCAGGCAGAAGAGGGACCGTCTGAGTCGAGCTGGACCCACTCTTCAGGCAGAAGAGGGACCGACTGAGGCGAACTGGACCCACTCTTCAGGCAGAAGAGGGACCGTCTGAGTCGAGCTGGACCCACTCTTCAGGCAGAAGAGGGACCGTCTGAGTCGAGCTGGACCCACTCTTCAGGCAGAAGAGGGACCGTCGGAGGCGAGCTGGACCCACTCTTCAGGCAGATGAGGGACCGTCTGAGTCGAGCTGGACCCACTCTTCAGGCAGATGAGGGACCGTCGGAGGCGAGCTGGACCCACTCTTCAGGCAGATGAGGGACCGTCTGAGTCGAGCTGGACCCACTCTTCAGGCAGATGAGGGACCGTCGGAGGCGAGCTGGACCCACTCCTCAGGCAGATGAGGGACCGACTGAGGCGAACTGGAGCCACTCTTCAGGCAGATGAGGGACCGTCCACACAGGGCAGGGACCACTTCACCAGGGGAGGGGCATCTGGGTCCACAGGTCCTCAGGAGTGAAAGAAAGAAAAAGAAGGCGGTGAACAGATTGCAAGTGGAATCAAAAAATAAATATTGTTTGATAGCATAAGTAGTCAGAAGAAGAAGAGGATAGTGCTCAAGCTGTCATACTTCCCCCAGCATAGTTACTCCTAGGGCAGCGTAGCTGAAGCTGTGGGTTTATGTTTCTGTTCCTAACTAGTCTGACCATTAGCGATTTCGAAGAGGAACGTTTTAAGCCTGGACTTAAATGAAGAGACTGTGTCAGCATATTTAACATGGGTCGGGAGCTGATTCCATAACACAGGAGCTTGGTAGCTAAACGCTCTACCTCCTACAGTACTTTTAGAGACTCTTGGCACCACCAGAAGGCCGGCATTCTGAGAGCGAAGAGCTCTGTTTGGATGATATGGTTCTATAGCATCTTTGAGGTAGGATGGGGCCATGTCATTTATGGCTTTGTAGGTCAAGAGTAGAATTTTGAATTTGATTCTAGACTCGACGGGGAGCCAGTGAAGAGACTTCAGCACCGGCGTAATGTGCTCTCTTCTTTTTGTTCCTGTTAGTAATCTTGCTGCTGCATTTTGAACCAGTTGAAAGCTTTTTATGGAGCTTTTAGGACACGCTGCAAGCAGGGAGTTACAGTAGTCTAATCTAGTCGTTACAAATGCATGGATAAGTTTTTCGGCATCACTTTTAGGCAGGATTCTTCTGATTTTGGCGATGTTGCGCAAATGGAAATAGTTTAAATTTTTAGAATAAACTGTAAAATGTTGAAAAGGTTTCATCTGGACAATGTTTTTAAAAATGAGAACGTTTCGACTTCCAGCTGAAAGTCCTTTTCAATCTGAAGGTTAAATATTTCATACAGATTCTGAACTGTTCAAGCGCCAAATCTCAATTTTGATTTGAATCACGATTTATGAAGACTATCTTTGTATTGGCTTAAGGGGTAAGTAAAGTAAACCTCTTAAGATAGATAGAAGTCCATATGGTTAAACTACACGTTTCAGTAAAACAGAGGGAATATGAGTTTATTTAAGATTTTACCAAACATTTTGCCCATGTTGCTCCAATTTGACAAAAAGGGCCACAGTCTATTTACTTCATACAATAGTTATGATTTTACAAACAATTTCACCTGACACACATTTATTTTGTCAAATGATCGTTAAAAAGGTGTAATTTAGCAAATTTTCTCCCACCCAATTTTCTACTTTAGTTGTCAAATCATCTGCACAAACTGTAACTTGACTGATGACAAACTATGATCATTATTTACCACGGGACCATCTCTCCAAGCAATTAATTACAATGACATGAGACCCTGTCATGGGCATAATGTCACGCACACCAGAAGCTGACCAATAGGAGTAGAGGGTGGTTAGAAGCCTTGTGTGGAGCTGCTTTTACTAAACATCACTGTCATTGTTCAAGAGAACCAGAGCGTCCTTTTCCTCAGCCCTGATGCAGCCGGCCGCAGCAGCTGTCCACTTTCGCACTGACTCTGTACAAACACAAAGCCTCTGTGGGAAACAAGACCGTGGCAGTAGGTACGTGCTCACCCTGTTTTCTGACGTGCTTCTAATCCACTGCTACTGCTGAGAACTGCTCCTGATAGAGCTGGGCCAGAAATGTGTCTTTAAACGTGTTCTTTTGGTTCAACTGTCAGAAAAATTTGAAATGACTGTAAAAAATGACCATGAGAGTGCAGAAATATCACTATATATTCTTAATTGATAGTTTACAACATAATTTTTTTCATCAGCTCTTTTATGGCATTTTATTTCAACTATAAACAATATACTCAATATTCACGATATTCTCTAAATTCCCTACTACAAAGCAGTGGCACATGTGGTGAAGCTGAAAAATATGTAAAGTGCATCTAAACAGCCACACCTCTGTCAGTCAGCCCCAAGGCAGGCGCAGCACTGGACATGACAGTGATGGTGAGTTAACGTGAGTGAAAAGGACCTGACTTGTGTTGTTGTTGTTGTTGTTGTTGTGTGCACAGACTTCTGGGACACGGCGGGTCAGGAGAGGTTCCAGAGCATGCACCCATCGTACTATCACAAAGCCCACGCCTGCATTATGGTGAGAATGACACCGCACACGCCACAAACCTGCACAGAAACTACAATGTGCTTATTCTCCAGTCAGAGCAGGAGACGAGGGTCGTTATGTGAGTTTGTTTGTTTGTTTGTTTGCACAGTAGTGACTGTGGTTTGATGATTGGGACTAGTGCAGTGGGAGAGACCTGGTTGTCTCACATGGGTACACCAGGGGGCGCTATGGCATTAAGCTAAACACCCCGTTTGTTTTTTGCTTTAATATTTTGATCATGCAAAAAACATTCAAGTAAGTGTCAAAATCTGAAAATAATCTAATATCCTGTAAAAGGTCAGAGTTCAGGGCTGTTTAACAAACTAAAAGCTCAAACTCAAACTAAAGCCACGTGTCGCTCGCTCAAACGTTCTGTCAAAGTCAGACGGGGCCGGTCATCTCACGGGACGTACCTGATGTCCCACTGTGCTGATGCAGACCCTGGCTATTAGAACAGTAACATTTGTAAAGCTTCTATCTGCAACATTTTACAGTTTAATATGAACTAAAAATCAAACGAACAATAACGTGAACAAATTAGTTGTTGGATTACATCGTGGGATGATTGAAAAAGGGTTTAAAACAAAAATGATGCCCAGTGGAAGACCCAGGACACGCTGGAGGGACTATGTCTCTCGGCTGGCCTGAGAACGCGCCGGGATCCCCCTGGAGGAGATGGAGGAAGTGTCTGGGGTGAGGAAAGTCTGGGAGTCCCTGCTTAGACTGCTGCCCTGGATAAACGGGAGAAGATGGATAATGCTCATTGTGACAACCACTGACACGGGGCACAAAGGATGTTGTCTTTAACGGTTCATATGTTTTTCTCACAATAACATGTGTAAAAGGCCCATTTTAAACATTTGTGGGATAAAAATGTGACAATCAGATGACTAAGATTTTAAAAGCACAAATAGAGTCATACTAAACGACAAATTAAATGATCAAAAAAACATTACCCCAAACAATGGACACTGTATTGTTGGTATTTATAATGCACTTCTTCCTGCAGCATGTAACCAGGAGCTTTTGTACTTTTTTCCTTAGGTTTTCGATGTCCAAAGAAAGATCACCTACAAAAACCTGAGCACGTGGTACCAGGAGCTGCGCGAGTACCGACCCACGATCCCCTGTTGTGTAGTGGCCAATAAGATTGACGGTGAGTCAGAACGAGTGGAGTCAGAATGTGGTGGATTGGGTTTCAGAGTGATGGGAAACGTGGCACCGCTGCTGCCATAGCGATGGTATGAAGCAGGTCAAACATCTGCACCGGGCTCAGGCTTTTCTCTTTGCAGCCGACATGAAAGCGACTCAGCGAAGCTTCAACTTTGCAAAGAAGCACGAGCTGCCGTCTTACTTTGTTTCAGCAGCGGACGGGACCAACGTCGTCAAGGTTTGAGCAGGATGACATTCATAAACTGCTTGTAGATATATGTTATTGCTAAGTTATTGCACAGCTTTAATACATATGGTTGTTTCTGTAGATGTTTCGAGACATGATCAAAAGAGCAGTGGCGTACAAGCAGAGCCCGACGGACTTTATGGATGAAGTGCTACAAGAACTGGAGGTAATATGAGCCTTAACGTGAAGCTAGAACTGCACGTGACAGGTTCTCGTGTTTTTCTGGTATTACTTTGTTTGGTGGGATGGATTTGGTGGTAATTATTTAATAGTCAAGAAAAAAAGTAGCTCTGAGTTCTGAAAAGGATTGTTCAGTTACCAGAACTAAACCATTATTTAAAAAAAAGCTCTTTTATTTGACTGACTGTTGAATTACCATTACTGTTTTATTCAGAAAGAAAGAAGAATTTCACTGTTGTGTTGTCTTGGTGGTAATAATCTTTTTTTTTACAATAATCTTAGCACTAAAATGTAGTATCTTTAGTCATCAGCGCACACAGTTCCAGCCAAAATACAGGAACAATTTACTGTACAAGACTCATTTTTCTTTTTTGACAGTTTAAACATTTATGGTTCCGGTAAATTTAGGACTAAACCCAGATATAAACATGGACTTTGCCAAGACTAAAACAGGACTAGAACAGGACAAGGTCAAGTCAGACTGAAACTCAAACCAGGGCCAAACAAGTACTAAATACATGAAATACATGTGTTTGTTAATCATGTGTAAATTAGACCCGCTTAAAGTGCCTCTGACAGGTTAGACACTCATTCAACTAGAATGCAGTTAAGATAAATATATTTAGAATTTAGCTAAAAATTATATATACATTCATGACAGAATAGGACTTTTTTTTTAGGTTGTTTATTTCACTTCCTGTTTGTAATCGATGATATCACACTAGGAAAATTACCCAGCAAACACAAAAACTCATCTAATGTCACAATTTATTTTATCTGACAAATAAAAATATATGAGAGCGACTTTGTTTTGTTGAATTCATATTTAGAGTCAAAAAAGTTGTTTCTTTGTGTAAATTCTGCATAAACTTTGACAGGAATGAGTGTCCCTGGTGTGATGTCACTTCCTGTCATTTTCTACAGACCTTTTAATGTTTTCTCCACAAATACCTGCTCGATTGGTGTAAAACTATCATTTATATGTACAACAGGTTAAATTCACCAAATGAAATGAAAACTAGTCATGTGCACCTTGTTTACTGTATGGTTGCTTTGTAACAGTTAAATAGTTATTAGCTCTACGCAACCAGAAAATGATAAACTTCACAGAAAATGGTCAAACTAGAGACATTTTTAAATATTATTAAGCTTACTATGTATTTGTGGAATGTCTGTCATATGCACACGTTCAAATTTTACATTTCTCAAACATAATTTTGTCGTTTTTGCAGAATTTCGACTTGGACAAAACGGAGGACGACTCTGAAGCAGACGATTAGAATGTGAATTATGTAGTTTATACATCAATTATGTTTTGTAAAGCCTCGTGCATCTCGTGGAACATTATGTATTTTTTCCCACAGAAAAGCAAATAGCTGTGAATAGATTGCAAACCTATTTATATGTTTTATATCATTAGTTTTTATTTTTTACAGCGAAATGTGAAGCGTTGTAACGGGGAATGTGTAATTGTCCGGTGTTTTTGCTGCTATTTCCTGGTGTTTACGCGTAGGACTTCTTTTTCGATGTCACAAGACGCTATATTCGTGTGAGAAAAGTAGTTTGTGAAATACATTCTCCATCGTCTGCGGTGTTGTTCAAGTGGAAAGAGTTTTGTCTTCAATAGAAAACATTTTCTATAGAGAGAATTTGTTCCGTCAGATTTTGAACGCTTTAAACGCTGATGAATGTCTCACTTTGAATGTTTTAACCTTGGGGAAAAAACATGCTTTGTTTCTATTTTCTTTTTCCTGTATTTTGGTTGTGGAATGTTGTAAAGTTTTCAATGTTTCTTAGTTCATAAATTCAAAAGGAAAAATTCACCTTTTAAATATTCAGCGCATATATTTTCAAGTCAAGATTCGGAGTGTAAAGTTTGCACACAAGAAGAAAAATCACACTTATTATATTCTGGCACCATTAGCATTTTCAGTCAATCTGAGAGAGTAAAAAACATCAAAACTACCTCTACTTTAGCTGTTAACTGTAAACCCCGCCCACAGAAGAGAGAGGCCAATAGGAGGCCTCTATTCTTTTTCAAATTTCCCAAAAAAGTATGCAGTACTGCATGTTTTTTCTGATGAATCAAATGATCTTTCACGATGAGATGTGCACGTGATGAAACATACCAAAGTTTAAAAAAAAAAAGTGGACTCTGGAGCCTTCACTGTTTTCATTATAAATTTATTACAGAATAAACATCTCTCTGTGGTGGACATATGTGTGGAACATCTCAGCGTGGACACCAGGCAGCACGTTCAGACGGGTCTCTGTCCACTCTTGGGGTCAGTTTAGGGGTCGAAGTGAAGGATGTTTGGTTCATCCATAATCAGGATTGTTCCGGTCTCAATATTTGTAAGAACTAAAAACTAATATTAATTTATATACATACTTATAAACTGCATTCAAAAAGTCTGATTTGATCAAGTTGGCCACATACTATTGGGACAGTGATGTATTAGAACAGAAAGCATCATCTGGACTTGTCTGGGCTCATGGTTTGAGGCTGAGATGTCGCAGTCATACATCCACCAGTCTAAACTTCACAGTGCAAACAAGGAGAAAACCAACGAGAAATCCAAAGAAAAGCCGTTCATGATAAGAGCACTGGCTCCAGAGTGGATTAAAAAGGTTACACTGCTCCTCACACAATGTAGATTGTGCTTTGTTGATTAGAAAAGTGTTCCCACTGTCACTTACACTACTGTCTGAGAGCAGACTCCATTTTGGATTGTGGTTTGGTTTCACCAGGGAACAGTTAACAGGATTCCCCTTTATCACAGTACCAATCTGATTGAAATAGAAAGATCAATGCAAAGTTCACGTGGACAGTCACAGGTGTTTGATACTGCGCTCCAAAGATTTCCATAAGGAATGACACCTTTTTATTATCTTATGGCAATCTTTGTCCAACACATATACGGCCTGTGTTTCATAAAATAAAATTGAGTTGTGTTTCCACCAGGAGGAAACAGGAAAGGATCTAAGAAATGTCTGCAGTTCTCAAGATTTCCAGGAGATGGCACCATATTATTGAGTCGGAACAGCGTCAGATGCTGTAACTAAGATAGTCCCAAAGCAAACACAGATATACAGTTCAAAGTAAGGTCGTTTTTGGCACAATTTCCTCACCTCGCACGCCCCAAACTCCCAGTGTCTGAATGTCTGAAAAAGGAAAGAGGAGTTCTGCCTGACGAGGAGCGCAAATGCCATCTGGAACCGAGAAGCTGCTCCTACTTCAAACACCACACAGTGACCACACAGTGACCACTCAAGTGACCATGCAAGTGACCACTCAAGTGACCACACAGTGACCACACAGTGACCACTCAAGTGACCATGCAAGTGACCACTCAAGTGACCACACAGTGACCACACAGTGACCGGCGTCCTCAGTGACCCCTGGATGTGCCTTTGAGCCACAGTGGTGAGTCTGGAGATGATAGTAAGGCTCTAGTGGACTAAGAAAGAACAGGTCCATTCACAAAAACACATGCTCCATTCAAAGGAGGGTCCAGATCACACCTGCGCGTCCATCACGGTGGCTCTATGTTCTCTATGTTAGCACCTTGTCACCTTGTTTTTTGTGCAAATCGTCCCCTAGTTCATAGTTCAGAGTTCAAAAGTTCATAGAAAGAATAAAATCTGCTCACCCTTTTCCACAGGTGGTTAACTATGCATATATGCCAAACATTCATATATATAGATCTATATACTTTTTTCAAAAATTTATATGAAATCTATTGTATCTACATCGCTTATGAAAAAAGCATATATTTGTTCGTTTTACAAGTTAGAAAGGACGATTTCTTTTAGACTTTTTTTCTTCTACTGTCCTTCTCTGTAAAATCTGTATGTTTCACACGCTACAAATGCCCACAGTGCGAGGGCAGTAAATGAAAGTCGGATGTTCAAATGAATAATAAGAGTAATAAATACAACCTAAACAAAAAGGCAGTGAGTGTTATTCTTACAACAGAAATCAGCTTTGATACTGTTGGATTCCATAGCGCCCCCTGCTTTACAAAACAGCATTCAAAATAACAAAAGTAGTTGTACAGTTGAGGAAAAGTGGCTTGGCCTTCAGACCGTCACCAGAAAAACAGTGTGTGACTGTTGAATAGAACTCACTGCCGACAGAAGCTACTCACACAAACAAAGAGCAGACGTTTGTCTTAGAAAGGATTTTTTGTCTTTTTGTCACAACCTGGTGCAAAGGTCTCGTGTCTCTGTCTGTGGTTGAAACGCAGAGGCAGGACATTCAGAGACGGTCAGGTTGTGTTTGCAGACACACGGGTGCTCCCACCCCCACAGTGCTCTCCCAGGAGCCCACAGAGCTCTCCCAGGGGCCCACACGTCCACACTTAAGCACTTTGACTTTTGCGTCTTAATTTTTTGCTTTTTAAGACTCATTAGGCACAAGCCTGAAAGTCTAAAAGTGACACAATAATATTCTGCCCTCTTCTCATGTACTCAAACTGTCCTAAGTGCCTGTGTGGATGGGGCCCATCACAGGGGGCGGGGGCACCGGGGTCTTAGTCTCACATTGCGGGATGCCCTTTAGTATGAAGGAAGACTGTAAGAAAAGAAACACACACAACACTCTCAGTCCAACACATGATGGAGCTCGTCATGCTACGGAAAGGAAGGAACGTCCTTTATCTATGAAAAACATTATTCTATAGATTTTTTTTCTTTCAAATATATATATATATATATTTATATAGGTATTATATAGTAATTAGTAGAAATGAGTAAACTATTGGTGAAATAAATTTTCTTTCACTTTCTATACTAAAACCTCAAAACAGGCGCAGGTTAAATTATTATATGTCATCTTTGCAATATTGTTCTTCTTTTGAAAGCTATATTAACATACATATATCTTATATTATATCCCTATATATAATGTTCCCTTGGGAAAACCAAAAAACGATTATGAAAAAGCCACGAGTGTTGGTTAAACATTCTCCAGTTGATATCACAGTCTGGGTCCAAGGCGGAGGCTCCACAGTCTGTCCACCACCCACATGGCTCCACTGTAGAAAGGGAAAGGCAACTGATCTGTCTGCTGTGACTGGCTCCTCCTCACTCCTCACTGTCTCCTCCTCACTGTCTCCTCCTCACTGGCTCCTCCTCACTCTGCAGAAGGCTTCAGAGAGGGCAGAGGTAGAGGAGGTGGCACCGCTCCCTTCTGAGAAGACAAACCCTGGAGGCTCAGCTGACCTGGCTTGAACCCTGAGGCAGATTCTGATTGAACCTTGCTCTTGCTCTGTCACTGGGAGAACATGTGTAAACAGGTCCAGAGCCCCCTGCTGTCTGCTGTGTGCGCTGCACTCTCAGGGCCGCTGTCAGCTCTCCAGCAGCTGCTTCAGAGCGCGCTCTATGTTCATGCGGTGTCCCACCCGTGTCACGCCCAGCTCAGCAAAGTCCTCCTTGGTCAGAGCCGGGAGGTGTGAGCCCTCGATCTCGTGCTCCTGGAAGCCTAAGCGGTGCTCTCCCAGGTGGATGCTCTCCAGCCAGTCTCCCACGTCGTACTTGTTCCACAGGTGCAGGGGCTTCTGGTGGAAAGGCCGCAGAGACAGCAGAGGTGAGCCCATACGAGGGGAGTGTGAGGGAGAAGGAGACGGGGAGCGTGAGCGAGAACGAGAGCGAGCGCTGGAGCTCCTCATCACAAAGCGCACCTCTTTAGGCTCCTGGGGTAGACTGAGGCTGGAGGACTTCAGGATGGTCTGGGGAGGTGTGGTGGGGGAGCCGGGCAGGCAGAAGCCGCTGTAGCGTCCCAGAGGATCCCGGTCCGGAGAACCTGGACTGGGGGTGCGGCGGGTCACTGGGTAACGGCTGCCAGGCCGGATGGTGTACGTGGCTCCGTAACTCCTCTGAGAAATGGTGTGGAGCTCTCCTAAGCTGCTGAAAAGTCTGATGGACACAAAAGCAACAGTTAGAAGTTTGGACAAAGCAGAAAATGTCAAACCAACTGAAAGAAAGGACAGGAGACAGCAGGGTCTACAAAAGCTCAAGTTTAGATTAGTCTCATCTCCAGGTTAATGCCTGATAAGAAAGACTACTTATGCTATAAAGTAGTAAAGCTTTGATTGAAGAAAACAAATCAACTGTCTGATACATCCAACAGATTTTTCCTTCAGCGTTCAACTGACTGAGTGCCAGGCTTACCGTCTGCAGAGGCCCCCCTGAAACACAACATACACCACAGAACCCACCCAAATCCTAACATAAAAGTTCATTTACTTTGATTTTGACCCCAGAAGAAATAATATTAATAATCTTACTTATTTAGTCTTACTTATTTTCTCATTTAAAAAAAAAACATTTGGAAACAAAGTCCCAAGAGCCCTGCCAGTTTCAGAGGAGACCGGAGTCTTTAGATAAGGTTTACACCCAGGGGCCCTCTACTGTGCCACACACCCCGGCGGAGAGGAGACGGCTTACAAAGTGGAGCAGATGGACATCAAAGCAACGTACAGTGCATAAAAGAGGTACTACAGGGCAGAAGAATAGAGGTGCTACAGGGGCCTGGGGCCAGGGGCCAGGGGCCTGGGGCCTGGGGCATGCATCATATTCACTCGTGTTAGTGGACCTGGAGAAGCTCTATGTGAACACATAATGGCACAATGAAAAGGGCAGAGGTGCAGAGCTTTAGTGCAGACAGAAGGACAGAGATGAGCTCCATGCACACTTACACAGTGGTCCAGCCCTCCAGGGTGCACAGTCAGTTCTAGACCAATCAGATCAGAGCAGCGGGGCGGAGCATGCAAGGTGAGCAAAGAGAGAGCAATGGGAGAGAATGTTAGCATCACTCACTGAGACGCAGCCTCCAGCAGACAACCTGCTCTGCTACACACACAGTGTGTGTGTGTGTGTGTCTGTGTCTGTGTGTGTGTCTGTCTGTGTGTGTGTGTGTTCATGTCCAGCACTAACAGCAGAGCTGGCTTCAGCAGGAGGCTCTGACAGTGAGCAACATGACAAAGACATGTTCACATAAACACACACAAGGGACACATGGTTACACGCATATAAGTTCTATTATTCACTTTATATTTCACTTTTACTTTGTACGACTGGCATCATTGCTCATGTCTTATTAGATGCCTATAATAGATTATTGGATTATTATGCCTAGCAATTTGTTCATTTAACGTAACATACTGCTCTTCAAAAACTCACGGGGCGTGAACTCCAAACATAAGTATTATAAGTACTCGTTCACTTCATGGTGAAACAACCATAAATACAACAATGACAGATACACAGAATACTTGAGGGTTCCACTGTGGGGAAGTTCTGCCTCTAATGTTCTGCCTCTAAAGTTCTGCCTCTAAAGTTCTGCCTCTAAAGTTCTGCCTCTAAAGTTCTGCCTCTAAAGTTCTGCCTCTAATGTTCTGCCTCTAAAGTTCTGCCTCTAATGTTCTGCCTCTAAAGTTCTGCCTCTAAAGTTCTGCCTCTAAAGTTCTGCCTCTAATGTTCTGCCTCTAAAGTTCTGCCTCTAACGTTCTGCCTCTAATGTTCTGCCTCTAAAGTTCTGCCTCTAAAGTTCTGCCTCTAACGCTCTGCCTCTAAAGTTCTGCCTCTAATGTTCTGCCTCTAAAGTTCTGCCTCTAATGTTCTGCCTCTAAAGTTCTGCCTCTAAAGTTCTGCCTCTAAAGTTCTGCCTCTAAAGTTCTGCCTCTAACGCTCTGCCTCTAACGCTCTGCCTCTAAAGTTCTGCCTCTAAAGTTCTGCCTCTAACGCTCTGCCTCTAAAGTTCTGCCTCTAAAGTTCTGCCTCTAAAGTTCTGCCTCTAACGCTCTGCCTCTAAAGTTCTGCCTCTAAAGTTCTGCCTCTAAAGTTCTGCCTCTAAAGTTCTGCCTCTAACGCTCTGCCTCTAAAGTTCTGCCTCTAAAGTTCTGCCTCTAAAGTTCTGCCTCTAACGCTCTGCCTCTAACGCTCTGCCTCTAACGTTCTGCCTCTAACGTTCTGCCTCTAATGTTCTGCCTCTAATGTTCTGCCTCTAAAGTTCTGCCTCTAACGCTCTGACTCTAAAGTTCTGCCTCTAACGCTCTGCCTCTAACGTTCTGCCTCTAAAGTTCTGCCTCTAAAGTTCTGCCTCTAACGCTCTGCCTCTAAAGTTCTGCCTCTAAAGTTCTGCCTCTAACGCTCTGCCTCTAAAGTTCTGCCTCTAAAGTTCTGCCTCTAAAGTTCTGCCTCTAACGCTCTGCCTCTAAAGTTCTGCCTCTAAAGTTCTGCCTCTAAAGTTCTGCCTCTAACGCTCTGCCTCTAACGCTCTGCCTCTAATGCTCTGACTCTAAAGTTCTGCCTTTAATGTTCTGCCTCTAAAGTTCTGCCTCTAACGCTCTGCCTCTAACGTTCTGCCTCTAATGCTCTGACTCTAAAGTTCTGCCTTTAATGTTCTGCCTCTAAAGTTCTGCCTCTAACGCTCTGCCTCTAACGTTCTGCCTCTAAAGTTCTGCCTCTAAAGTTCTGCCTCTAAAGTTCTGCCTCTAAAGTTCTGCCTCTAAAGTTCTGCCTCTAAT
The DNA here is from genome assembly GCF_026437365.1 of Eucyclogobius newberryi. NCBI lineage: Eukaryota > Metazoa > Chordata > Actinopteri > Gobiiformes > Gobiidae > Eucyclogobius > Eucyclogobius newberryi. The sequence continues at coordinate 32,701,500 of NW_027316389.1, forward strand.
GTTCTGCCTCTAAAGTTCTGCCTCTAACGTTCTGCCTCTAACGCTCTGCCTCTAATGTTCTGCCTCTAATGTTCTGCCTCTAAAGTTCTGCCTCTAACGCTCTGCCTCTAAAGTTCTGCCTCTAAAGTTCTGTCTCTAAAGTTCTGCCTCTAATGCTCTGCCTCTAACGCTCTGCCTCTAATGCTCTGACTCTAATGTTCTGCCTTTAATGTTCTGCCTCTAAAGTTCTGCCTCTAACGCTCTGCCTCTAACGTTCTGCCTCTAATGTTCTGCCTCTAACGCTCTGCCTCTAATGTTCTGCCTCTAATGTTCTGCCTCTAAAGTTCTGCCTCTAACGCTCTGCCTCTAAAGTTCTGCCTCTAAAGTTCTGTCTCTAAAGTTCTGCCTCTAATGCTCTGCCTCTAACGCTCTGCCTCTAATGCTCTGACTCTAAAGTTCTGCCTTTAATGTTCTGCCTCTAAACTTCTGCCTCTAAAGTTCTGCCTCTAACGTTCTGCCTCTAATGCTCTGACTCTAAAGTTCTGCCTTTAATGTTCTGCCTCTAAAGTTCTGCCTCTAAAGTTCTGCCTCTAAAGTTCTGCCTCTAAAGTTCTGCCTCTAACGTTCTGCCTCTAATGCTCTGACTCTAAAGTTCTGCCTCTAACGCTCTGCCTCTAACGTTCTGCCTCTAACGTTCTGCCTCTAACGTTCTGCCTCTAATGTTCTGCCTCTAATGTTCTGCCTCTAATGCTCTGACTCTAAAGTTCTGCCTCTAACGTTCTGCCTCTAATGCTCTGACTCTAAAGTTCTGCCTCTAACGTTCTGCCTCTAAAGTTCTGCCTCTAACGCTCTGCCTCTAAAGTTCTGCCTCTAAAGTTCTGCCTCTAACGCTCTGCCTCTAATGTTCTGCCTCTAACGTTCTGCCTCTAAAGTTCTGCCTCTAAAGTTCTGCCTCTAACGTTCTGCCTCTAACGCTCTGCCTCTAACGCTCTGCCTCTAATGTTCTGCCTCTAATGTTCTGCCTCTAAAGTTCTGCCTCTAAAGTTCTGCCTCTAAAGTTCTGCCTCTAACGTTCTGCCTCTAACGCTCTGCCTCTAACGCTCTGCCTCTAACGCTCTGCCTCTAACGTTCTGCCTCTAATGCTCTGACTCTAAAGTTCTGACTCTAAAGTTATGCCTCTAAAGTTCTGCCTCTAACGCTCTGCCTCTAATGTTCTGCCTCTAAAGTTCTGCCTCTAACGTTCTGCCTCTAAAGTTCTGCCTCTAAAGTTCTGCCTCTAAAGTTCTGCCTCTAAAGTTCTGCCTCTAACGTTCTGCCTCTAACGCTCTGCCTCTAACGCTCTGCCTCTAACGTTCTGCCTCTAATGTTCTGCCTCTAATGTTCTGCCTCTAAAGTTCTGCCTCTAAAGTTCTGCCTCTAAAGTTCTGCCTCTAACGTTCTGCCTCTAACGCTCTGCCTCTAACGCTCTGCCTCTAACGTTCTGCCTCTAATGCTCTGCCTCTAAAGTTCTGCCTCTAAAGTTCTGCCTCTAAAGTTCTGCCTCTAAAGTTCTGCCTCTAACGCTCTGCCTCTAATGTTCTGCCTCTAAAGTTCTGCCTCTAAAGTTCTGCCTCTAAAGTTCTGCCTCTAACGTTCTGCCTCTAACGCTCTGCCTCTAACGCTCTGCCTCTAACGCTCTGCCTCTAACGTTCTGCCTCTAATGCTCTGACTCTAAAGTTCTGACTCTAAAGTTCTGCCTCTAAAGTTCTGCCTCTAACGCTCTGCCTCTAAAGTTCTGCCTCTAAAGTTCTGCCTCTAACGTTCTGCCTCTAACGCTCTGCCTCTAAAGTTCTGCCTCTAACGTTCTGCCTCTAAAGTTCTGCCTCTAACGTTCTGCCTCTAATGCTCTGCCTCTAAAGTTCTGCCTCTAAAGTTCTGCCTCTAAAGTTCTGCCTCTAAAGTTCTGCCTCTAACGCTCTGCCTCTAATGTTCTGCCTCTAAAGTTCTGCCTCTAAAGTTCTGCCTCTAAAGTTCTGCCTCTAACGTTCTGCCTCTAACGCTCTGCCTCTAACGCTCTGCCTCTAACGTTCTGCCTCTAATGTTCTGCCTCTAATGTTCTGCCTCTAAAGTTCTGCCTCTAAAGTTCTGCCTCTAAAGTTCTGCCTCTAACGTTCTGCCTCTAACGCTCTGCCTCTAACGCTCTGCCTCTAACGTTCTGCCTCTAATGCTCTGCCTCTAATGTTCTGCCTCTAAAGTTCTGCCTCTAACGTTCTGCCTCTAATGCTCTGACTCTAAAGTTCTGCCTCTAACGCTCTGCCTCTAACGTTCTGCCTCTAACGTTCTGCCTCTAACGTTCTGCCTCTAATGTTCTGCCTCTAATGTTCTGCCTCTAAAGTTCTGCCTCTAACGTTCTGCCTCTAACGCTCTGCCTCTAACGCTCTGCCTCTAAAGTTCTGCCTCTAAAGTTCTGCCTCTGAAGTTCTGCCTCTAAAGTTCTGCCTCTAACGTTCTGCCTCTAATGCTCTGACTCTAAAGTTCTGCCTCTAACGCTCTGCCTCTAACGTTCTGCCTCTAACGTTCTGCCTCTAACGTTCTGCCTCTAATGTTCTGCCTCTAATGTTCTGCCTCTAATGCTCTGACTCTAAAGTTCTGCCTCTAACGTTCTGCCTCTAATGCTCTGACTCTAAAGTTCTGCCTCTAACGTTCTGCCTCTAAAGTTCTGCCTCTAACGCTCTGCCTCTAAAGTTCTGCCTCTAAAGTTCTGCCTCTAACGCTCTGCCTCTAATGTTCTGCCTCTAACGTTCTGCCTCTAAAGTTCTGCCTCTAAAGTTCTGCCTCTAACGTTCTGCCTCTAACGCTCTGCCTCTAACGCTCTGCCTCTAATGTTCTGCCTCTAATGTTCTGCCTCTAATGTTCTGCCTCTAAAGTTCTGCCTCTAAAGTTCTGCCTCTAAAGTTCTGCCTCTAACGTTCTGCCTCTAACGCTCTGCCTCTAACGCTCTGCCTCTAACGCTCTGCCTCTAACGTTCTGCCTCTAATGCTCTGACTCTAAAGTTCTGACTCTAAAGTTCTGCCTCTAAAGTTCTGCCTCTAACGCTCTGCCTCTAAAGTTCTGCCTCTAAAGTTCTGCCTCTAACGTTCTGCCTCTAACGCTCTGCCTCTAAAGTTCTGCCTCTAACGTTCTGCCTCTAAAGTTCTGCCTCTAAAGTTCTGCCTCTAAAGTTCTGCCTCTAAAGTTCTGCCTCTAAAGTTCTGCCTCTAACGTTCTGCCTCTAACGCTCTGCCTCTAACGCTCTGCCTCTAACGTTCTGCCTCTAATGCTCTGCCTCTAAAGTTCTGCCTCTAAAGTTCTGCCTCTAAAGTTCTGCCTCTAAAGTTCTGCCTCTAACGCTCTGCCTCTAATGTTCTGCCTCTAAAGTTCTGCCTCTAAAGTTCTGCCTCTAAAGTTCTGCCTCTAACGTTCTGCCTCTAACGCTCTGCCTCTAACGCTCTGCCTCTAACGCTCTGCCTCTAACGTTCTGCCTCTAATGCTCTGACTCTAAAGTTCTGACTCTAAAGTTCTGCCTCTAAAGTTCTGCCTCTAACGCTCTGCCTCTAAAGTTCTGCCTCTAAAGTTCTGCCTCTAACGTTCTGCCTCTAACGCTCTGCCTCTAAAGTTCTGCCTCTAACGTTCTGCCTCTAAAGTTCTGCCTCTAAAGTTCTGCCTCTAAAGTTCTGCCTCTAAAGTTCTGCCTCTAACGTTCTGCCTCTAACGCTCTGCCTCTAACGCTCTGCCTCTAACGTTCTGCCTCTAACGTTCTGCCTCTAACGCTCTGCCTCTAAAGTTCTGCCTCTAACGTTCTGCCTCTAAAGTTCTGCCTCTAAAGTTCTGCCTCTAAAGTTCTGCCTCTAAAGTTCTGCCTCTAACGTTCTGCCTCTAACGCTCTGCCTCTAACGCTCTGCCTCTAACGCTCTGCCTCTAACGTTCTGCCTCTAATGTTCTGCCTCTAATGTTCTGCCTCTAAAGTTCTGCCTCTAAAGTTCTGCCTCTAAAGTTCTGCCTCTAACGTTCTGCCTCTAACGCTCTGCCTCTAACGCTCTGCCTCTAACGTTCTGCCTCTAATGCTCTGCCTCTAAAGTTCTGCCTCTAAAGTTCTGCCTCTAAAGTTCTGCCTCTAAAGTTCTGCCTCTAACGCTCTGCCTCTAAAGTTCTGCCTCTAAAGTTCTGCCTCTAAAGTTCTGCCTCTAACGTTCTGCCTCTAAGGCTCTGCCTCTAATGCTCTGACTCTAACGCTCTGCCTCTAATGACCTTTAAAGAGGGCTGAGGATGCGTTGTTCACACTTAGTTTAATAATGTACTGTATATGTAATATACATATGCACTTTCACTTCCAGCGTCTGGAGCAGACACTTTGCTGACAACAGTGGGAGCTCGAGAGTAAAACGTGACATGCTTTATGCAGCTCAACGTAACCATGGGCAACATCCCAGTCATTTTCTCCACAAACTTTTCAGAGGGAAACATATCCCTGTGGATCTTGCTGGGGGCTAATCAGCTTTGTGGTAATTAAAAAAACAATGTTTCTGAAGCAAACCATTTAGCCCATATCCATGTAACCACAGAACTGCTTAGCCTCTGTCTGCCTTTAAACATTTAATGTTTGAATATTTTTTTTTTCTATGGGAAAAGAATAGTGGGAGATCTACTTCTGGGACCTGAGCAGGCTTTGAAGTGGACGGGACTGTGGAGCTGCTGAAGGAGAGTTACAGGCTGAAATGGTCAGGATGAGTCTGGGTTGGGTCACTTGCTGGTTCCAGTTCATACAACCTCTTATTCTACACAGAACAAGGAAATCCCAACTGTCTTTAAACGTGCATGTGTGAAACAGTGTCACAGAACTACATGGTAACATGGTTAAACGCTCTCAAAGTTGATTATGTGCCATTAAATGTAAGCAGGGATGAAGTGGGATGGACCGAGGATCAGAGTGTCAGCAGAGAGAGGGCCACACTGCACCTCCTGCTCTCATCACGACCACTGTGAAATACCAACCTGTATTTGAAGTTCTTCACATACGTACTATATATACACATGGCCATGTGTATGAACAATTCCCATTTGTAGGGTATTTTAATGACAACCTTTTACACACATTGTAACAACTATGCTCAATAAAGTTGTCCAATACTTTTGTGTCCAAACAACTGAAATGCCATGTGTCTTTAAATATAAGAGTGTAAAAGTAGTTCTACAGTTTGTCATGTCGTTGTGTGTTTTATGATGTAGCTTCATGACTTTTAGAGCAGTATCATAAATACCAAACATTAGAACTGGTATCGATACACACATCACTACTGGAAATCTCCCAAGAGACTAAACTTTTCTACACCACAACGACACTTCAAGACTCCGTGTGATTAGGTCTTAATTACATGGAGAGATGGATTTTTCAGCTGTCAAAAGATAACTTACATTCAATATCACTTAAAGGTGCACAAGCTTTTCTTGTGGAGTGTCTGGCAACTGCTTGTCTCCATGGAGATGTTATTGCTTTGCCTGAAATATCCCACACTAGTATTAGACATATCCATCTCCATGGAGACACGCAAGTTTTAACAGTTGTGTCACACTATGATAGTTCAGCATCACAACCTTGTTCAAACACAGTGTTTGAAAAGTTTGACTGACATTTCTACTACTGTGATGAGGAAAAAGTGTGTTTTAAATCTTTTCAGCCAATGGGAGCCCTGGGATATGTCCCGGTTATGCAGGGTTTGAACAAGCATTTGGGACACAATCTGTAGGAAAGGCTGAGGGAGAATCTGATGGAGTCAACAGACAGACTGAGGATGACACATGCTTTCAGAGCCATTTCTCACCGTGTTTGCATCTGCAGATACATATTACACTTAGTTAAAAAGTGTGTACACAGTACACGTGTACACAACACAACCAGGATTTACACACACACTGTAAGCCTATATACAATGTAATCTCTGATTTCAAACTGAATCCAGAGATGCAAACATGGTACGAAATCAATTTCAAATTTAAAAGCACATTAGAGGAAAAGTCTGTGTTAAAGTGAATTGGATTAGTTTGCAGGTTTGGAAGGAAAACAAAGAAAATAAAGCTGTAGTTTACCCTAGTGAAAATAACCTTAAGGTTTACTGTCTTCTGGCTCCTCACATCTGTAGAAATATAAAGACTTCATTGTAGAGTGTGAAAACATCACAGCGCTGTGCTTATGCGCCTCCATATTCTGCTCCATGTTAAGTCATTCTAATAATAGTGTGGTACTTTCCCATAGTGAAACAGATTAGCACAAACAAACACTACAGTACATTAGGACAGGCCGAGCCCCAGTGCATACGCAGAAGCCTCATTACCATTCCTTGCTGCAGAGGACGTCGCTGCATTATTTAAAACGGTCACATTTTACATGAAGACACTACATGTTTTTTAACCTCTGACAATAACTTCCTCTGAAGAGCAAAGAAACTGAATAATGTATCAGAGTTAAATCTGCACCACATTTATCACAAAAGTTGTTCTTTTCCTTTCAATCTCATATTCATAGAATTATTTGGAGAGCAGTGGTGTCACCTCTGGCTCAGACTGCACGTGGAGCAGATGCAGTCCAGAGAAAGCAAGAATTCTAAAGCATTAAAAGTAATGAGAGTAGCTCAGATTAGCCTTAGAGTACTGCGGCTCCTCCAAAGTACTCCTTATACATGGTCGGTTACTGTGTGAAGACGTGGTTTAGTGAGGAGCACAGCAGTTGCTGTGTGTGCAGTCGGAGCTGCACTCCACAAGAATCCTGGTCCAACACAGCAGTGACAGTTGCTCTCTGCGTGCAGTCTGAGCGAGGCGTTAGTCTTACCTGGCACCTGTTACTGGTGACTTCCTCCCAGGATCCAGGGATGCTCCCAGTGGTTCTTCTCCCAGGGAGCGGGTGTCCTTGTTCAGCTGTTGCAGGCGTGAGCTCAACTCGCCCATGACAGATGGTCTGCTCTCGTCTGCACCCAGGCCCAGGCCCAGCCCACCCAGATTACCCAAACTCCCAAGAGCCAGGCCCACTCCAGGGCCTCGAGGCTCCACTGGGTCTCCCCAGAGCTTGGACCTCCGTTGGAAGAGGTAGCGCGGCTTGCTGGAGGACAGTCCGGTCACTGATGCTGATCCACCATGGGGCAGTCCAACCCCACCAGCAGCCGCCGCAGCCAGGGCCGCGGCCTGCTGCTGGGACAACAGCTCACTGTCAGAGCTCTGCTTCAGCAGAGGGTCCCTGAAGGTGACCGACCCTTTAGCTCCTCCCACCTGGGACTTGAGGCGGGGCTTGGGAGGCACTGGCGGCTTGTCCAGTACAAAGGTCTGTCCGTCGGCGTAGGAGGTGTGTGTGGTGTGTGTGTCAGCTGGCTCTCCGCTCTCTGAGGACAGCGTAGACATACTGGAGACGGTGGAGACAGTGCTGGTGGTCTCCAGGTGGTGGTCCCGCTCTTTCTCACTCGAACTGCGGGTATCGGCTTCTTCCACACCCGAGTCCGCCGCAGAGCCAGACTCAGCCACTGGGGGGGGCTCCAAAGGGTCCGAGGGCTTCCCTGAGACAGCAGCTGCACTTGGGGGAGGTGGGGGCTGAGGCTGGCTGGCTGTAATTGTAGAAGTGGTGCATGTTGTGGAGGTCAGAGATGCAGGGATAATGGGGATGCTCACAGCTTTGGCCCCCTGTGCAAGCAGCCCATTTGCAAACTCATCCGGTGGAGGGACAAAGCCAATCTTTCGAAGTTCTTCTCTGGTCTCCTCATCACTGGAGGTCAGCATGGCGGGGGGCAGGTTCACGGTGTATGGGTCTGCATCCTCCTCAGAGCTTCCCAGAGGAAGGCTCTTCTCTTGTGCAGGGCTGGCTGGACGTGTGGCCAGTGCCTGGGCTTGGAGCTGAGACACAGTTGGGCTGGGGGACTTGGCCCGTATGGCCACAGCTTTGATGAGCTCTGTGGGTGTGCTGACTTTCCCTCGCTCTGTCTCTATGCCTCCTTCCACTTTCTGACCATTACTGGTGGCATGGACCATGACCAGCCCAGCGGTCTTCTGTTGTGATGTGTCCATAATACTGATCAACATGGTCTTCTTATCATCCATCCTCTTATCCTCCTTCCTCTCTTCTACTCTGCTGTCCACATCTTGTCGGAATGATATGGGTGATGGTGATGTCACCCACTGTTTTGTGGGCTGGGGAAGGAGAACTGGACCGGGAGAAGGTCCAACTCCATACCCTGCTGCCTTGGTGCTTTTCGGAGAGAAAGGTGGGGATGCGGATGCCCCGTCTCTAAGAGAAGACTCTTTGGTCTGAGTATCAAACAACATAATGCCCTGGCCGGCCCGCTCCAGTTTAGTCCTTGGCTCTGGGCTGCCAGTAGGGGACTGGCTCTGGGATGTCAGGGCCCTCTCCCTTGCGGCCAGCGCAAGAGCCAGTGGTGAGTTGGGGTCCAAGGGCTTTCCTGTAAGTGGATGGATAAAGGTAGTCCCACTTGGTGAGGGGCTTAGTGCCAGGGCAGGGGGAGGCAGTTGGCCCAGCTCCCGCGAGAGCAGTCGTTCATCTATGGAGTGAGATTGAGTGAGGGAGGGGTTCTCTGGGTTGGTGCTGGCGGCCCCCTCCATTGTCCCAACAGAAAGGAAGACAGTGGATTTCCTGCGCTCCTCTAGGCGGCGCTCGCGGTCCTTCACTGCTCCGGCTATTGCAGCGGCAAAAGGTCCCTTCCCCTTAAACATTATCTCTCCCTGGGCACGCAGACTCTCTCTTTCAGCCATTAACTGCTGCTGGTAGTAGTCCACACGACTGGTGTGTGAGTGGCCATGAGCAAGAGGCGGTCGTCCTGAGGGGGATGTCTCTCGAGAATGGGCAGATGCCAGGGCCAAACTAGCCTTTTCTTGTGCATCTTCAACCTGGAAAAAAATCACAGATGTGTTCTGCAATCATATGTTATACATCAAAGATAAATGCTGCGACAAAGAGGTACCTGCAGTTGCTTGACTAGGGGACTCTTCTTTCTTTGAGGCTTGGTGGGTGCATACAGACCAATGCTGAACTGTCCCACGTTGGCGTAGGGGTTATCAATAATGCGGCCTTTTCTTTTGATGCGCTCTGGTGGAGTGGCAGCCGATGGCCGTGGGATCTCTGTGGGTTCTACAGGGAGATGAGACGAGTCCTGAAGGATGATCATAGAGCGAGCCTTCTTCTGCCTCTCCAGGTGCGTGGCCTGCCTCTGAGCGGCCTCGTAGGGCAGGTCTAAACTGGAGGGCTTAAAGCTGGAGCGGCCCCCTGTCTCATGGCCCTGGCTCTGAGTTCTGGAGGGTGGGGGTGGGGGGCAGAAGGCTGGAGGAGGCCCTGTGTCCAGGTAATATGGCGGGGGAGGAGGGGCAGTCTGTGGGGGTGGAGGTATGCTGTGTGGATGAGAATGGTCCCGGAGGCTGTCGGTCATGGAGGAGCTGCGAGGAAAGCGGTGCTCTCCAGCCAGGGCAGACAGGCGGTCCTCTTCAGACGCCCCTGGGAAACAAGAACTCAACTGAACACATTTTTAAAATCAACATTTTTACTTCACTCAAACTAAAATGCAAAAATGTGTCTCCATTTACTGGTTCTCAAAAACAAAACCTAAAACACTGAAAGTGAAAACTAAAGTCTATAATATGACTACATTAGAACATTAGAACAATAAATTAACATTAATTATTTATTTATTTATTTTTTTTGTCAGAGACAACACATTTGTTTTAGCTACTAATTATTATGTTAGAGTACTTAATGTTTTAGGATTTTATTTTTCAAAAGGACTGTTAGAGCAATTTAGAGTTTATTTGTTCATTTTTAATGGTTTTCTCTGCAGCACATCGGAAATGTTTCAGTTCATGAAATGTGCTATCTAAATAAAGTGGACTGGTTAATGTGCAATGAAAGACACAGGGACTTTTAACTACACAGACAGTAGCTTTAAAGCGGTTGGTTTACCAAAAGATTTAGTCCTGGACATCCCCTTTGGTAATGGTATATGGCCTCGGTCCATGCTGGGGTGAAGGGCTCCATGGAAGGTCATCCCTTGTCTCTCAAACAACGACTGAAATACACCAGAATATAATAAAAATCAAAGATGAAGACTTCCACTTCCAGTACACCTCGTGTCACAGTCAGCCTATCACAACCTGCACAGTCTGTGTCCGTAAATACCAATTTTCCTCCTTCCCTTTGCCACCACTGTCTATGTCTACAGAGGAGGTATTTTTTAGGGATCATCTAAAAATAGGTTGAAGCTGAAAAGACGTAATATTTTTCGTCTCTCTCTGGACCCATTTATCAGTCTAAAAAGTCTCTCATCAACAACTGTCGGGAAAAGGTGGAACATGCCATCATGTTCCATATTTGAAGCTGAATGGTCGAAGCATCACAACAGCAGAACAAGCCGAGAAATCAAACCATTGTTAAATCCAGTTAGAGAAAAGCACAGACTTCCTCGTCCTCAAATGCACAGAGCACTTCCATGTACACGTTTTAAAAAAACAAATTATCATCTGCTAATGGTGTCGACATGTTTGTTTAGGTTCATTCCGTTGACTTCGGCCCAAACCATAATGCTTTGTTGTGATTGGTCAGCCACACTGGTGGCGGCACAATCCCAACAGTGAGAGATGGATTAGATGGATTCTCAAGAGTTATTGAACTCAAAAAATATCATGAGAATTCATCTGACTGGCCAGGTTATTTTAAGTTACAATGTCCCATATAATTCTATAGATACAAGTAGATTAAACTAAATAAGGAAATCAATTTGAAGACAGTTTGTAGTTTCTACATGAAAGTTAATATGTTGAGAGAGTAAACTGACCAAAAAACACAGATTGAAAAAAATAATGATGCCTGTATTGAGTTGCCCCAAGTCTCTCCTACAAGAATGTCCTTGTTATAAGAACGGCATACACCTTTCTGTTTTTCTTCAGTAAAGTTCCCCTCACTCTATAAAGCCCTGTATGTGTTGAGCGCTCACGCTGATCTCGGCGGGCGTGATCCTCCTGCTGCTGGGCCTCTGTTTGACCGTGGCTGCTCTGTAGTCGGCCTCCAGGGGCTGAGAGTGCAACATGGACTCCTGTGACGCCAGCATCTCATCCAGCCTCTCTGTGGAGGGGGAAATGAGCCACAACTAAATACTCAAGACTCAAGCGCTGTGTCACCATTAATTACATTACCAACAATGAAGAGCAGTAATCACAGCTCAATCAAAAACAGGCACACATCATTAGCAAAGTTGCATAATATTGTGGCTTTGGAATAAAGAAAATGAAGCTAGGAGTTACTGGGCACATGGATGGCAAAAAGAAATTCCATGTTCTGTTTTTTTTTTAAACTTTATTTCATCAATGCAATGCTACTAAGGCTCTGCAATGAATCAAATTTAATACACATTGAGATTCAGTCATTTTTAATTGTCAATGATGAGCTTGGGTGATTTTAATCAAGCCATCCACAGCCAATTCTCTGTCAACAAACGCATGTGGTCTGGAGCAGATTTCTGACTTTTGTATCCAGCTGGTGACAGGATGCTGCTGAATATGTGTATCACCAATTACAAAATGTGTGTATGTGGGGTAGTGATAACAAGGATTTCCAGAGCAATGCTGTCTTCATTGGAAAATATTATTATGCTTACATGCTTACAAGCTCTTAAAAATATGTCAGTGGATATGATACGCTCATTATTTTGTAAACCATGTATCGCATCATCAAATTTAAAAGTACTAATTTCTTGCCTCAAACTCACCTCCTCTTCTCCTCCGAGCAGAAGCTTGGCGAGAAATATAAGATAAGAGACAGAAAAGATTTGAAAAGGGCCAGAAAAAGCCAACAGAATTGTAAAGCACAGAATGGCGAGGACAGAGGTTAGAAGAGTAGAACCAGCTCGATACTTACCCAGCTCCTCCAGCTCCGCCGTCATGGACTTGGAGCGCAGCGTCAGGGTGGTGCTGGGGGACCTCTTGGGCGGGGGCGGGGCTGTGGACACAAGGCAGGGGGTTGAGGAGGAGGTGGTAAATCCTTTGGCTCTGCGGCTCAGGGCCCTCTTTGCGTCCCCCAGGTGCCCACTCCATCCCTGCTTCAGCGTCCTGAGGTGGACCGCCGCGTTCAGTGGCTCACGTTTAGCCAGCACTTTGTTAGAGCCCAACTTCTTCATGTTATTTGGTATCTTTTTGTCCAGGTCAAAACTTCTACCACCAATTGGCTGATAACATGGCTAGATTTTGGTATTTTATGCCACGTCAAATTTATAGGGCTGCACAATATATTGCAGTATTGCGATAGCTAGTAACACCAGGGTTCTAAACCTGACAGAAACGTAAGGTTTTTTTATTGAAAATTTGTGTTTTTAATTGAAAAAGCATATTGTAATTATTATTTCCTTAAACACCTTTGCATTAGTCATGCACATTTTCGTTGAAAAGGATATTAGAATATTGCAATTGCAATATCGACATTGCAGTAATTAACAGCCATATTGCAATCTTTTCCAATATTGTGCAGCCCTATTATACAATACAATCTCATATTGTTAACATGCTGCAAGTCTTGAATCTTGTAATGCTTAACACCTATTGCAATTAAATAGTCATACTATTTTTCCAATAGTATGGCAAAGATAAAAAGATACCCCAAAGTTACAATAAAAAAACTAAAACTAGTGCAAATGCAGCCAATGTGAACAGAAAGCGCGCATGTCGAAAGAAAGCTGAGAGTCCAACATTACGAATCGCACTACACAGCTAAACGGTAAAGGTCCAGCATGTAAAAAAAACTATCCCACAAAACGGCACACTATCTTGCGGCGGTGGTGTTCTTCAGAGAATAGATCCACTGTCAGGTAAAGTCCGTGTGAAAGCGCATCATTAGCTCCCGTCTGCAGATGGTGTTACAGTAGGATAGAGGCGTGGAGAGGGAAAACAACGGAGAATCGAATGGGAGATGCAGTAATGTAATGCTTAATTCAAACGTGGAGTGTAGTCGCCATGGCAACGAAGGCAGTAGTGAGGCCTGGCGCGGTGCAGCGAGTCTGTGGTGTGTGTGTGTTTGAGGAAAGGTGTGCCACAATATGCAGACTAAGTCCCAGTGGAGACGAGCCGACCAGTACCAGAGCGGAAGAAGTTTAAACCACTGCCCCAGCGCCGCACCAAAGGCAACACTGCCTGTATCTTCTGCAGCACTTTCATCCGACTACAGCTCTTCTGCACAGTATGAAAGGAGCTTCAGACAAGTTTCTACTCTCTACGTTAGCATTAGAGGGGAAAATGCAAATAAAATCTTTTGCAGCGGGGTACTGACCCCAGAGAAGAGGAGATTATACATGTGCCCAACACAGTCCCTTTCTTTACCTTAATTAAGTGTTTTGGCTCATGCATTCATATGGATGTTGCTGCCAATTGGCCCTTTGTATATATTTTAACAAACACTACACTTCACCGTAAATACCCTATTATGCAACACCAGCCTTTTGTTCCATAGCAAGTCGAGAAAATGTAGAGTATTCAAAATGTAGAGCATTGACTAAGCATTGAACAAAGAAGAAACGCCATCATTTAAGAAACTTGTATGTTCCACCAAGTTGCTTTTGGTCTAAATTAAAGCCTTACCTTTCTTGCGCACCACTTCATCAGACTCGGGCTTGCGTGTGACAGAGACCACCTTCATCAAGAGTCTGTTGCCCCCCTGACGGATCAGAGACACCACCTGCTTATGACCAACCTTCACCACGTTCACCCCATTAACCTGCAGCACAAATACACACAAAGCTCAGCTTATTCATGCAAAGCAGGGCCACACACAGCAGGAAGTGCAACCTTAATGGACCATAGTTGATAGTTTTTCCATTTCTTTCAATCCAGTTGAGTATTTTGAAGGGCTAAAATTGTCTCATCATACAGCAAGCCAAAAAAAACATTCAGCTACATGTAACACGTTCTTCAAGATTGCAAAGTGTAACGTTATAATTCAAAAAATGGGAATTTTTATTTTTGATAAAAAAAAGTTTGACCTCAATAAGAAAGTCTCCGGTTCGCAGAGTAGCCCTCCAGGCCACTCCCTCCACGTCCACTGACTCCAGGTATTGCAGGGCAGGAAATGCTGGGGTCGGGCTAAATTCTTCAATGGGAGTTTCAGCTAAAATGGAAAGATAGACACATATACAAGTTTTACAGGGAGTTCATTTTCAATAAATAATAGTTAGTCCTGGAACAATTATTATAAAAAAATATATCATACTTTTCACTGTGATACGGTATGATTTTGTGTGATGATATGAAACTGAAATATCGCTGTAACATTTTGATGAAACATCCCTGCATAGTGCTGAAGTTTTGATGGAGAACGCATGGAGTGAGAGGCATAGCAGCTGAGGTGGCTGAGAAGAGGGAAAGCATATTGACCGGCACAGACAAACCAGAATTGGATGGTTTTGGGTTTGTCACAACCCAGCTCTGGGCTGCGACACGCCAGAAATCTTAACAGAAAACTAACTAGTCTGAAGGATGCCAGAACAGATCCAGGAACCTCAGATAAAGGCAGATTGTTTGTGTGTGTTTGTGTATGATAGGGGTCTATGGTGATGTGGTTAAATGTAGCGTAGTGGAGAATGGTAGCAGGTAAGCAGCGAGCTGAGAGAGACCGTCGCACCACAAGCACCAGTTTAAAGGGGCATCACCACACAATTAAAAGACCCCCGGCCCCTGCTGGGGTTGTGACAGGCTTCTTTTATAGGAGAGATATTTCAGCAAAACCATTTGTACCAGCTGCACAACACGGGAGAGGGGCTACAGGCTTCTCACATTAAATCAAACTAGTCATCTAAAGGTTTTCACCGCAGCGTGAGTGAAGCATCCCTAATCAGCGCTGAACACGCTTGACACTAACCGGGTCGGACTGCGAGGATCGTCTTTAGTTTACTTCTTGGTCCAACTAAAAAATAGCTCCGCTTTGTGCATGAGAGAAGTTGTAGCTCGTGTTTTTTCTACACCACGACATGTGTTGTTATCAGCCCAGCTGACTCCACTCCTCAACTGACTTTCATTCACTACTTTCACTGTTTACAGTCACTGAGTTCAAAGTCAGTGTCACACTGTCAGTGCTGCAGGGTTCACACCTTTCCCTGTGTTGGACAAAGCATACAAACCTAGCCTAAAACTGAATCCTATAGAACTATTTTTGTAAAATAAAATTTTGTTTTATTTTACAAAATAAAACAACATTCCTTAACATAACAGAAACAGAAATTAAGGTAGGTCAAGCCTTTATGAAATGTTCAACTACCTGACAGGTCATAGTTAAGATTATTTACCAGATGAGAATCCATTGAGATGAGACCTCATTTTCAAGAGTGAAAATATAACAGCAACAGATTCAAGAGACTTTTAAGAAAATAGAACACAATCTACATTTAGGAGCACAGCCAACACCATCCATCCATCCATTTTCTACCGCTTGCACCATTTTTTTCAAATTTAAAATCAAGCCAAAACCCCTCATCGAAAACATTTCATGCAATTTAAACTCTGACTGAAGGGAGTTCCAAGCTGCAGGAGCATCTTAGGAAAAAGCTTGCTTCCCTCCGCTGTACCAGGGCACACAAGTAGGAAGGTACAGTCACATATTACTTCATACACCATAACATCCATCCAGCCCGGGCATAGAGTCCACAGAGGTGTGGATCTCATGTCACAGTGGTTTACAGTATCCAACCATTTCAGACATTTGGCAGATGCATCTTTGGATGCAGATTTCTTTTCATGGCAGAATGCATTATTTGGGTCCAGAGGCAGGGGTTCTGAGCAGTTGACGTCACACAAATGCTAATATCGTACATGAATAATACTTTTATCCATAAGGCCGATCTCAAACAATTCATCTGAAATGTTTGTGGAGCAGTGAGACGTGACTAAGTACTGCTGGTTTATTTATTTATACTGTATCTGCTTTTTGTTGTCTGTATTCTCTATTATCCAATCATCTCACGCTAAAGCATTTTAGAATCCAAAGTGAGCCCGGCGGATTTGGAAGCTAGAGCTTGCTTAATTTGGTTGGTATAGTTCACTTAAGACAGTGGAGAACATTTTAGACTGTACCGATCTGCTTCAAAGTATTGGAAACATGCCTCATGTAGACCAAAGATAAACCATGATCCTTTGAGGCAACAGAAAATAGTGTTATGAAACATATTTACTCTTTTGCAATATTACAGAAGGCAAATCTGTGACTTTTTAGTACAGCGTTTACAATACTGTGCTTCCTCCCATAATATTGTAATGACTACTGTAAAGACCCATGAGGTTAATACTGTGACAATAATGACATTGGTCCATTATGGCTCACATAAGGACAGACTTTGTTAAGTGTCGACTTTACTGTCCATTTACTTCTGGAACGGGTCTAACCTTCTCTCTGACACAAAAGCTCCTCAGAACTACTCTAAGTGAACCACTGTGAGTTTACGGGCAGCGGGCTTTGAAGACACACAGAGTAAAGAAGCAGCGTCCAGATCCAACGCCAGTGATGGAGCACGCAGCACGCTCAGACTATTGGCGTGGTGCCTGGGAGCGGTCGCCATGGTAACAAACCTAGGCAGGCAGGCGGGCGGACGGGCTGGAAGCTGGCACATGCTCCGAGAAAATGTATTAGCGGTGATGGAGACGGTGAGGAGGTGATTTGAGTTCAGCGCGGTGGTAAGGGGAGGGTAAAAGTGTTTAGCCAGGGTAATTGATGGAGGCTGAGGTTAAGATGGAGGAAAAGACAAGCAGGAACAAACAAGGGCAGACAGGGGATGCTGTGAGGGAGAGGGCAGGGGGAGACAGTGGGAGCAGGCTGTGTGGAGCAGATGGGACACACATGCGGAGGGTTGACCAAAGTTGCTTGTGTTGATTCGCACTCCAACAAAATATACGTTCAGGCCTGTTGAGTCGTCCCAGGCAAAACAAATGAGAAGAGACACCACAAAAGCAGTGCAAATCAATAGTCCTTTTACACAAGTTTGGTAACCATTTGCAAAGTATCTCTACTTCCGCTTATCCGGGGCTGGGTCACGGGAGCAGCAGTCTAAGCAGGGACTCCCAGACTTCCTTCTCCCCAGACATTTCTTCCAACACCTGTGAGGGGATCCCGAAGCGTTCCCAGGCAAGCTGAGAGACATAGTCCCTCCAGCGTGTTCTGGGTCTTCCCCAGGGCCTCTTCTCGGTGGGACATGCCCGAAACACCTCCCCAGGGAGGCGCCCAGGAGGCAGTCGGAACATTATTATGCCAGAGCCACCTCAGCTGGAGGAGCAGCGGCTCTACTCCGAGCTCCGCCCGTGTGACTGAGCTACGCTATCTCTAAGGGAGCGCACATCCACCCGGCGGAGGAAACTCATTTTGACCGCTTGTATCCGCGGTCTTGTCCTTTTGGTCATTACCCAAAGCTCATGACCATAGGTGAGGGTAGGAACGTAGAGTGATGGGTAAATCGAGAGCTTTGTCTTTCGACTCAGCTCCTTCTTTACCACAACAGTCCGATGCACCGATCCGCCTGTCAATCTCACGTTCCATCCTTCCCTCGCTCATGAAGTAGTGATGCAACGGTATTTAAATCTAGTAGTATTGTGTTATTATGGAGTTATACATTTTGCATTCAATATTGTGAGGAGACACTAGACAATGCATGGAAGAAATAAACTGCTTTTCATCATTCAAACAATTACAGACATTATGTCGGTAATAGCAAATCATTGCAAAGTAACATCTCCATTGTAGTTCTTGTAAGATTTTTTACATTGCCACAGCAGTGTAAACCCAATGCATTTACCAATAGTCAGATGTTGCTACCTCCTACCATTATGGTCACATCTGTGTGCAGTGATGTTACTATGTGTGGGTCGTACCTTTGGCTCCCCGTAGGACAAAGCCAAAGCCCTCATTCTCTTTCTTCTGTAAAACAGCGTTCTTCTCCTCGATGATATAGTCACTGTAAAAGACACAGAGAAAGGTCCAATCATTGCTCACAGGCACAAGGGCAGAGACACTTGCACACTGGGTTAGAACACTGTCTCTGTCTTTGCTGTAATCACTAAACCAAACAAGCATGCCGTACGTGGCAATATACATTATACAGCTTAAAATACAGTGCATAAATTGTGAAACATTTACCACCAAGTTGTAAAAGTGGTCACTGTTGCTTTATGTGAAACCAAAGTGTAAAATGCCAAATCAAAGCGGATTAAAGCAGATTAATAGATAACCTAGATTTGATTGATTGGTTTTGGTGTATTGGAGATGTGACAATGGTGAATATTTAAGATGATTCGATTCAAATTTTGGGTTCTCCAAAAACAATTACCAAATAAGTTCTGGAGCCTTTTTTTATTCTGGCGATATTTACTATTTTATGTGGTTTAAGAAATATTTCTGCAAGGACCGATAATTGTCATATTACAGTGATTAAACTTGTGTAGGCTTATTTGTCAAAGTTAACAACTATCCATATTTCCTAATGATTTTAAGCTTTTCTCCGCAGCCAACAACAACAACAACAACAACAACAACAACAACAACAACAACAACTGTGTAAAAGAGTATAGTGATTAAAAGTAGTGGTAAAAGGCCGTTCATCTCTCCTCCGTCTCGCCCCCGGCCTGACGTAACTCTCACGAGTCGACGGCAGAAATGTTTTAGTAACACGTTGTGCTGCAAGATTTGTCATCCAAACGAATAAACAACAAAAACAAATCAAAACATAAATTAATAAAAATGTGATGTTGTTTTGAACACATGTTACTAAAGCATTTAATACTAATACACACAGACACTAAAGGCAGCAGAAACAAAGAGATTGAGATTTAGAATTGATCCAGAATCTTTAAGACATAGAACTGCAATCCTTTTAACACTCCTATGTAAATGTAAAGAGATCGTTCAAATATATTAGATCATACATGAAGAGTCTAGACAAGACTTGGAGAGACTTATCCATACATTTGCCTCTATTAGGTTAGACCAGTGCTTTTTCAGCCACGACCCCCAAAATAACAATTGTTGGCATTCCAAGTGATAAAGTAGACGTGGGTCTAATGTTTGATTTCATTTTGATGTTAGACATATAAAAATGACTTTGGTAGGTCAACAAATAATAATCTACATTTACCGCTGTATTGTGGCCTTGTTTAAGAGTATTGTATCAATTTCCAATATTTTCCTCATATTATCAGGGAACTCCCTGAAATCATTTTACGACCCCCATGGAGGGCCCAAGAATGAGAACCACTGGGTTACAAAACTGTGACAATGTGGCAGACGACAGGCGTTGGACGCCCAAAGATTGGCGCTAATTCACGTGCCAATTACGTCAACTACATCTAGACGTTTTGACACTTCTTTGACGCGCATTTGACCGCGCGCAAATCTACAGCACACATGGGGACATGAATGTAAGCTGCATGGAGGGGATGGAATGACGTGAAAAATTGTGGGAATTCTCAGCGCTGGACACGTAGACAAGAGGATTAAATCTAGGCTCTAAAAGGGTCATGTTTCAAGTTCTTTTATTATTCTATGTGACTTTAATTCATGTGTTAAAATGTAAATGGAATATTCAAAATAATTATAAAGACATGGAGAAATAGTGGGCCTGGGCTTTCTAATTAAATGGGCATTTGATAGGCAAATAAAATGATTGTGATAAAAGCAAAGGGGCTAAAACAGGGAGCTTAAATGGAGACATGGAGACATTTTCTATCATTGCACGTTAGTAAGATTTTACAGCTCAGGGCTTGGAAACTTGGACTTGGAGTTTGGGCCTATGATGATAAAATCATGGCTGCATGCAACAAATTTTGCTCAATTCACCCAAAATGTCGAAAAAGCGTTGTGCCAAAGGTAGGTTTATGCTTGACGCATCTGCGAGGTCCGCAAGGGGCCACATGGCAACATTTCGTCATTTTTGATGACACGCCCCCGCCATCCGCGCAGACCTGGTTTTCCATGTTGGCATGAGGGAAACAATGTAACTATGTGGATGGTTTTGCGCAGAAACAAATGGAATTTCTTAGCAGCTAGCTCAGATTTGTACAGTTGACACTGCATGAAACCGAGCAGACTATGAACACCGCCAACGTCTTGTTCATTGCCATTTGAATGTATCTTTCTTGGACTTTTTATTTTAAAGTGAAATATGTTCTCCTCAAATAAACTCGCCTTGCCTAATTGATCGTGCATTGCTCACTTGCAGCACACTGCTGTGGAGAGAGACCAGGGCTGTTGCTCTTGTTGATGCCGTGAAACATGCAAGAAACCTTACAGTGAAGGCAGGTCAAATGTGTGTTTTTATTTTCTATTTCTTCTCTCATTGATATGCACAAGTCTCACTGTTATGGTCCCTGGCCTGCTGTTCTCCTTGTTGTGTGTTGAAACGTTCCCCTTCTCTACATGGCAGCGATGGGGTGTGTGTCTGTGATTGGAGCCCTCCACGTCCCTGTTCATGGCTGGCTGCTGCTTCCTGTTCCCTTTGGTTGGTGGATCAATTCAAAGTCGCCAACTGCAGCTCCTCCCAGTATTTAAGGACACGTTAGTTTTGTGTCTCCTTTTAAGTTGTCACTTTAATTCTGTTTATGGGCCTTTGTTTTAGTAGGCTTGTGTGACTTGTGCGTTTTAGAGACACTTTAATTTTTATTGAGTTTTCTTAGTCATGTATGTGTTTCTTTTAATTAACCTTTGCATTCCTGTTTACTAAACATTTATTTGGCAATTTTCATCTTGGTTTTGTTACTTCCCTCTATCCTTGCAGAACAGGGTTGTAACATTCACTACAGCCTTTATTCACTTTACTGTTCTGTTCTCTGGCCTCAAATATTGCATTTTAACATTTGAACAAACATTTGAGTTGTTTATCCTACCTAACAGATTGACAAGCAGACCAGCATTTCCATAGGAAGATGAAAGATTCCACAGATAACATTGGAAGTGTTTGCACCCTGTATAATCAAAGTGTAAATCATATCCCATCTACACTGGCAATTTATCTACAAAAGAAGTTCTTAAGATATGAATTTAAATTGAGAGAGATGTACATACTGCAATAAAAATACTGTTATTTTGTCTATTACAGGCCATTTAAAGGTGCAGCTGTCACATGCTCATGCAGACCTGAACCCTTCGAGCTTCTGCGGAGCTAATTGGGGTCCAGGTGCATGGTGGGAATGAAACGGTTTTATTTTGCATTTATTTACTGGCACAATAAACTACCCACACTACCTGGAGAGGTGACTAATTTCTTCATGCGAGCAGACATAAAGTGAGCTTGGACACTCATTTCCTGAAGATGATAGTGTGGTATTCCGAGGTTCGTTTAGCTAAGCCCTTCTTGTCCATAATGGCTAAACCAGATTAAAACATCAAAAGTCTATAAAACTCAACAACGCCACAGGACCAGCTAAATGTAAGGCACGTAGGTTTGTTGCTGATAGGCAGGGACTTGATTCCATAAATTAGCAAAAGTACATTGTTGATACATTCTGGATGGACATTAACACCTGCAGCTGTAGCTGGACAAGTGCGACGAAGGCGTGGACAGACGGCAGATAATAACACGCCCGATAGCCGGCATAACGGGCGGCACACAGTGAGCGCGTCGCAGCAGAAAGTGCAGGCCATGGCAGCAAGCACTAAATTAAACAGTTACTATCAGCGCTACAAATAATGCTGAAGCTTTCACGAAGTCTGGATTTTGAATACTAATGCCATGCAAGGGCCAGGTGAGCAGCTTGATGGATCAAGTGGACGACCTCGAGAATCATAGTCACAATCTGCAGATTGTCAGTCTTCCAGACGGCACTGAAGGGAAATATGGGGTCAAATATATGGAGGCTTGGGTCCCTGAACATCTGAAACTTTCAAAAAAAGCTGGGAAAATAAAGCTTGACCACGCACACTCCTTGGATCCCAAATTGGCCCCGAACCAGCGTCCAAGAGCTATTGTAGTGAAGTTCCCCAACTTTAGTGATAAACATCATGGCAGCATTTCGCCCGGACCAGACCAGATCAAACGAGCCCCACGTCTCATTCTCCAATGACGACTCTGCGAGAGTGGTCAAGAAACGCAAACAGAGGAGGCATCGGCATTCACAAATACGCTGCCAAATCCCTGAAACAACATGACATTCTTCCTTTTATTTCCTTTTTTCAATGGAAGGGACTATGTGGTCGACATGTGAGTATACGCCCAATGTAGGCTGGTTTTTTACTCCTTTTGCTTGTAAATACCCAGGAGAAAATGTTCTACTAACCATAACCGTAGGGCCTTTTCCACCTATAAAACTGTTTTCCCTCAATCTCCTGATCCTTTCTGGATCAGTTCGTTTTGCAGTTTATTTGTTTTATTATGTTCTGTTGTTTTTGTGTTTGTGTGTTGAGCTCGACCAGAGAGTTTTGTAACACGAGAAGTTTAATCTAGTTGAGCCCAATTAAGCGGACAAAGACACTAACAAATATGATTGATGAAAATGAGAAAATGATATACCTACAAAAATCCTATTTAAATAACCTAGAACATCAAAAATGAGCTAAACTTCGTTATAATAAACTTTTCTATTCCTCATACTGGGACAAACAGTGGCCATATACAGATTTTACCTTAAGGATTTTATTGGTCAAAGGAACTATCAATGGAAGTGTGTTTACTTTGATAAATGTATATGCTCCCCTTTGCAAACCACTCTGAGGGAACCCTTGACAGTGGCGGTGACTGAAACTTGCGTGATTCAAACTCACAAAGCACTGGGAGATCTATAAATAATACATTTCACAAATGAATGCATAATATAGGGTTAATCAGTATCTGGAGCTAGATGAATCCCAATGTCTGCCAATGAACAAATCTTTCCAATCCACATAAGCTATATACTAGAATATGGACTTTTGTTTTATTTTTTCAATCAAGATTGGTCAAAAAGGTGGACATACAATAGATCTAAGTGAGCATGTCTATCAGAAAGTGAAAAATACACTCTAATGCTAGCCTACTTGATGCCCCTCAGTCTAAAAAACAAGAAGTCAAATGACATTGAGACTTATGGAGAAGATAATAATAATTTCAACATTAATGGTGAAATGTCTTCACTTATACTTTGAGATGCAGCTAAGGCAATATTGAGGGGCAAGGCAATTGCTTTTGCCTCAGCTGGAAAAAATGAATAAAAAGAAAACATTTGGAAGCTAAATGTGCAGAAAACAAGAACCCTCAAACGCTAGAGGAAATTAAAAAGATAAGATTATTATTATTTTCATTTTTACAATGTTTTATCTCTCTGGTCCTATAATGCTTTTGTTTTAATGTGTAATAAATAAATACAAAAATAATTTTAAAAACCCAACAAAAAACAGATGGTCACACATCGAAACAAACATAATAATATACAATACAACAATGCTGAGGGTGCAGTGACAGCATATTGCCTTTAGATGGCAGCAGCTCAATAAGACATAGAAACACTTAAAGGCCTGTGAATGTTGTACATCCTGTGTATTCTTTTACCTGTATGAGTTGAAGTTGTCGTAGGATCCCACAGTGTAGTGTCTGAACAGTCTCTTAGTCCGGTCCTCTCGGCTTTCTGAAAAACAAAGTTCAAAAATCTTAAATCATTGTCAAAAACACAATATGCATCAGGTAGAAGTATAACTATATACTGTAATCTGCTCATCTAATTATGTGAAAGTCATAAAGTATAAAATTATTCTTAAGCACTGGGTGTAACATCTGAGGTGATGTAAGACGAAAGCAGACTAAATAGAATGTAATACTTATACTTTCAAGCTGTAAACATGAAAATAAAAAATAAAAGACATTTCCCCAATTTCCACATGTATTATTTACTTTGCTTTTCTTTCTAATTAGTAATCCAAAATATTACTCAAGTGCTGTTTGTTCAAAGTATGTGCAGTGGAGTAGAAGTGAAATATGTTGAAGAATACACAGAAATATCCTACAAACTTGAGTACATGTGGCTGACTAAAACAGGTCCAGTGGATGTGGAACAGACTTTCGATAATGACACTGTACATTACAAGGCCCTGCGACAAGTTGGCCACTGTCCAGGATGTACCCCGCCTAAGGCCCGAAGTCACTGGGAAAGGCTCCAGTCACCCGCGACCCCAAAAGGGAACAAGCGGTAGAAAATGAATGGATGGACATTACAAGATACATTGAACATGTTTATAAAAACAAAAACTAAGACGATGAAAAGTTATTTAATTTTTCTTTAAATTGATGCCATCACATTGAATGTGAAATTGAAAGTTAGTGTAAACCTGTTTTCATACCAGAAGCAGCTCAATAAAGCATGTGTTGAGGCCTAATTGCAACAGCGTGACAGAAATTAACCCACCACAGAGAAGCCATTCCTACTCACCACTTATTACAGACTACACTGCAGTACTACAGTATTACAGACTACACTGCAGTACTACAGTATTACAGACTACACTGCAGTACTACAGTATTACAGACTACACTGCAGTACTACAGTATTACAGACTACACTGCAGTACTACAGTATTACAGACTACACTGCAGTACTACAGTATTACAGACTACACTGCAGTACTACAGTATTACAGACTACACTGCAGTACTACAGTATTACAGACTACACTGCAGTACTACAGTATTACAGACTACACTGCAGTACTACAGTATTACAGACTACACTGCAGTACTACAGTATTACAGACTACACTGCAGTACTACAGTATTACAGACTACACTGCAGTACTACAGTATTACAGACTACACTGCAGTACTACAGTATTACAGACTACACTGCAGTACTACAGTATTACAGACTACACTGCAGTACTACAGTATTACAGACTACACTGCAGTACTACAGTATTACAGACTACACTGCAGTACTACAGTATTACAGACTACACTGCAGTACTACAGTATTACAGACTACACTGCAGTACTACAGTATTACAGACGACACTGCAGTACTACAGTATTACAGACTACACTGCAGTACTACAGTATTACAGACTACACTGCAGTACTACAGTATTACAGACTACACTGCAGTACTACAGTATTACAGACTACACTGCAGTACTACAGTATTACAGACTACACTGCAGTACTACAGTATTACAGACTACACTGCAGTACTACAGTATTACAGACTACACTGCAGTACTGCAGTATTACAGACTACACTGCAGTACTACAGTATTACAGACTACACTGCAGTACTGCAGTATTACAGACTACACTGCAGTACTACAGTATTACAGACTGCACTGCAGTACTACAGTATTACAGACTACACTGCAGTACTACAGTATTACAGACGACACTGCAGTACTACAGTATTACAGACGACACTGCAGTACTACAGTATTACAGACTACACTGCAGTACTACAGTATTACAGACGACACTGCAGTACTACAGTATTACAGACGACACTGCAGTACTACAGTATTACAGACTACACTGCAGTACTACAGTCTTACAGACTACACTGCAGTACTACAGTATTACAGACGACACTGCAGTACTACAGTATTACAGACGACACTGCAGTACTACAGTATTACAGACGACACTGCAGTACTACAGTATTACAGACTACACTGCAGTACTACAGTCTTACAGACTACACTGCAGTACTACAGTATTACAGACGACACTGCAGTACTACAGTATTACAGACGACACTGCAGTACTGCAGTATTACAGACTACACTGCAGTACTACAGTATTACAGACTACACTGCAGTACTGCAGTATTACAGACTACACTGCAGTACTACAGTCTTACAGACGACACTGCAGTACTACAGTATTACAGACGACACTGCAGTACTACAGTATTACAGACGACACTGCAGTACTACAAGGAGAGGGTGAGGCCTAATGTTACTTAATAGCCACTGTCAAGTCAAAGTTGCTAGCCAATTTCTATTCATATAAGCCAATATTTTAGTTTATGAGTGTATTTTGTATATGGACCTCATGAAAAAGCACCATACAAAACAAAGTTAAACACTAATGTGACATCAAGATATATGTATAAAAATAAAGCTTGATCAAAATCGCTTGTGTAACTGGCAAATGTTGAGTTGAGCGTGAGTTGGAGATAATGTAACGGGACAAGACCTCGTGCCACAAGATCCCTCTCTCCAGGCGCTTTCACTTTACGTTCACTGAGGGTGGATGCACTTGTTGAACTCAGAGGGGAAAAAGAACATGGATTTATGGATTTAAGAGAAAATCCATAAATGCTATTTTATACAAGCACGATTGTCTGATTGTGATATGAAAATCCCTTTATTAATAAACCAGACATAACCTGACAGAATCAAAGGAAATGTGTGAAATGGCCAAACAGTGTCCACAATTTCTCAATCTTAAGGCTGTGTTTACCACCATTTTGTGTTTATGTCCATAATATTCTTTTTGAAACAAACTAAATGATTGCATGTTAAGGGTTAGGGTTAGGGTTAACATGTTATGGTCTAACATGTGATTCTAGAATGTTAATGTGTCTTATTCTTTGTTTTTCCCAATGCATTTTATGGTATTCTCATCAAATAATATGCAAAAAGTACATTTACACATGCTGAACAGATGAACAGAAGAACACACTTTATTCAGTGTGCAGCAGTAGTGTCCCACATTATTCATATTGATAGTGGATGGGATGTCCCTAATCTGATTACATGGTTTATAGAAATGAATGACTGTATCAGATGGTGGTATCGAATAAGCAGATTAAATATGTTTTTTTAATAAATTAGTGGATAAACTGGGAGCCTTTTGGTAGCTTGTGTTGATATGAGTCATCATGTCAAATTTGAACATAATTATTGTGAGCGAGGTCCATGGTGTTGTTGGGTCCCGGGACAGTAAGACACTTCATCAACTTAACTTATACACATATAGTACTACAAATACATAGGGGAAAACAAAATGAAAAACTGCATTGATACAAAATATAATCCTTTTGATGCCTGGTGGGTCTGGAGAGCGCAATATTCAAAGTTACTCGGCAACAAATGTGTTTTATATTATAATTATGTAGGTGATTGTTCAAGTACCAGTACAAAAAAATAACATTCACATATACTACAGCATACATTTAAACTCCATTTTGTAGCTTCTAAAGTTTGCATGACGAATATGACTACCAGTGTTCTAATATGACATTATACAAATTATACAATACAAATTAATTGTAAAATGTATGAATGCTGAAAACTGAATAACTAATGTACTATCTTAGCGTCATTGTGTCATGAAGTCAGAGCAGATGGAATCATTTGGAGAGAAGTGGTCGCTTTTTGGCAGTTTTCAGAGTAAAGAAGTATTTGAGTGTGTTTTGACAGTATTTGGAGTAAAGTGTTAGTACTTGAAATATTGCGGCAGTATCCAGAGAAACGTATATGAAGTGATGTAGACGTATATGGAATGACGTGGTAGTATTTGAAGTGATTTGGCTGTATTCAGACTGACGTGGTAGTATTTGAAGTGATTTGGCTGTATTCAGACTGACGTGGTAGTATTTGAAGTGATTTGGCTGTATTCAGACTGACGTGGTAGTATTTGAAGTGATTTGGCTGTATTCAGACTGACGTGGTAGTATTTGAAGTGATTTGGCTGTATTCAGACTGACGTGGTAGTATTTGAAGTGATTTGGCTGTATTCAGACTGACGTGGTAGTATTTGAAGTGATTTGGCTGTATTCAGACTGACGTGGTAGTATTTGAAGTGATTTGGCTGTATTCAGACTGACGTGGTAGTATTTGAAGTGATTTGGCTGTATTCAGACTGACGTGGTAGTATTTGAAGTGATTTGGCTGTATTCAGACTGACGTGGTAGTATTTGAAGTGATTTGGCTGTATTCAGACTGACGTGGTAGTATTTGAAGTGATTTGGCTGTATTCAGACTGACGTGGTAGTATTTGAAGTGATTTGGCTGTATTCAGAGTTTTTTGGCACTACCTCTACTCAATATACTGACACCCAAATCACATACCGTATTACCACAGAAAGGTATGGAATGTATTATAAGAGGTATACGACAATAATTCTTCATATTGGCCGGACAAGTATACTTTCTGTACCTGATTAGATTTCATTTTCAGTTTAACACAATGTTTTTGCAAGAAAAAACTGCATGGAATCTGAATTGCAAATCAAATCACAATTGCAACTTAAGTCAGTACAAATCACAAAGAAATGTTTTTTCTAAAATCCTCCAGCCCTATCACAGGGGCCGTTGACGTGTGTGCGTACTTCTATTTTTGTAAAAGTGAAACATGTTGCTTATGTCATTGCGTAATTGTGTAACAGTGGTCCCCAAACTTTTTGACTCGAGGGCCACATTGGGTTCTAAAATTTGGCCGAGGGGCCGGGCCAGGAAAATATGGTGTGTTTGTGTGAACTAATGAATTACTATAAATTACAGGCAAGATTTGACCTGTAACTTGTAACAAAGCAACAAATGCAAGGCTCAATGTACAAATTGTTTTCCAAATGCATTAAATAATGATTAATTATCTACTGTCTTGTACTGTCCACAAGAGTCTTCTACTGTCCACAAGAGTCTTCTACTGTCCACTAGAGTCTTCTACTGTCCACTAGAGTCTTCTACTGTCCACAAGAGTCTTCTACTGTCCACTAGAGTCTTCTACTGTCCACTAGAGTCTTCTACTGTCCACAAGAGTCTTCTACTGTCCACTAGAGTCTTCTACTGTCCACTAGAGTCTTCTACTGTCCACAAGAGTCTTCTACTGTCCACAAGAGTCTTCTACTGTCCACAAGAGTCTTCTACTGTCCACTAGAGTCTTCTACTGTCCACTAGAGTCTTCTACTGTCCACAAGAGTCTTCTACTGTCCACAAGAGTCTTCTACTGTCCACAAGACTCTTTTACTGTCCACAAAAGTCTTCTACTGTCCACAAGACTCTTCTACTGTCCACAAAAGTCTTCTACTGTCCACAAGACTCTTCTACTGTCCACAAGAGTCTTCTTCAGTGTGTCAAACACTTGCGCTTCCTGCTTGATTTGCCCCGGTTGCCGTTTGTGGTGAATTTTATTTTCTGCGCGCCATAGATTTTCTTGTGGGCGCACTAAGTGCGAGCAGTGCACTGAGTGCGAGCAGTGCACTGAGTGCGAGCAGTGCACTATGTGCGAGCAGTGCACTATGTGCGAGCAGTGCACTATGTGCGAGCAGTGCGCAGCTGCGCAGGCGCGCAGCTTAGAGGGAACAGTGCCATCTCTTCAAATGTGGGTATTACAGGCGAAAGGTAAAATGAACGGCCAGCCACAGTATCGTGAGTTTGAATCCCGACTCCGACATTTGCTGCATGTCCTCCTTTCTCTCTCATCATTCCCCCCCTTTCTTTCTCATTCCATCTACTGTCTAATAAAGCCTACGACAAAAAAAAAAAAAAAAAAGTAAAAAATGTGTGTGTGTGTGTTTTTTAAATTTTGAATATAACATGGACAAGCTTGGCGGGCCGGATTGAAAGGCCCAACGGGCCGGATGTGGCCCGCGGGCCGTAGTTTGGGGACCACTGATTATATACAACAAGTCTGCCATAGTAGTGATGGTGATTGATGAAATAAAATGTGAATAAAGCATAGGTTTTATCATTTGTATTGATCTATTCGTCTAAACAAGGACTTGTGAAAACTAACATTGTGTGTGCTTATCTTGGAACCATAAACCACATGTGGAGTGTCTTGTGAACTTTTGACCCTGGACTGCTAAACTTACCACCAATAAAACTGAAGAGAGATGCAGAGAGAGATCAGAGAAGTTTGTGACGTCCTGTGACTGAGACCTCCAGCATTTCTCCTCGTTCGAGTATAATACTGCCTCCTGTGTCCTTGTTTTTGGAATGTTTTGAGCTTAACTCTGACAGTTTTGGTTTCAGTCCCAAGCAATACTAGGCAAGCAATATACTGTAGATCTGATACAGATACCAATAAGTTCTGTATGAAAATGCATTGAAACTGAATTTTTACTCTTAACTGTGGTCCAGATTTATTCCACACTTTCCCAATTCATTCCTAACATCCCAATTATTCACCGTGATTAGTTTATTCACAACTTTCAGAGAGCAGAATTTTGTCATGGCAGTATAAGCATGTTAACAGTGCACAAGCCATACTTCTATACTTCTTGACTTGTGGAGGATACTGTTCAAGTTCCTGCCAATATCCAGAAATATCAGCGGGAAATGCCCCCCCGCCCCCAAAACCATCCCAATAAAGCAAAACTAAACATTTCAGAGTGTCCTTTTATTTTGGCCAGCCTAAGGCACACCTGTGCGATATTCATGCTGTATCATCACCATCTTGATATGCCACATCTGTGAGGTGTGATGGATTATTCATATTCATATTAATTGCACAGTAAGGCAGATTTAGACAATATAATGTGAACAATATTTTAGAGAAATTGGTCTTTTGAGTTTCATATGGGAGCAAAGTGTTTATATATATATATTTGGTTCAGTATCCATGGTGCACATGCTGTAAAAAATGCCAGATCGTAGACATGGGGCACATTCCATCCATTGTTCCACATTCACAAACACACTCTCATTCATACACCAGCATGCAAGGGCCCATCCCCGGTGAGCTTCTGGGATCTGACCAGATCAGGCATTGACACATTGGTATGGCCAGCATGGATCTAGGGATGGGACAAGATCTCTTAGCTTTTAATGAGGTAAAATTGCCACAAGATTGTGCACACATGAAAATGTGTTTACATTTGGCTTGGTCAAAAAAGGTTAAGCGTTGGGAGTTATAGCGCTTGAAAAGTTGTAGTTCCAAAAAGCAGTGATATAAAAAAAGCTTCCCACGTATCTACTCATCTTATGTGTATAGTAACCACTACAGCAGGTAGACAAACATACAGTCTGAATCCTGCACCGTTTAAATACACATGCAGAGTCCCAAGGAAGTCCAAACTTTTTGCATTGAAACATTTTGAAGTGGAGGGCCTCAGACTGGAGGCAAATGCACTGGATGGGTGCATTTAATAGCTTTGACAGAGCCAGTGGAATTATGTTCATTTTAGGTCTATATCATGTTTGTTAGTGAGGTTTGATTGGAGAAATACTTACATTTATAGTAAAAATGGCTGTCTATTGTATGATCTTTTCCACCATGTCAGCAGGAGGCTTGAGGCCCAACAAAAATTGGTCTGAGGGCAGCATTTGGCTCTTGGGCCATAGTTTGGATACCCCTGAGTTACACTATGTTGTGCCTTTTGTGGGGCTCTGAAAATGGAGAAAGACATATTTACCAATCATAGGCATAAGTGGGACAAATATGCCAATTGGCATATGCCATACCTTATCTCGATTATCGTGATACAGGCTTTTTTTTTTTTCTACCTCTGTGTCATGTTTTTGTTTCTATTTGTCATTTCACAAAATAGAAATAAGGTGGAGAAAGAATGGGCCTGTCATTCTCCTCTTTGTTCCATCTCACAAGTGTCAGAGTCACTGGACCATGGAGTCCGACTCGAGGCTGGGCCATTTTTCCCTGCACATGATGTCTTTATTTTCCCTTTCCCTCCACAGTGCAGCGCCTCAGACTTTCTAATCTGACACAAAAGTGCCTGTGGATGGGACTTAAAATGAACTCTGAATAGACTTCTTTCTTTGCTCCACAAAAATTGCTCATATAAAGAAGATAAGATACAGGCTAGAGAAATGACGGGCAAAAGACCCAGACAATGCCAGGATTTTCTTGGGTTCACACATGAGATTCCAAAGCTCCATCACTAATGCTCGACATGGAGAAAAAAGAACAAAATTGATTGGTTTGTCTTGCTTAAATGTCAATGCTTTTCATATCTTTTATTGCATGGTAAATTAGAAGAGGGTTTTAAGCCAGATGCCATTTAGTATAGTGGGACTATATGTCCAAAATGACAGATGGATATTGGTTAACGCATTATTCGTACCAATATCACAGCTAGCGCTGATATTTGTAAATTGAAAAAAATACAGTTATTTGGAAAAATAGAGTGTAAAAATGTCATATTTTCGTTTTCTTTTTCTATCAAAAGATTACCTTGGTTTTCAGCTTGAAAAGTGTTTCTTTGTGATACAGTTGAACAAAAATATATTTTTTGTCACAAACATTACAATAGCTATTATTGTTATATATGTATTGTCAATGTGGGAGAATTTCTTACAGTTTGTTCATCAAAGTGTCACGTGTGAGCGATTAGATCTGCACATGCAAAGTGGCAAAGTGGAGAGCACTCAAGCCAAATGGTCCTGGGTTCCAGCATGTGGAGTTCATTTTACATCTGTCCGGGAATCTTTCTTGTTGGTGCAAAACGCATAATACAGCAATTGTTGGTTTGGAAATATGCAAAATCTAAAATATAATGGTAAAAAGTAAAACAGCATAAGGAGTAGATTATATAAGCCATTGAATTTCTGTGGGACATTCCCTCATTTAGCACACGTGTGATACATAATAATTTCTTATTAGTGCCATATATTGTTTCAGAAAATATTGCAATATAATAAAAGCATGAGCTACCACATTAGACTATTATTATCTGTTATCTTTTAAACTGCTATTGAGGGAAAAAAAAAACATACAGTAAATCTTGAACACAAATAAGTGTTTCTGACTTCAATACAGTAAATATTGTGACAGGTCTTCTGCTGCAAGCTGTTTGCTTTTTGGAAGACAATAAAGTCTACCCTAACCATAGCCCTTAAAATAAATACTATAACAAGTACAGAATAAAATTATTTCTATATTGTTCTTTGTGGACAGACTTACCCCAGTACATGTCATGGCATAAGGGACTGGTTGGCTGAGCCTTCGCCACTGTCACCACTCCATCAATGCGACTGCACAGCACAGGCAGCTCTGACACTAGCAGTGGACAACAATCCATTTGAAGACGCCCCAGAATGTCACTTGAAGCTTGTCACTCTCCAAGTTCAAAACATCTTTTGTAAAACAATGCCTAACTGTTCCTAAATGCAATTGTGAATTAGTCCATTCCAAAAGCAGCATCTTCTATTAGTCGACAGTCTTGCTGCTCATTCTGTTTTCTCTCAGAGAACCAGAGACCAGCTCCTAAAAATACTACAGCTTTGTCAAAGGAACAGATGCCTCAAAGAAATGTGTTCAGTACAATCAAAGAACACACTTGTCAGGCTTTTCAAATGAAATGAGAAAAATACTGAGAAAAATAATTGACAGATAACTGAGAGCTAAAACCAGAAGACTTTTAGGGGTATACTCACATAGGCCTTTTGAACTGTTCTGTACACAGGTATACGTTTACAGGGGGTTGTGTAGCTCACCTGCAAAACCAAACCCAGCCACAGCCCAGCGACACCCAGTGACGCTTAATGTTAGTAACTGAAATAATAAGCTTAGCAGCATGAAGTATCACCGGGCTAATAATGTGAGGTATACATAAGTCCTGGCAGCATTCCTCCATCAGGTTTTGGATCAAACAACATCGTGGAACAGTTAGGGCAACAGGAAAATAGAGACTTCAAAACCTCTGTTGTTGTCCACAGTCCTTATTCAAAGAGAGAGTGGATCTGTCGTATGGTCTGGAGCAAAGTCCACACATATGTCAGGACATGTAAACATCTATGAATCAAGTCTCCACTCCTTCCATTCATTCATTTATTTTATATTTAGTTTTTTTATTATTCAACAAAAAATATCTGTATTTTTAGTCCCCGAAAATATCTCCTTTATAGACAATTTTTAAGCACTAGTCATTTCTTTATAGGCACTTGGACAATTTGTAGCATTATAATACCTTACGAATTGATATGTATAAATGTTGGTAAGGTATTAAATTAGTGCTAAATGCTAGTAAATACCTTATAAATGCTTAAAAACGAATACATTTTAATAATGAATGCGTTAAAAATAGTTTACAAAGGAACCTTATTTTAAAGTGTTACCCTTAGTTTTAGTTACCGGAAAGGTGTTTTATACATAGTTTTAGTCATTTTGATTACTTTTCATTTCATTTCAGTCAGCAAAAATGTGACAATGACAAGACAAAATATTGTATTGATGAAATCAAGTTAATTGGAGAAATATCGAGAGTAATGTTGTGCTGGGGGTTCCTACAGGCCTTACTGGGACCCATTCTGTTCAACCTCAACATTGTGTCGTTATCACAATGATGCAGACGACACTCAGATCTATGTTTCACTGTCGGCAGGTGAATATGGACTAGTGGATTCACTCTGTCACTGCATCCAACAGATCAGTGTGTGGATGCAAAACAACTTTCTCCAGCTGAACTCAGACAAGACTGAAATAATCGTTTTTGGCCCACAGAAACAAAGAGAAAGTGTCAGCAGTCACCGCCAGAATCTGGCTCTAAAACCTACAAATCAAGTTACAAATCTGGGGGTAATAATGGACTCAGACTTGAACTTTAAAGATCCCATATCATGCTATTTTTAAATTTATTTATAGATTTTTTTCCTGTTTCATAGTCTACCCTAAGGGTATATTTGAAAATAATAAGTGTTGTGCAACACCCATAGCATAATAGTTATGAAATATCACCCATACCTTGGACCACTTTCACAAACCCGGAAATGCAAACGGCTTGGTTTGAGATTCGCCCCCACCCTTGCGAAGAGCGATCTGGCTCCCCCGCCCAAATCGTGACGTAGTCTCAGCGAGAGCGTGTGTCCCCCGCCCACCCCATGACGTAGTCTCAGCGTGGAGACGGTGCATGTACAGCTCTTGCGCTTCATCGCCTTCTTTATTGTGGCAATAGTGCCAGCACTCAAATTTGTAAGTTCCACAACACAAGTCGGAAGATTCACTGTGCAACGTGAAACTAACCGCGGTGGCTCTCTTCTGCGTACACGCTGTCTCCGGTTAAAAGCTCTGAAAAGTCGATTTTGCATGATTTGGGACCTTTAACAGCCACGTAAAATCAATAATATCAGCAGCTTTTGTGTCTAAAACAGATTTGGAGAGACTTATCCACGCGTTTGTCTCCAGTAGATTAGACTGTAACGGCCTGCTCACTGGTCTCTCCAAACGAGCTGTAAAACAGCTGCAGTACATCCAGAACGCTGCTGCTCGGGTCCTGACTAGAACCAGGAAGTACAATCACATTAGTCCTGTTCTCAGGTCTCTGCACTGGCCCCTGTGGCTCAAAGAAAATACTTTAAAGCAGCTTTGCTTGTGTTAAAGTCTCTCCATGGCCTAGCACCAAAGTACATCTGGGACATGTTAGTGCCGTTTGAACCATCTCAGACTGTGAGGACCTCAGGGACCGGCCTCCTGCTGGTGCCCAGAGTCAGGACTACCATGGGGAATCTGTGTTTCAGTGGAATAGTTTATTTTTCTTTGCACTGTTCTCTTTTATGTCTTAAACTGTGATTTCTGTCATGTCTTTGTTATTTTAATGATTTTTTTCCCCTGTTGTTTGAAGCACTTTGAATTGCCTTGTGTACGACGCTGCAAATAAACTTGCCTTGCCTACTCCTGGCAGCAGGAAAGAAGGCCATTACAAAAGGATGACTCAAACTGCACTGACAATCAAGGACTGGACCCAAATTATAACTGACATTCAATAAATGGAAAAGACAAGACATTTAGACTTAAATTGAAAATGAGCTTTTTGAAAGACTCTGGAGTCTAGATGGGACTCATTTGCTGTGCTGTAATGTTTATTTAATGGATGTCTTCATTTTGTCTTTTTGCTCTCTGTGTTGTGTTCTTTATTTTGTGTTCTATGTATTTAAACTTTGAGGAAAAAAAGTGAAACACTGGACAAAATGTGTTAAACCATGTGCAGAAACTACTCAAATAGTGTCCTCCTTCAGGTGAAATAGGCATGAGTGAGACTTGCATGTTTCTGTATGCTTTTGTCTGCACTGTACAGGCCTGTCAAAAGTGATGAGTCTGCTCCACTATGAGACCTCTTTCAGATTTGATTCATTGTTCAAATAGCTGCGCCATCTATTATGATTTGATATGGCTCTGTCCTCCAAAGAGCGACAGAGAGTGAGAAGGATGGTTTGACACACTCCGCTGACTTTAGATGAGAAGAAGGCGCCGCGGCCATCACTCCGACAAACAAGCACGCCGCGCACCTAAACAATGTGTCAGGGGAGGGCAGTGTGCAGGGTTAAACAGCAGGACTCCTCTTAAATTATCAGTCAATAGCACTGAGTCAGCACAGGCCTGATACAAAAGGCAGAG
The DNA here is from genome assembly GCF_026437365.1 of Eucyclogobius newberryi. Classification (NCBI taxonomy): domain Eukaryota; kingdom Metazoa; phylum Chordata; class Actinopteri; order Gobiiformes; family Gobiidae; genus Eucyclogobius; species Eucyclogobius newberryi. The sequence goes on from NW_027316389.1 coordinate 32,737,733, forward strand.
CGTGCTCCTGTGGTGGTCCTGGCTCTTCTTAATAACATGAACGAGGTGGTTGTGTTGTTCTATCTGCTGACTCCACACAGGATGCTCAGGTGAGGTGTGGGGCCAGGCCATTTGCATACTTCATTTTTATAACCCTGACTAAAGTTAAATGACATGGGCAATTAGATAATTCTTTAATTATAGATGGTTGTCTGAATAAGGACAGAGTGGTCAACTTAAAGGGGCCCTATAAAAGATTTCCGTTGTACGGTCCAAAACAGAAGATATACAATTTAGCAATCTCCATGGAGACAAGCAGACGACTCAACCATATATTTTTATTGCCATGTATATTTGGCAATAAAACACCTGGAATTGAATAAATGAGACAAAGATACATTTATACTGTGGAACATTCAAGGCAAAGTAACATTTTCATGACAAGCAAGTGACTGACTCTCCACAGAAAACTTTCTAAATTGATAGTGTCTTTGTTAACATTTCAGCCAAAAATAACAACAAGAAAAAACTACTGAACAACATCTTCCATTTTCATGTTTGAAGAAATCAAAGTAGTCAGTGTCAGTGGACTCAGAAAGCTTTATACAATCAGGAGTGCGAGGACAAAATGGCAGCCGGTGATTAGTCCTGCTGTGATAATGAGCCACGCTGGTCGTACAGTCAGTCCACACAGCTCTGTACAGGCCCAGTGCTGCCCTCACTGTTCGGTGAAACTTAGATACTAACGGTTACTGCAATATATTACTTGCAACATCAACAACAATGCTTGAGAAGAGAGTGTAATCCTCTGTGAGCATAAGCTTAAACAAGGAGTGAGTTAAATATGCTCAAAGTGAAAAACTGATAGACATTTCTTTTGCTGTCAAGTATCATCACAAAGGCACTGATCAGCAACTAGTGCAATATGCCTAAGTTACTAATGTGTAACTAACTTACATGCCTGCGCCTGTGCCGCAGTCGCTCTCATGTTTAAGCATTCTGGGCCCGTGCTGACACACTCCCAAACTTCTTAATGGGCAAGCTAAAAATAGCAGCACTGGGTTGATTCATGCGGCTGTGAGTCATTCAATTGCACTGTGTGGAGAGAGCAAGGGAAAAGAAGGGAAACAGCTAGAAATACAAGTTTGCATGCTTGTTATAACAATTCACCTCAGGGACAATGAAGCGTTAAATATCCAATCAAAGAATAAGGGAGCATTTTACAGTGAGCGGATATTTATTTTAGATTCCTGTGGAGCTTAAAAAATGTCTTGTGACTAAATACAATAGAAGCGAATCACCACAACAAATTCAAACTATATGTCAGCTATTTATAGACTTTTCCAATGACCCTTCTGTTACTAAACAGCCTTCCCTTTTCTTTCTCTCAGGCTCCATCACATTTGCCCGTCTCATGATGATTACACATGGACAGGCCACACCTGACACAGCTCACAGCCAGCAGCAGTCCGCCGGCTCATCACTCATTGTAGCCTTAATGGATTCAATCAATACTCTTCGCTTTGGCCTCATTTGCTCAGCTGGCCAGTGGTCTTGGCCCTCTCTGATATTGTCGGCCCGCCCTGCTTCTCTCCCTGCTCTCTTCCTATCTCTGTCCCGGCTGGAGGGCACGGGAACAAGATGAAGTGCTGGCCCCCAGTGGACTGGTCACGCTCGGGCAGTGGAGCGGAGAGCTGACAGGTGTGTGCTGGAATGTGTGCTTCTCATGTTCAAGCAATGAAGGAATGAGTTAGTGCTTCATTCACAACTCTACGTTTGATAAGAGTGCTGTATTTGGAGACTAAAAATGTTGTGTGATGATCAAATTTATTGCATATCGTATTTACATTGGGTGTATTAGTGAATATTGTTTGTATTCACTGAAGACATATTAAGCCTTCTTCAGGGTATTTAGTCTTAAACTATTGCATAAATCGATTATAATTATTATTATTAGCAGAAAAGAGGCCATTGACTTTCTGTTTAAAACTGTAGAATCGATAGGAAGAGGCATTTCATTGTATTAATCAGCAAATTTTCACTAATGTTGTTTTTATTGTAGAAAAATGGCTACACAATGTTTCTGAACCCTTTATGTTTAACCCGGGATTAATAAAACATAAAAATGAACTCTCAAGGATAGAAATACAGAGATGTGGGCGGGGATCGAGGGTAGGTGAAAACTTACATTTTCTGACCAATCAAGTCTCAAATGCAGGACAATATTGGATAACTCAAATATGCAGGACTCATGGGACCGGGACAGCGGAGCATGCACCTTCTCCCACACCTGAGGCTTGGTTCTGACGAAGGCGTCAAACAGTGGGAGGCGCAAATTTCCACAAAACCATGTCAGCAGGTTCCAGCCTACAGCACACGCCACCATCACATGACAAAAGTAGCCAAAACAAGTAAACCAGGTAAACAAATGATCCCTTTTGATGGTAACCGTATTAGATAAGAGGACATTATCGCGCCCCCGCGACCCGGCCCCGGATAAAGCGGCAGAAGATGGATGGATGGTCTATTGTGTTAAACCACCATGCACCAAGCCACTTTAGACAGACTTTTTACAAATAAAAATACACAACACACAAGCAGTACACAACAATATCAAAGGTCTCAAAACTATATGGGAAAGAAAACTAAATTGTGTATTTGAAGATGATACATGGGACTCAATAAATTTATCCAAGGGCCTACGTAAGTCTTTTCAACTGACAACAACCATGTGATGGAACTGAATAATGGTACCACTTTCAGAGGCTACAGTGAATACATTATTTTACTTTTGTTTACTTACGCTGACAGAGAAGACGTTGAACTTTGTGCAAGTTTTTGTTTCCTATTACAGAGACATGAACCATAAACCAGGTCAACAAATCCACAATCTGACAGTTGAACACAAAATTCTACCATATAATTCTGACCTGCCCACCAGCTCAACTTTAAACTATAAGCGTTCTAGAACATTGTGATGTCACAATGCACCACAACATACAAAACTCTCAATAGATAATATTATAGACTTTATTCCGCCACGCCCACTTCTCTCTCTTTTCCCACGTGATCGGCACTTTCGTGGTAATGACACTTCCGGTCCAGCGGGAACTCCACTGGTTTAAATGGAGAACGAGTGAAAAGTCTCGCCGCTAAAACATACAATAAAGTAGATTGATTTGTGCAAAATTCCCAATATTCACGTGACCAACAAGACAACAAAGCACCGATTCCCTGGGGGTCTCTTCAGTTATATGGTTTTCATGTAATGATTCACGATAGCCACTAGTTCAACGACAGAATTAATCCCCTCTCATAGAGTTCTCAGTCAAGGTGCACTTTGCCATACACGAAACCCAAAACCATGAAGCAAAGCATTCTGGGATGTTTGTTTGTATTGTGTTTTATACATATACATGTACAATAAACACATCCATAGGGGGAAAAGCCAGGGGAGTCCCCCATAATTAAAAATATTCTATTTAAAAAAGAATGCGGTGCTTCTGCGGCGCGTCACTGCCGCGGCGCTCTGCGCTACTTTGCGACCTGAGAGCCCCGATTAATCTGAAAAACTGCTCTGTCAAAGCAGGACCATGTGATGCTGGAAATAACAGCTTCATTGATTTGGTGTAAATGTAACATGCGTAAGGATCGTGTGCTTGGAAGTCCGCTCGACAACGAGGAACGCGCCGTGGCACTGGAGGAAAGTGTGTTTCAGGGCTTCTTTGTTGCTTGAAAGATCTGCGCAAGTCCACGGTACATGGTGCGGGTTGTCCCACGTGTCTGGTTATTAAAGAAGGACTGCGGTCTTGTCCCGGGACATGTGCACTTCTGTTTTAAGCGCGTCTAAATTCATAAGCTCAATTCTCCATGAATATGTGTCTGATTGTAAATAGTCCTGCTTTAGTCCTGCTCTGCTCCTGCTTTAGTCCTGTTTAGTCCTGGTTTAGTCCTGTTTTAGACCTGCTTTAGACCTGTTTTAGACCTGCTTTAGACCTGTTTTAAACTAGTTTTAGTCCTGTTTTAGTCCTGTTTTAAACCTGTTTTAGACCTGCTTTGGACCTGCTTTAGACCTGTTTTAAACTAGTTTTAATCCTGTTTTAGACCTGCTTTAGACCTGCTTTAGACCTGCTTTAGACCTGCTTTAGACCTGTTTTAAACTAGTTTTAATCCTGTTTTAGTCCTGTTTTAAACCTGTTTTAAACCTGTTTTAGACCTGCTTTAGACCTGCTTTAGACCTGCTTTAGACCTGCTTTAGACCTGTTTTAAACTAGTTTTAGTCCTGTTTTAGTCCTGTTTTAAACCTGTTTTAGACCTGCTTTAGACCTGCTTTAGACCTGCTTTAGACCTGTTTTAAACTAGTTTTAGTCCTGTTTTAGTCCTGTTTTAAACCTGTTTTAGACCTGCTTTAGACCTGCTTTAGACCTGCTTTAGACCTGCTTTAGACCTGTTTTAAACTAGTTTTAATCCTGTTTTAGTCCTGTTTTAAACCTGTTTT
>NW_027316389.1:32747209-32784709 GCF_026437365.1 Eucyclogobius newberryi
GTATAAACATTTTTAACACTGTGAAAGTAAATGCTCTGGTGTGTTCTGAATAGAAGTAGCACTCTTCAGTAATGCTCAGTTAAAACTCCAGTGTTCACATCGCTTTTAGAGGTTTGTTTTAGTTCAGCAACTCTATAATGAAAGGAAATATTTGTAAAAGAACTAGCTATTCAGAAAATCCCTGATTGTCGACCAGTGTGCTGCAGAACAATAGTGTGCCTGAGGAATTGCCAGGTATACAGATTCACACATAGACATTGAATATGTTACCATTTTGGAGTGTCCAGTGCAAACTTCTGATCCAAAAAAGACAGCAAAACCATCACCATGGCCAAAAAACAAAAACAAAAACAGACACAGTGGGATGGACAATGTTTGATGCATTAAACAACATTTCTTTACTTTCAAAACCTGTGATTTGGTAATGTTAAGTAGGTGGAATGTCCTGGACTTACTGCAGTAAACTCTAGGCATTTTCAGACACAACAGTAGCAAGAACTGAGTCCCTATAATCCCCCAGTCGCTATTTAGTCAGAGGAACCACACTGTCCCCCTTGCTTGCTTTTTTTCACTGACAGTGACTGAAAGTGTCTAACTGGCTTTAAAATTAGCATGAGTATAGAGTGGAAGATTTAAATATTTAATTAAGCAAGGGTTAGGGGAAACAATACAAGAACATACAAAAACCCACTCAAAACACCCACCCAAACAGAACTACATAATTACATACATGGAAATAAATGATTACTAGAGTTATTCAGATGTACCGTATTTTCCAGACTATAAGTCGTACTGGAGTATAAGTCGCATTTTTGGGGACATTTATTTGATAAAATCCAACACCATGAACAGACATTTCACCTTGAAACACAATTTAAAATAATAACAGATGAGAGAACATGGTGAACAGGTGTACGTATGCTAACGCTAACACCTTCAGCTACATGACGTATGCTAACGCTAACACCTTCAGCTACATGAGGCACAGACAGAACTGTGGTAAGTGTCTGGTATGTTAACGTAACATATGAACAGTTATTCAGATAACTATAGCATAAAGAACATGCTAACAAGTTTACCAAAGCATCAGTTTTACCCCAAATCAGTAAATCCATTAAATTCTAGAGGAAGTGCAGATTCTTCTTCTGCGTCGCTAAGAGCCTTGAGTGCCCTCTTGAGGTTGTCAATGTGAAAATAATCAACATGTGAAATGCGGTTGCCAGTGTGAAAATAAAGAATAATATCACATATTAGTCATACCCCGGCCAAAACTATGAAAAAGGGTGCGACTTATAGTCCAGAAAATACGGTATATGTTTTAATACTCAAGATTGAGTTGCTGTTTGCAGTTTGATTAAGTCTGAGAATGAATGAAAAATGAAAAAGTCAGTGTTATAAATGTACTTTCCTGGTCTGACTGGAAAATATCTGCCCCAAAGCAGGAGCAAAAAATTCCCCAATGTGTGACCCAGTCCCTAGTTCCTACTCGGTGTGAACGTGCATCAAATGGGGACAAACACAATGAAAAAGTACCAGGAACAGAAAACCTTCCTACAGTGACAAACCCCATATATAACTCAATTTAGTCATGTATTACTTGACTTCTTAACTCTCTTAGCTGCATGATTAATTTCAGCACCATGGACAGGGCCATTTTATGAAAAAAGCTGGAATTACTTTGGTTTTACCATAAAATAAAAATGTAGCCACATAGTCGTAAAAACTTTGCCACTAAAGTTAATTAGGTCTGCATCCTTTTAATGCAATACAATACAATACAACGATTTCATGCAGGAAAACGATGCAATACTGCTATTTTCACAGTAAATACTGACACCAGCAGCTGCCAGAACTCAACGAAACTCTCAGCTCCTTTCACAGTTTGTTTGTTCAAACAAACACAGTTGGTTTACGTTTACTGTGCAGTGGAAACGGGCGGCTGTGATCTTACCTAGTCGGGGGTCATACTGCCTCATCTGCACCTCCTCCACACAGTCGGCGGGGAACCAGCCTGTGCGTCCTTTCACCGTGCCTTCCCAGAATCCTCCTTCACCTATGCTTAACACTGAGACACACAACAGGGAGAAGATGTCAGTCAAAGGCTCTGTGAGGGGAGGGGCCAGTGCCTGCAGGGGTAATAACAGGGATTAAAGGGGAGGGTTAGTGAGGAGTTTTCACCAGGCTGATACAGGCACAGGTCAGGAAAACAGTTGATTAGGGCAGTAACAATTATGCTAGGAGTCAACCAGTCAAAATATTGTTCATTTTGTACTTTGAGACTTTATAAATACATTTTCAAGAAAGATAGATTCAAATAAAAAACTGAAATTATTCATTATTTTTTGACATTTGATGTGTGTGTGCGCAATTGAGCTACCTTTATTCTCTTGTGACAATCAATAATGAATAAGTCAAAAACAATAAAAAATGTGTGAATATATGTTTATATAAAGTGCAAGTGTAGTTTTAAATAGATATATTGGGAAAGAGAAAGTTTGCTGGGTAAAACTAAAGATGGTTCAATAATAATTTGCCCACTGCAAAAGCCACAGCCTTTCCTCACCTGTACCTGTTCACCTAAGTGAAAATGAGCCTTAAAAGAGGATAGAAGGAGAGGTTGAGGGACGCAGGCAGTACAAAGAAGAACGATTATAATATAGTTGGTCTTCATATTGTTCACTGGCGTAAAATAAGGAATGTAACAAAATATCATGCTAGTGTCTACTGCGAGTTTGTGTGGGGACTTACGGCAATGTACAATTTCATTCTAGAGATGTCAAGATTATTCGGTTAATAGGTAATCACGTTTCTTCATGTCACAATTTATCTTCACAATTTAACTGTAAAGATACAGGTACACAGCGCTTCCTGTAGGATGGGCTGAAACACTGTGCAGTTGCGCAGGGTAGCCCCCGTTCATCTGCTCATCCGAGGAGAAGGAGAGAGACTGTTCTCTAGCTAAAGACTGCAGGAATCAATAAAAAAAAAATAACCATGTGATTGTGATTATGACAATCATTATAGTTAAAATTTACTTTTCTGTAGAATTTAATACTTTTAAGCCATTAAATGAATACTTTCGAAATGCTTAAAAGACACTGGGGGTACACTGAATAAAACTTGAACTTGAACATTTTGTCATGTTAATGTTGTCAATTAAATTGCCAAATGAAGCCTGCGTAAATTCAGCCTGGAAGAACTAACTCCACCATCTACATCAAGGCCACCTGCTCCCCAGCTCAACCAACGCACCCAGTCCGGCCTGTCAGTCCTAACCCACGGAACTCCTCCAGGCTTCTACTTTTTCCCATGGAGGTTTTTGTAGTTTTTCCTGGCCGAGAAGGAGAGTCTAAGGACAAGGGATTCCCAGGACATCGCCCATCGCACCTGCTCCCCATCTTCAATCAACGCACCCAAGTCACTCCTCCCCGCGGCACCTCTCACCTCTGCTCCCATCAGCGCACAGCCGGTCCCATATTAACCCTCACTCAGTTGGCTCGGCCGCTTCAGAACGTACTGCGACCCACCACCTCCCCTCCGCCTCCTCTGCATCCCTCTCATCCTAATCATCTTCCCTCTCACCATATCTACCACCACCAGTCTCCAGGCCCTGGGGGGACACATCTAATACAAATAGATCATGGAGTGCCCATGATCGCAATGTCTTCCACCGGGGTCTGAGCGCCAAATAACCCATATAATAAAGCTTGCTAAAGAGTCTCTCCAGGGTGAATTAGCGCAATGTTTCACTTTCAGAATAATTGTAACACAAACATTTGATACGACATTCCGATTCAGAAAAAAGAAAAGAAAAATGTGCTTTTTACCATTTCCAATACTCTTGAAACAAGACAAATCCCACCCCTTTTATATGGCATTATAATACTGTTACATTCCTTAATTTGACTACAGTAGCATATGTGTGTATGTGTGTGTGTGTGTGTGTGCGGACGCGCGTGTGCATGTGTGTGTGTGTGTGTGTGTGCGTGCATGTGCATGTGCATGTGTGCATGTGTGCATATTTTCTGAAAGGGAAACAGAGGTTGAGGCGTGAGAAAAGCAGTGGTGAAAGCAGCAGCAGCAGCAGCAGCAGCAGCAGCAGCAGCAGCAGCAGCAGCAGCAGGGTGGCATGGAGAGGGTGCTGTGGTAATTAGAGATGAATGTATAGTTGATATTGATCTTCCCTGTAGGCCTGAGCCAGCACGCTCATTTCTACAACACTCATCCATTATCCCAGTGAGCTCACATGCGCTCCGCTCCTGCACCTCCAGCCCTGCCTCTCCACGCGTTGCTAGGAGACCAGGGTACGGTGCTGCACACAGGACGCTAATTGATGGCGTCTACTACATCGACGTGTACATTACCAAAACCAAAAGAATGCGCTGAAGACTGATGGTTCTAAGCAGATACTCGTGGCCAAGACCCTGGCTCTACTGTAGATCGAGAGAACATCTCGCAGTGGGTCAAATGCAGAGGAAAGATTTCTCTACCATACAAACAGCACGTTGAAATCTGACTATACATGGCCCCATTCATTCTCTCCTTAATAAGTGCAGTAGTTCTGTCCCGCGTGCAGAAAAGCACCCCAAAAGTATGATGGAGCCCCAGTCCGAGGGAGATTGACAGTCATCTTTACCCTCTTGCATTTTCCAACAATTGCTCCAATAGTTGATTTTTTTCACCAAGCTCAAGCTGCTTGACAATTGCCCTTTCCAGCCTTGTGGAGGTCTACAATTGAGTTGCTGGTGTCTTTTGACGTCTCTTTAGTCTTGCCCATGGCAGTAGTTGGAGTCTGTCTGATTGTGGGGTGGACAGGTCTTTATGCAGCTAACAAGTTCAAACAGGTGCTACTAAGTTAGATGAAGAAGTGTAGTAGAAGTGGACTTTTTAAAGGCAGACTAACAGGTCTTTGCTGATTGGCAGGTGTTCAAATACTTATTTGCAGCAATAACATACACATACATGCAATGTGATTATTGGATTTTTAAAGATTCTCTCACTGTCTCGCACAGTGGAACGGAAGCTACAATGAACATTTCAGACCCCTCCATAATTTCAAAGTGAAAGAACTTGCACAATCGCAGGGTGTTGTTTGGAATAAGTACAGGATGCCAACTGCCATAAATAAAACAAGAACAACATTTTGGGTCTGGGAGAGACGGGAGATGGCGGAGGAGAGTGGATTGGTGGTCGAAGACTTCTGGACGGCGTGGAGGAGCAGCCTTTTCTGGCTGCACGTGCCCGGAAACGTAAAAAGTCCCTTAGCTCGTCCGAGGGTTCTGGGAATGAGCAGCAGGATGAGGCTGAAGCAATTGATATCCGGAGTGAGAGCAGAGACTGTAAGGTGATCATAAAGCTTGCACAGGATAGTGCATCCTTTAAGGAGTGGAATTCAGTGGCATTGTCAAAGAGCCTAACTGTAGCTGTGGGAGTGATCAAGAGTGCGAGTGTCCTTAGAGATGGCTCGCTGCTGGTCGTGTGCAAGGACGCGGCTCAGCAAGTAACAAGTAACAAGCAACAAGTAAATGTGTCCAGCGATTGGAACTAAACGTCTGGGTGGAAAGGACATTCTTGTGTCTGATGCTGAAAGAAACACGGTCAGAGGAGTTATCGTAGGTGTCCCTACGGCGACGTCTGTGGATGAAGTTAAGGAGAATTTGACTGGAGCTACGGTGGTGGACGCTAGGCGTTTGAAGGTGACCCGGTCTGGGGTAAGATGTGACAGCTTGTCGGTAATGGTAACACTTGAAGGGAGGTGCCTGCCTAGTAAGGTATTCATTGGGTTCATGTGCCATGACGTTAGGCCATATGTTCCACCGCCCCTGCGTTGCTTTAAGTGCCAGCGCTTTGGGCATATTGCAGCGGTCTGTAGAGGGAGGCAAAGGTGTGGTAAATGTGCAGGAGATCACGAGTAAGGGAAGTGTGACGTGGGAGCAATACTGAAGTGCTGTAACTGTGGGGAAGAACATAGCTCTGTCTACGGGGGATGCAGGTATAGCAAAAGAGCTGCTGAGGTGCAGAAAATAAAGGTCTCTCAAGGTATATCCTATGCAGATGCAGTCAAGAAAGTTTCAAGTAACGAGTTTAGAGTAAATACAGAGAGAGGAGCCAGCGCTGCTCCCAGCCAGGGCGAAATGAGAAAGGCCAGCGTGGCTCCCAAGAAGTGTGAAGGTTTCAAGAGTGGAGGTCCCAAGTGTGCAGGTTCCAGAATTAATGAGAATACCCTGGTTGTGGATAGAGAGGATTTTGTACTCTTTATGGTGGATGTTGTAAACTGTGCTGCTCAGACTCAAAGCAGAACTGAAAGGATCAGGATCATTGCTAAAGCTGCAGGGAGATTCCTTGGAACAAAGGAGCTTGATTGGGCAGATATAGAAAACAGACTAAAGGCGCTAAATGGGAGTCGGAGTGATGGGGGTCTGCTTTTGGGGAGTCAGAGTGATCAGAGTGACGAGATGGGGGTGGGGGTGGTCTCCTGTCCTCGCCCAGTCTCGTAGACGCACGGCTACCAAGCAGCGACATCAGTGGAAATATTAAAGCCTGAAGAATGAAGCCTAAAGAATAAAGCTGTACGGTGGAAGCACCGAACGTCAAAGAAGGAGAGGAAGATGAAGAAGAGTCTCCCTGGAATAAAGCCGGTCGGTCTCTGAAACAACAACAACTATTCTAGTCACAAAGACATATCATGACCTCATGGGCTTTGTAACACCAAAGCAATGGAAGGAGTACTTTTACGGACTACGACAGAGTCTGAGGACTACGACAAAGTCTGAGGAATAAAGTCTGGCGGCAATGCAACAATTGGATGCCAACCACCATAAAACAACAACAACAACAACAACAACTACGAAAAGTCTGAGGAATAAAGTCTGGCGGTAATGCAACAATTGGATGCCAACCGCCATAAAACAACAACAACAACAACAACAACAACAACAACAACAACAACAACAACAACAACAACAACAACAACAGTAACTTTAAAAAAATGAGAATACTTTCCGGATCCACTGAAACAAACAAACAAACAAACAAACAAACAAAACACACACACACACACATACACACACAAACAAACAAACAAACAAACAAACAAACAAACAAATAAACAAACAAACAAACAAACATACTAGTAGCAGGAGAGAAAACTCTTCAGTAGTAGTGTCTGCAGAAGGAGCACTGCTGTAGAAACATGACACCAGCACACTGATACTGCACTGATGCTCCGCTCTGATCTGATCTTAACAACCTGAGCCCGCCTGTCTCCTGGGAACACACCACCCTGCTGCCTCTCAAATTCAACCAGCTGGATGTGTGCCTCTCCTGTGCGCCATGTGGATTCTAACCAAGGCATGTTCACAGATTTACCTAGTCATTGATGTCATCAGAGGCTCAGGCAGTGTCAGTAAAGGGTAAAGGCTGTTACTCAAGTAGTATAGTTTGAATTAAATTGTTTTTTCTTGTACTAGGAAGGTGGAAGAGAAAAAAAAATCCAATATTACTCACGTGGTAGTAGAAAGTTAAAAACATTTTCAGAAGCTACTAAAGAGTAAGTGTACGGAATTAGAAGGACAACCAGTTCAATAATGCACAATCAAAGGATGGACCAACTAAATAATATCTGACAGAGCCATGCAAGTGACATAATGTTATAATATTGTCAACATAAAGCTCAATTGTAGACTTGCTCATAGTGGGAAGAGTAACCAACCTTTTACATAAGGAATACACTGTTTGATTGTAAAATATGAATAAAGAGAATCACTCTTGGTTTGAGGAATAAACTGCCATGCGTTTACAGCAGTGTCCTCACTCCTTGATCAAGAGAGAAAACAAGCAAATCAAATGTTAATCAGGTGCTTAACAGTGGTGAAGAAAGGACAGTAGGATAACAATAGGACAGAAATGGCCTAAAACAGGGCAGTTTTAGAGGAAACCCGTCCCCGAGGGCATCTCCCCATCAGCTCAGAACAGTATAAAGTCAAGTTTTTCAGGCCTCCTCAGATTGAAAAGTACTTCTGAATAGATCTTTAAAACATTGTCCATGTGACTACCTTTGAAACTTTTCTCCACGATTGTAACATATAATATTATTCAAGTATTATTAAGTAGGGCTTAGGTAAAAGGTAAAAGTAAGTAAGTATTACCCAACTCTGGAAGAAGCAAGTCCAGATCTATTCTAACACTGTGGAAATAATAGTCCTTAGCATGATTATAAGGACAAGTATAACATATCTTAACCATATCATAACCATAAAATACAATGTAGTAATGTAAAATCAGCCTAATTAAAAACTAGTAGAAATGGCTTTGTGACAAAGAGAGAATGATGGAAGTCTGTATTAGCAGTGACATGAGCAGACATCTCCCTCATGTCTCATAAGTTCACTGTCAGACTCCAGGTCCAGCGAGGCTGGAGGTGTATGTTTGCCCTTGGTTAAGTCAGTCACGACTCATGGTTTAAAAATAGCCTGAGTGAGGATGCAGTGCTATTTATACTCCTCACACAGCCTGGCTGCAGCCGAGCTTCCCTGCCGGAGCGCGGACGTGCTCCGGTGACGGACCATTGATCACATTTGAATTCCTGCAAAGCTTTGCTGTAGCTTTGAGCTGAGTCGTTCCTTTTCTGTCTCTGAACATAAAGCGCTCGCTCACACGCTCAGGTCAATGTGAATGAGTGAGCCTGAGACACGCACAACCAGATGAATGAATGAAAGAGCTCACTTGTATGAATGAATGCACCACAGCACTGTGTTTCCTGCAGAGGCTCACAGCAGAATGTGCATCTGTGCTGAGAGAGGCAGATGGCTCTGTGCCACTAATGCACTCACTGTGATTCCAGCCGGATGCCATGGACTCGGGCCAGAGCCAGTGTTTCCACACTTACAAACATGGCCCTACAGGATTTCTGTACGGAACTGTAAATAATGAATTCTGCAAATATTTTATTTTATCTAATTATATGATGGTCCCACACAAACTGGGATGTTTCTGGAACGTTTGACAAAGTTTGCCTTGATGTAGACAAAGAACTTCATCAGTACCCTGTTCATGTTAAAGAGGCCGACACAGCATCCATATTTAAGAATCGGCTTGAAAAGTTCCTCTTTGAAATCGCATATGGCCAGTTAGGAACAGAAATAAAAACCTATAGTTTCCCACATACGCTGCCCTAGGAGCAACTATGTGGGGGAAGTATGGCAGCTTGAGCTCTATCCTCTGCTAAAGACTTTCCCTATCAGCAATATTCTATATTTGAGTTCCCCTGTAGTCTGTTGTGATGATGAAGTCATCCAAGTTCAGCTTGCTCTTGAAAGGTTTGTCCTCATCACAGACTCAGATATACATGCAAAACAGTGCTCCACTTTGATAGGTCGTACTGAGGACACCGAGGCCACTTCAGACATAACACTCTCAAGGAGGATTGAGTTGGATTGAGTTCTCTACAGAGGACATTATATTTCACAAATAACTGCAGCCTCAATTGTGGTCCATTATCCATTAGTCCAAGTAAATGTAGCTGAGAGCTATTCCTCTCTGCATGATAATAAATAGTTCCCCCTCACGAAAAGACCAAAATAAGAAAAATAAGTCTGTATGTTCCTGAGCACCTGAGTTGCCACCAATCTGTCGAAAATGTTTGAGCAGTGAGACTCGTTTCTGCACTTTTTTGATTTGTGAGTGCACGATGCGTTCAAGGACAAGAAAAAACTGGGGCAGCTCAGCATATACTAGGTCAACCGTAATGCTAAGTCTATGTATGACTTCCATTCTGGTCCAGCTAGAAATCAACAAGTTTGATTAAAAGTACTCCAACCTATTATCGCATGAATAAGAGATCATTTAAATGCTTTGTAAATGTGTCCACTATTGTACTTGTATTGTATTCGGGGAGGATCCACTGGATTGTTTTCAGCCGATGTCCATAGCCAAAAGGGCTAAGAATCAACGGGTCTCTCAGGTTTTGATGCAATACTCGATACAAGGCTCACAATACGATAATATCACATTTGACTATACATGTGATACAGCACATAAGAACTAAATACATTTTAACAACCGTATTTCTACAATACACTATAGGCACATAATTAATATATAAAATACAGACATTTTAAAGATACGTAAAATTTGAATATGGAGTATAATGTAAAAATTGCTACACAATGTCATCTTCAGTACTTTTCAATAAAAAAAAAACAAAAAAAAAAGTCTGATAAATAAACCTCAACTTATACATTTAAAGACATGATTAAACACATTGACATAAATTCGTCAGACTATCATTATCGGAATTTTTTTTTTATTTTTGTCAATATTGCCCAGCCCTAAGCAAATATGTAGAGCAATAAATGTCAGACATCGTGTAGATTTCTGTTGTTATGTTTTCTATTCTATTTCGTTATACAATTTATTTGGAGAAAAAAATAAATCAGCCCATATATGAATTATCTGATATCATCGACATTAGCACCAATACATCACCAATCCTACTTGATATGGTCCTCACATTGTACATTTGACTTGAACTCTACATCACTTGGTTCTTTTGGAGATGATTATTATTATAAATTATTCAACAACGAGCCCTCTTACATTATACCAGGGCTTGTGTGTAGCAGAAGTAGAGCTGCAGAGGTCATGGCCCCGTCTTTTCAAAGCTTTGTAAAGCGGTTAGCAGTGCCGCCCTGTGCCCCTCCTCTGCTCCCTGCCTTTAGACTTCTGTCAGGATCAAAATACGCCAGTTATTGTTAACCAGCTGGAGTAAGTCATCTCTTAATTCAACATGGCCCTGTCCTGTTTTGTCCACGTCCAGGAGTGTTCGCAAGGACAAAGCAGACTTGTGTTTTTGCTGAATATTGTATCTGGCTCAGTCAATGCGGCCTGCAGCAGCCTTCATGTTTATTCATACACTGATTAACTGCAACTGCTGTGTGTTCCTCATTAGCATTTGGTAAGAGTGTGTTTTAGTAAATCAGACATTATGTTAAACTAGCGTGGGATTGTATAAGTCAAAAACACAAGGTGTGAGCCAGAGTTCAGAGGAGACGATGTGTTTAGGAGAAAGGAGAGACAGAGGGGACTGTGCCGTCGTGGGACAGCTTGTATTCAGCAGGTAACTGTGTGGGCGGGACCAAGCACCCCACTGCTATTCTGATTGGACAGCAAGAGGGTTTGCTGTGACAACAATGCCCTTCCCTGAAGCAATTGTTTCATTTAATAATTAGAATAAGTAGATTTTTTGTTGGACAAATATTTTCAAATGTATCTATAAATAGCCACGTGAAAGCGGCAAACACACACACACACACACACACACACACACACGAGAAGACTAAAAATGTCCCTAATATTTGGTAAGGTAAAGCGTATAAAACTTAATTCACCTAAAAATCACAATACTCAGAGACACAATACTGGTGTATCGATACTCCGATACTGGTATTACAGTATTTTGATGACATCATACATATAAAGGAGGTTGCATTGTTGCCTGAATTTCAGTTGATTTTCGTGTCAATACTGGCCCAAATTGGCCAATTCTACCCAGACTAGTAGAGGGCAGCACTGAGTCTTTGAGCACCCAAATGACCTCTGTAAATGATTGTATTTTGAAAAGTGACAAGTAGTTTATTTCATTTGGAAACAGGATGTGTGCCCTGTGTTACAAAAGTATCAATACTTCCACTGATTCAGTATAAATACGTGTCTGCTAAGCTGATTCAAAATTCAGTGCTGTCTTCCTACTTTGAGCAGTAGGACGACAGCGCCATCTGCAGTCCGACTTCTTCAGAACTGTTTCCCCAGATATGAGAAAGTTGGTATGCCCCCTCGTCCTGATTTGCAGCCTGGTGGGCGTGTCTCAATGGCCTCCCTGATCCAACAATGGTACATCTTGCTCGCTGTGACCTTAGCGTTTTCCCAGTCCACGAGGAGGTTTTCCCGCCTGCAGTGGTCATAAAGAGGTGGTGTACTAACTTTATCACACCTGGAATACAGTTCTGAAGTCAGATGGTGTTGTCGTCCTACTGCTCCAAGAAGGAAGAAAGCTATAATCCTAAAATACAAGTCTGACTATGAGAAATCCTACACTTATTAAAATGCAAAGATCTAATCAAACTAATAGGACATAAAGCAGCTTTTAGTTCCATTTTAAGAACCATGATTACCAACCAGGGTGCAGCTGGAGTAGATATTGTGGCAGTTTAAATGGGGCTAAAACAAGAGTTGCTAGTATTGACATTGGATTAGAGTGGATTTAAAAACGTGGGGGGGGGGGGCTAATTATACCTCTCTGAAAAAACATTAAAAACTAAATTAGATCATTTCAACCCATAACTTCTTCCTCACTGTTACATTTAAGTAAAGTGACTTTTCCCAGTACAGTGTAAAAGCAGCACTTAGGGTCAAAATGAGCTGGCTGTATCGGATTTATAAAGCATTTTATTCTCCACATAGCAGGATGTGCACTGTTAACATGATAGTTGTCGTTGTCATCACAGTGAACAACTAGGATGCTTGAAATGTGTTAGGAAAGTAAAACATTTTCTGTTTTTCACATTTTTAAGATGGCAAAAATCAACCACCTTTAATAAACTTATTCAGAAATATTGCAACAAATAATCTAAAAGGTAAATAGGTAACAACCAAATATCAAACGTACTAATGGAACTGACTGTTTCCACATGCACACGAGACACAGAGACAGCTGTTTCAGAAATGACAAATGGGTCTGTTTGTCTAATTTGTGTCAGGCAATTACTTTCCCAGCTCCACACAAAGGCAAATACACACAGAATGGAGCGCTAAAGCAGATTATCAGAGATTAGCACATTTACACACTTGAGTTTGACGCACATAGGCCCACATTCAGCAGGCGCTCCCAGTGTGAGAGTAACAGTTGTGTTCAGCTTGAGTCCAGCACTTAGGCTCCGTGCAGGCGAACCCACCCTGACCTGCAAATGGAATATGTCAAACATGTCACCCCCAGAGCTGCTAAATGGGTCCTTCTTTTACAATCGCTGGAAGAATAATGTAGCCCTCATTTCTTTGATAATTGATGTGGCAGTATTTGAATGCACTGACAATGCTTACTCGTTGCTTAGAAACAGAAAAATATGCTTATTATTTTTACACAGTAAAAAAGAAAAGCCAAAAATGATCTTCTTTGGTGTATACCTGAATAGCTAATTACTGTTATGATAATCAATATGTACGCTTATGGAAATAAATGTTTCACTCCATACAGACCCTTGTAGGTAGATCTGACGTTACAAAGTCTAAGTGACTGTAAAAATGTCATTTTTGGATTGCCGCAATTATAATGATCTGAGAAACAAGTGACAGTATCCCTCATATGAAAGCCGTAAAGCTGCACCTGATGTTTACCTTCTTAAACTGTTTGCAGATGTCCAAAAACACATTCAGCATCCTGATGATTCACTGCATTGACTTCATAAGTGCTTTTCACAACTTCCAGAGGTTTTGAGTCACAGTAAAGCTCACAACAACAGTGTGCTTCTTGGTTCGTAAGATAAAACACTTGAAAAACGCTGTCCTTAAAGGCTGCTTTTACATTATATTTTACAGCTGGGCTATATGGCAGAAAGAAAAAAAATCTAGGTTTTTGTCCCTAATATTGATCAATCTCCATTTTCAATTTTCAGCATTGACTTCATGACCATAAAGACAAACCTTTAATCAAATTAAATTATTTTTGTTGAGCACAATATTGCAACAAGTTGGCCACTGTCCAGGGTGGACCCCGCCTAAGGCCCAAAGTCACTGGGATAGTCACCTGCGACCCCGAAAGGGAAAAAAAGCGGTAGAAAATGAATGAATGAATGAATGAATGAAATATTGCAACAGCAGATATCTCAGAGGGCAAAAATGTTGATTTAGTCAGTGCCATTTAAAACACCTAAAATAGACACAGTTATTACACAAGGAAATCCAAACTCTGCACTTGCCTCGTTAATTGCCTCGTCCTGCAATATATCCACACTAGGGCACAACTACATGGCAAAAATCAGGTACAGGCACCTTAAATGTCTGTATTTTTTTTTTTAACCATGAGAAAAGATAATATTTCCGAATGAGATCTGTCTGGGACAGTCATAGGCAGTTAGAGAACTTATGGTTCTCATTAATCAACGTCCCATTGGATAAAATGGCCTGTTCCTGCGTAACTCATCCACTCAAATACATAATGCAAGAGGCAATAGTGTAATTTTTTTATAAATAGCTGCTATTATAACACACTGTAAGGAATAAAAGGGGTTTTCTTTAATACAGAAGACACAAATACAGGCATTTTCATTTTATTCAGATCACACCACACATACTTCTATTATTAAAAAGCTTCTATTTTCTGAACACACCATTTTTTTATTGCTTTTTATCCATCCATCCATCCATCCATCTAGCTATTCATTCATTTATTTATGTATTTAATTATTGTACAAATCTAAAATCTAAATAGGTACTAGTGATGTCGAATGTCTCACAATAATATTGTGGGCTGGCAGAATATATCCAATCGCAACATAGACCATGATCCTTTGCTACATTTTAGTGCAGAAAACATGAAGACATGACTATTATCAGGAACTTTGGATTATGTCAGTAAATATTCGTACCAAAGGCTTGTAAAGGGATTTTAAATCACATATTCTAGAGCAAGATGGTTTGCTAAAAATACAACAACAACAAAAAATTGTTAAGGTGAAATTTACAAGTACAATATAATATGACATAGTTAATTATTTAAAATGGGCTTTTTCAATCGAGTGGCATTATGAAGCTCTGCAGACCAGTTCAGACTGTCAGCAAGTGTATTTCACACTATGTTTTCAAGGCCGTGCATAAGCAGATGATCTTTTTGGGATTCTACAACCTTTTTAAGTCAAACTATTTCAGATAATTGATTTTGTTTTCTCTGCTGGTCTCTGAGATGCCTTGGAATGGAACTTAATTATTTTACAAATCTTTACTCAATTTACTCTTCATTACAATCATTATTATAAGTGTAATTAGTTGCTCAGATTGGTTTTGCATTTTGAGCTCCTGCGTTTTAGTAATTTACCCTGTAAATCTATAAAGTTGGTCTATATTTTTCTTTAGCTGCATGACATAAAGCGTTTCATCTTCTTGGAGCATGTGCATTATATTGAAATCAGATATTGCAAATTAAAAAAACTGTGGAAAATGATCTTGTGAGATTTATCCCCCATGTGTTCACATTTGGATTAGATAAAAAAGGGAATAATGTGCTTGAGAAATTGTAGTTTGAAAAAGCATTGCAAAAATGAGTGATAAATCCAAACTTAGTCCAAATTATAAACCGTGTATTCATTATTAATTATGTCAAAATCTTGTCTTGTCTCACGGACCCAATCTTGTGTCTCGTCTCGTGGGAGATGCGTCTCGTCCTTACATTAAAACCGTAATAACACTGAACCTGTGCATACTTGACACGAGTATGAGCTTATTTGTTACAGTAAAAGGCGTATCACGGCCGCAGCTCCTTACTGGCTGTGGCACTGTTAATATTCTGAACACAGTGGGCGCGGCCGGAGCTCGTTAATCATGTTTGTGAATGTCTAATCTCAACGTTACTTGTGCCGCTTTCATTTTCATGGCTGTCTGCAAGATTTATAATGCAGTTTGCAGAAAGTGCATGGGCTGTGTGCATGGCCCGAGTGTGCGCTCCCAGTGTAGTACTACAGCAGCTTCTACAGGCAGCATGTTGTTAACCTACATGGACTGATGCCTTAGCTGAATACTGCCGCTGTGTCCTTGGGAAAGAAAGTGAAGCCGCCTTGCCTCAGTGTCTGCGTACACCGGTGTGTGGCTCCTTGATGTAAAGCGTCTTGAAAGGTAGAAAAGTGCTGTATAAATGTGACCATTTTGACTGAAAAAGGGATTCAGCCAATAACATTTATACAATAATTGGCTAACATTTGTGCCTGATAACCAATATTTGCTCATTTTAATATCAATCGGCTATTTTAAACAATATATATATATATGACAAGTGAAGTAAAATACTGTATTATGTATCTGTATACTTTGTTCTGAATGTTATGAGCATATTCGAGAGGTGATGTCTTCTGCATTCTGTCTTATGAATATTTATAACATTTCCTGTTCCTTTTTTCAGGACAATGAACTGAAATTTGATGAACAAATGAATGCTAGTCAAAGACTGTACCTCTTTCCTGTCCAAAAACAACCTGGAATAGGCTATCCATGCTTTTACCAGTTCACCTGTTGATTACTACAACGCACTTTACCTTGTATTTCACAGTGCTCACTCCGTAACCTTCTCTGGAGCAGAGCATTGCTGCCCGCCTCCTGACCAGTTCTTCCAGATGCACCCACATCGCTCCCATTTTCTCCTTCCTCCACTGCCTTCCTGTCCTTTTTGGCACTGATTTTAACTTTTTTTTCTTCTTTTTAAAAGCTCTTCGTGGGCTGGCTCACTGTATTTATTTGTATTCATCGTCCCAGTAGAGCCCAGCAGTCCTCAAACCAAGCTTCCAGGTTGGCTTTTCTGTGCGTGTTCCTTTGGTTTGTTCCATCAACCCAAAACATGTACAACGGGTAAAATCCTCCTGCAAAAGTGGTTCTGACCAAGCCTAGCAGAATATGGAGATGGGTCCCCGGGTGAACACTGCTACAGACTAGGGCTGAACAACTAACTACATTTGTGATCAAATTACAAAACACGATTATGTAATCACAGAGGCACACGATTATGGCCCTTTCAGAAGCCACACGTGCGTCCTGCATTTGGAGGTGACTGCTGTGAGTGCAGTCTGCAGCTTCATTGTTCGACGCTCAGGGGCACGTTAGATCGTGTTGATGTAGTGAAAAATCAGTTATAACACTGCCACCATAACAAATTTAGGCTTTCATAGAAGCCACACTGAACATTATCAGCCCAAGATCTTACTCTGACCCTTCTTTCACTCCTGTCTCTTTTTTGTACAAAGAAAGATTTGCTCCACTAATGTCTATCTGACATCTGACAAATGGATGTAACGTGTGCACTGCATTTATATCGCTTCCTTTTCCCCCGTGCATGTTAGTGGGAATCCTTGCTCTCTTTCTGTTCATGTCTAATTAGTCAAACTTATGCCACAAACTGTGCCTGCTTCGGCGATATAGGTCTATAACTGTTGCTTGTCCATTTCTATCACTTCCTTATTCCATGTGCATTAGTGGGACATGTGAAATGTGATCCCAGCGGTGTGAGCCCAGCGGGGGCCAAATGAAAAGTTGTACGTTCCTACTGTGGTCAGGTGACAGCACAGAGAGAGGAGAGGCTCTGGTTCCTTATGTAAAGCAGTTTGTGCTCAGACCAAGGCCGTCACAAAGCCTGTTCTGCTGTGAGCCTGGCACTGAAAAGAAATGCACTGATATCTTGGACTGTCATTATAACTGTTGGTGGTTAACTGGGGCTTAAACAGTGAATAGCTTTGTTCCATGTTCATTTAAAAATAATTTAAACGAGTCCAAAAATCTAAATGAGCTCATTCATAAATGAGGCTCAGCCTTTAGCTCAGACGTCATCAGTTAGTATTTAAAAAATATTATTTAAACTTTGCAACTCCATAGCGTTCAGTCCAGCTTAGCTGTGCCATCACGTAAGCTCCAGCTTTGTCCTTCGAAGGGGTGACCAGGTTATGCTTCCGCTCCGTTACCGTGGTGACAGTAAGTGGCCTCTCCATAAGTGTCCGTCTGGATGATAAGATCAGATTACCAATGAAAGGATCGTGGAAACACACAGTGCAGCGAGGCTATGGGACGGGACTGTTAATAGAGTGTGCTAAAGGGATTACCCAAATCAAACAGGCGTGTGCATGTGTGCAGGGGCTAAGTGACACTAAGTGAATGGGATGGACAAACACGTCTCATTAAGTGTGAACCAGCGGTTGTTTCATAGAGCTGAAGACATGAGGAGGCGAGATGGTGGACAGGAGCCTGCTCGTCTGGACTAATGCTGTCCATACAAACACATATGTCATATGTCATACACTACCAGTCACAGAAAAGAGTGGCACGTTTTACACTTGCCAAGACGAATCTGGAGCAAAAGACACATATTATGCATTAAACATGCTCTTGAATTCTTTTATTTTGACATCTCATGTTAGAACTTTTAATAATTTATCTACTGAATTTACACATTACTTTACTGCTGTAGTGAACGTGATTTGAGGCAGAAATGCTCAGAACAAATCTGGCGATCTTTTATGGACTTAAAAACAGCAAAGAAGACCTCTATCAAAAGAGCAAAAAGAGGAACATTTGCATAGTATATGTCCTTTTGAATTGTTCTAGTATTTTGGATGGAATTTTGTGTATTGATGACATAGATCAAGGGTTAACGCAAGGAACAAAAAACAAAAAAATTTACTGAAAAAGTTTCATAGTCAAAATCACTGCTTTAAGATTTTAAACAAATACGAGGACATTTAGGACATTTTTTTGAGGAAATAGGCTTGATCTGAATGAAACTAATGGAATACAGCTTACAGTCATGAGTCATATGTTATAAGAAGGTAATTTTGATAACATACCCCATTAAATTAAAAAAAGATGGGTGCACCGTGGCAGAGTGGTTAGCACTCTGGCCTCCCAAGAAGTGTTCAATTCCCGGGCCAGACAACATCACATGATCTCTCTGTTACTCCCACCGTTCAAAGACAGGCATGTGTTAGGCAAAATTGTCCTCTCTTAATTGGCATCCAGGGTGTACCCTGCCTAAGGCCCAAAGTCACTACCGCTCTACCCACCAGAACAAGCGGTAGAAAATAAATGAATTAATCATAATAACAAAACTCCCTGCATTTTTGTGTATTTGATCACTCATAGAGGGGAGTCAGAGGTGAGAACAATTCTAAAATATTACTGCAAATTTAGAAAAACCCAACAAAAAGACACAAGAAGGATGTTTCCTCCTCCATTAGTATAAATGGAAGTATGGAAGTACATTTTAGAGTTTCTACCACCAATACAAGTACAATCAGAGACCTATGTTTTATTAGAAAAAGGCCTGGTCTAAATGACAAATGGAATACAGCTTGTGATAAGCCCAGTGTCACGTGATGAAGAGATGCTTGTGTAAGAGGGGTCTGAGGGTCCTTCCCATAAAATGTAAGACGAGCAGATCTTACAATCTGGTGTATTTCATCATTTATAGAGGGGACTCTGGGGTGAGCATAGTGCTGAAAATAAATACACATTAGGTAAAAACTATCAAAGACACTAACAAAAGGATGATGTCTCCTATTACAATAGTAGACCACAGTTGTCTATTTTAGTTTCTACCACCAATACATGTGCATTCAGAGGCCTGTTTTTGAGGGAACAGGCCTGATCCATATGACACTTTATAAACTACAGCTTATACCACGGCTATTCAACTTATGGCTTGGGTATTTCTAGTATTAACCCAGAGCTAAATGAGAAAACAAGAAAAAAATTTTGTTTTGTTTTTTTTATACTTGGAAGATGGGTCACGGGCCTGATCAGACCGTTTGGAAGGCCTGATCTGGCCTCTCCCAAATATCCAAATATGTGTAGTAATCTTGGACGTTTGCAGGTTTTGCCCTAACTGCACATGTGCAGAGAAGTGAAGCAACAGCTGTGACAAGTTTCTCTTTTAGAGACAAGTGTTTGTAGCTAAGGCTCTCTCTTGCATATTTGATTTTTTTCTTCACTTTTTTTGAGAAAATGTTATCCACTAAATAATGAGTCTGCTTGCCCATCAATAAAGTCACTGCACATTACTGTATAGTCTTTAACACAGGAGTGTCAAACATATGGCCCCAAACGTTTTAATCCAGCCCGCCGAACGTTTCGAATTCAAACTTTCTGGAAGAAAGAAAGGAGACGGTTTTGTGGATGTTAGAGCTGTGCTAAAAGTGGAGCTAATGTGGAGCTAACAACAAGAAAACTAACTTCTGTGATGATGCTCTGAGGAAAACATCCTCTACAAACCTGGACAGATCAGAAGCCACAAGTAAAAACACATGTTAGAGTGTAACAAAGTATGAACATGACTGTGTCCACACTAATGTGACTGTGAACACAAACACAATCACCTCATTTGAGTCCCTACATGAATCATTTGTCACTAAGATCAACTTAAACTATGAAAATAGCGAGCTCATGTTGAGTTTGAGCAGAAACATGTCTGTGATATGAACATTTCAAAAGTCCATGTTCCTGTTCCTGCTGCTGCATGAATATGGACTCAGTCTTTCACCTGCTGTACATTTGTGAAACAATCTCCACAACTATTACTAGGCTGTAAAAAAGCTATTTATTTTTTTATTTTGTACATAATATTTGGCCCACGATTTGACAAAAGCGTTTGGTTTGATGGAACACTGTGGCTCATGCACTTATTCTATATTTTCAAGGCCAGAGGTGTAACTTAACCTACTTACTTAAACACTCTATGTGTGTTTGTATTTAGTGGTGTGTCAGATAACTACACATAACTACAGATAACTAAAGATAACTACAGATAACTACAGATAACTACAGATAACTACAGATAACTACACATAACAACAGATAACTACAGATAACTACAGATAACTACACATAACTACAGATAACTACAGATAACTACAGATAACTATACATAACTACAGATAACTACAGATAACTACAGATAACTACAGATAACTTCAGATAACTACAGATAACTACAGATAACTACACAGAACTACAGATAACTACAGATAACTACAGATAACTTCAGATAACTACAGATAACTACAGATAACTACAGATAACTACAGATAACTACAGATAACTTCAGATAACTACATATAACTACAGATAACTGCAGATAACTACAGATAACTACAGATAACTACAGATAACTACAGATAACTACACATAACTACAGATAACTACAGATAACTACAGATAACTACAGATAACTTCAGATAACTACAGATAACTTCAGATAACTACAGATAACTACAGATAACTTCAGATAACTACACATAACTACAGATAACTACAGATAACTACAGATAACTACACATAACTACAGATAACTACACATAACTACAGATAACTACAGATAACTACAGATAACTACAGATAACTTCAGATAACTTCAGATAACTACAGATAACTACAGATAACTACAGATAACTACAGATAACTACAGATAACTTCAGATAACTTCAGATAACTACAGATAACTACAGATAACTACAGATAACTACAGATAACTACACATAACTACAGATAACTAAATATAACTACAGATAACTACAGATAACTACACAGAACTACAGATAACTACAGATAACTACAGATAACTACACATAACTTCAGATAACTACAGATAACTACAGATAACTCCACATAACTACAGATAACTAACGATAACTACAGATAACTACACATAACTACAGATAACTACACATAACTACAGATAACTACAGATAACTACAGATAACTACAAATAACTACACATAACTACAGATAACTAAAGATAACTACAGATAACTACAGATAACTACACATAACTTCAGATAACTACACATAACTACAGTTAACTACAGATAACTACAGATAACTTCAGATAACTACAGATAACTACAGATAACTTCAGATAACTACAGATAACTACAGATAACTACAGATAACTAAAGATAACTACAGATAACTACAGATAACTACAGATAACTACAAATAACTTCAAATAACTACAGATAACTACACATAACTTCAGATAACTACAGATAACTACAGATAACTACACATAACTACAGATAACTACAGATAACTACAGATAACTACAGATAACTACACATAACTACAGATAACTAAAGATAACTACAGATAACTACAGATAACTACAGATAACTTCAGATAACTACAGATAACTACAGATAACTACAGATAACTACAGATAACTTCAGATAACTACAGATAACTACAGATAACTACAGATAACTAAAGATAACTACAGATAACTACACATAACTACAGATAACTAACGATAACTACAGATAACTACACATAACTACAGATAACTACACATAACTACAGCTAACTACACATAACTACAGATAACTACAGATAACTACACATAACTACAGATAACTAACGATAACTACAGATAACTACACATAACTACAGATAACTACACATAACTAACGATAACTACAGATAACTACACATAACTACAGATAACTACACATAACTACAGATAACTACAGATAACTACAGATAACTAAAGATAACTACAGATAACTACAGATAACTACAGATAACTACAGATAACTACAGATAACTTCAGATAACTACAGATAACTACAGATAACTACAGATAACTACAGATAACTACACATAACTACAGATAACTAACGATAACTACAGATAACTACACATAACTACAGATAACTACACATAACTACAGATAACTACAGATAACTACAGATAACTTCAGATAACTACAGATAACTTCAGATAACTACAGATAACTACAGATAACTACACATAACTACAGATAACTAACGATAACTACAGATAACTACACATAACTACAGATAACTACACATAACTACAGATAACTACAGATAACTACAGATAACTAAAGATAACTACAGATAACTACAGATAACTACAAATAACTACACATAACTACAGATAACTAAAGATAACTACAGATAACTACAGATAACTACACATAACTACACATAACTACAGATAACTACAGATAACTACAGATAACTTCAGATAACTACAGATAACTACAGATAACTTCAGATAACTACAGATAACTACAGATAACTACAGATAACTAAAGATAACTACAGATAACTAAAGATAACTACAGATAACTACAGATAACTACAGATAACTAAAGATAACTACAGATAACTACAGATAACTACAGATAACTACAGATAACTACACATAACTACAGATAACTACAGATAACTACAGATAACTATACATAACTACAGATAACTACAGATAACTACAGATAACTACAGATAACTTCAGATAACTACAGATAACTACAGATAACTACACAGAACTACAGATAACTACAGATAACTACAGATAACTTCAGATAACTACAGATAACTACAGATAACTACAGATAACTACAGATAACTACAGATAACTACAGATAACTACAAATAACTACACATAACTACAGATAACTAAAGATAACTACAGATAACTACAGATAACTACACATAACTACACATAACTACAGATAACTACAGATAACTACAGATAACTTCAGATAACTACAGATAACTACAGATAACTTCAGATAACTACAGATAACTACAGATAACTACAGATAACTAAAGATAACTACAGATAACTAAAGATAACTACAGATAACTACAGATAACTACAGATAACTAAAGATAACTACAGATAACTACAGATAACTACAGATAACTACAGATAACTACACATAACTACAGATAACTACAGATAACTACAGATAACTATACATAACTACAGATAACTACAGATAACTACAGATAACTACAGATAACTTCAGATAACTACAGATAACTACAGATAACTACACAGAACTACAGATAACTACAGATAACTACAGATAACTTCAGATAACTACAGATAACTACAGATAACTACAGATAACTACAGATAACTACAGATAACTTCAGATAACTACATATAACTACAGATAACTGCAGATAACTACAGATAACTACAGATAACTACAGATAACTACAGATAACTACACATAACTACAGATAACTACAGATAACTACAGATAACTACAGATAACTTCAGATAACTACAGATAACTTCAGATAACTACAGATAACTACAGATAACTTCAGATAACTACACATAACTACAGATAACTACAGATAACTACAGATAACTACACATAACTACAGATAACTACACATAACTACAGATAACTACAGATAACTACAGATAACTACAGATAACTTCAGATAACTTCAGATAACTACAGATAACTACAGATAACTACAGATAACTACAGATAACTACAGATAACTTCAGATAACTTCAGATAACTACAGATAACTACAGATAACTACAGATAACTACAGATAACTACACATAACTACAGATAACTAAATATAACTACAGATAACTACAGATAACTACACAGAACTACAGATAACTACAGATAACTACAGATAACTACACATAACTTCAGATAACTACAGATAACTACAGATAACTCCACATAACTACAGATAACTAACGATAACTACAGATAACTACACATAACTACAGATAACTACACATAACTACAGATAACTACAGATAACTACAGATAACTACAAATAACTACACATAACTACAGATAACTAAAGATAACTACAGATAACTACAGATAACTACACATAACTTCAGATAACTACACATAACTACAGTTAACTACAGATAACTACAGATAACTTCAGATAACTACAGATAACTACAGATAACTTCAGATAACTACAGATAACTACAGATAACTACAGATAACTAAAGATAACTACAGATAACTACAGATAACTACAGATAACTACAAATAACTTCAAATAACTACAGATAACTACACATAACTTCAGATAACTACAGATAACTACAGATAACTACACATAACTACAGATAACTACAGATAACTACAGATAACTACAGATAACTACACATAACTACAGATAACTAAAGATAACTACAGATAACTACAGATAACTACAGATAACTTCAGATAACTACAGATAACTACAGATAACTACAGATAACTACAGATAACTTCAGATAACTACAGATAACTACAGATAACTACAGATAACTAAAGATAACTACAGATAACTACACATAACTACAGATAACTAACGATAACTACAGATAACTACACATAACTACAGATAACTACACATAACTACAGCTAACTACACATAACTACAGATAACTACAGATAACTACACATAACTACAGATAACTAACGATAACTACAGATAACTACACATAACTACAGATAACTACACATAACTAACGATAACTACAGATAACTACACATAACTACAGATAACTACACATAACTACAGATAACTACAGATAACTACAGATAACTAAAGATAACTACAGATAACTACAGATAACTACAGATAACTAAAGATAACTACAGATAACTACAGATAACTACAGATAACTACAGATAACTACAGATAACTTCAGATAACTACAGATAACTACAGATAACTACAGATAACTACAGATAACTACACATAACTACAGATAACTACAGATAACTACACATAACTACAGATAACTAACGATAACTACAGATAACTACACATAACTACAGATAACTACACATAACTACAGATAACTACAGATAACTACAGATAACTTCAGATAACTACAGATAACTTCAGATAACTACAGATAACTACAGATAACTACACATAACTACAGATAACTAACGATAACTACAGATAACTACACATAACTACAGATAACTACACATAACTACAGATAACTACAGATAACTACAGATAACTAAAGATAACTACAGATAACTACAGATAACTACAAATAACTACACATAACTACAGATAACTAAAGATAACTACAGATAACTACAGATAACTACACATAACTACACATAACTACAGATAACTACAGATAACTACAGATAACTTCAGATAACTACAGATAACTACAGATAACTTCAGATAACTACAGATAACTACAGATAACTACAGATAACTAAAGATAACTACAGATAACTAAAGATAACTACAGATAACTACAGATAACTACAGATAACTAAAGATAACTACAGATAACTACAGATAACTACAGATAACTACAAATAACTACAGATAACTACAGATAACTACAGATAACTACAGATAACTTCAGATAACTACAGATAATTACACATAACTACAGATAACTAAAGATAACTACAGATAACTTCAGATAACTACAGATAACTTCAGATAACTACAGATAACTACAGATAACTTCAGATAACTACAGATAACTAAAGATAACTAAAGATAACTACACATAACTACAGATAACTACAGATAACTACAGATAACTACAGATAACTTCAGATAACTACAGATAACTACAGATAACTACACATAACTACACATAACTACAGATAACTACAGATAACTACACATAACTACAGATAACTACAGATAACTTCAGATAACTACAGATAACTACAGATAACTTCAGATAACTACAGATAACTACAGATAACTACAGATAACTACAGATAACTACAGATAACTACAGATACCTTCAGATAACTACAGATAACTTCAGATAACTACAGATAACTACAGATACCTTCAGATAACTACAGATAACTAAAGATAACTACAGATAACTACAGATAACTACAGATAACTACAGATAACTACAGATAACTACACATAACTACAGATAACTACAGATAACTACATATAACTACAGATAACTACAGATAACTACAGATAACTACACATAACTACAGATAACTACAGATAACTACAGATAACTACAGATAACTTCAGATAACTACAGATAACTTCAGATAACTACAGATAACTAAAGATAACTACAGATAACTACAGATAACTACAGATAACTAAAGATAACTACAGATAACTACAGATAACTACAGATAACTACAGATAACTACAGATAACTTCAGATAACTTCAGATAACTACAGATAACTACAGATAACTACAGATAACTTCAGATAACTACAGATAACTACAGATAACTTCAGATAACTACACATAATTAAAGCCACAAGCGGCATCCAACGGCCCTCGCGGGCCGCCGGCCTTCCGACTCTGCTCTCTGCATTTTACAGAGATGGCGCTAACGCAATTGTCTAAGAACTAAGACAGCGACACATTGGACATGTACAATGCTGTGCTTAACCAGTGCAAATGAACACAAATGTCGGTCAAATGTGCAGCTCCAGCGCACAGAGACCGTGACACTTGGAATATAAATATGGATAACTTTTGATGCTCCGCTTGTGTAGATTATTTTCCCAAAATATGGGCTTGATCGAGCAATTGCCCACAGAGGAGTTCATTAAAGTGTGAAGCATAAATGTGAACATTTCAAGGATTTGGCGTTTTTCCCATTTGTGACATATATTTGCGGCTCCAGCGCACAGAGACCCTAGTACTTAATATCAAAATATGGATAACTTTTGATGCCCCGCTTATGTAGATGATTCTCCCCAAATATGAACTTGATCGGGTAATCGCCCTAGGAGGAGTTTGTTAAAGTGTGAAGTGTAAAAATGTGGTCATTTTAGAGATTTTGCGGTTTCCCCATAGGGATAACATGGGATGTTTCTGTCATCGCTACAGCTACGCTTTACCAAATATGACTTTGGCTCCCATACTTTTAATTTGGCAAATGAGAATTGTGTGCAAAATGTCATGTCATTTGGGAAAAACTCTTGTTTATAGGCCACTCTGAAGGCCAAATAGTCCAAATTCTGCGAAAAGTTTGCAGCTCAGCTGCACAGAGACCGTAAATGTTATCCATAAAATTTGAATAACTTTAGATGCCCCACTTGTCTAGAGGAGGTACACCGATTTTGAGATCGGTGGGCAAAACGCACTAGGAGGAGTTTGTTAAAGTGTGAAGCGTAAATGTGAACATTTCAAGGATTTGGCGTTTTTCCCATTTCTGACATATATTTGCAGCTCCACGGCACAGAGACCGTACCACTTAAAATCAAAATATGGATAACTTTTGATGCCCCGTTTGTGTAGATGATTTACCCCAAATATGAGTTTGATCGGACAATCGCCCTAGGAGGAGTTTGTTAAAGTGTGAAGTGTAAAAATGTGGTGATTTGAGCGATTTTGCGATTTTCCCATAAGGATAACATGGGATGTTTCTGTCATCGCTACGGTTACGCCGTACAAAATATGACTTTGGCTCTCATACTTGTATGATCAGGATGGCAAATTAGAATTTAGTGCAAAATGTCATGTCATTTGGAAAAACTATTGTTTATAGGCCACTCTGAAGGCCAAATAGTCAGAATTCTGGGAAACGTTTGCGGCTCCGTCGCACAGAAACCGTAAAAGTTATCCTTAAAATTTGGATAACTTTAGATGCACCACTTGTCTAGAGGACGTACACCGATTTTGAGGTTGGTGGGCAAAACGCACTAGGAGGAGTTCGTTAAAGTGTAAAACATAAAAATGTGGTAATTTGAGAGATTTTGTGGTTTTCCCATAGGGATAACATGGGAGAATTCTGGCATCGCTACGACTACGCCGTAAAAATTTAGGCATTTTTGTGATTGGCTTTTGTGATCGGGACGGCAAAATAGAATTTTGGGTAAAGTTTAGACAATTTTGCTAAAAATAATTTTTGACCTTCAATGTTAATTTAAAGGTCACTCTGTAGGGGGCGCTATCGCGCCCATTTAAATTTTGTCAGCCTAAACTGGTCCAAACTAGAAAGTTTAACAACTGATTCAAATTTGGTCCTAATCGGACTGGTTTTGATCAAATGGGAGCAATTTTTAGATCTGCAATATTCCAAAATAAGTTGTCCAACTTTGCGGCTGCGCCGCACACAGACCGTAAAAGGTATCTCAAAAAATTGGATAACTTTAGATGCCCCACTTGTCCAGAGGACGTCCGCAGATTTTGAAGTCGGTGGGCAAAACGCCCTAGGAGGAGTTCGTCAAAGTTTGACGTGAACAAAATGGCTAACACAGCGTGTTTTCATTTTCAAAGGAAGATGGCGGCAATAGGGTAAGTCGCAATAGGGTAAGTCTGGGGGCGTGGCCACGATAATATATTTTTTTTGTCTTCAAGAGAGGAATGCGTGTCCCGAATTTCGTAGCTTTACGCCAAAGTTGACCTCTGGGCATCTCCCATAGGCGCAATGTATTTTGACTTTTGTCGGTGGCGCTGTCGCGCCATTTTTTAACGAAAAAAAATATGGCCCAGAAAAAATCGCTTCTGAATTTTGGGCAAAGTTTGGTGAGTTTTTGAGCATGTTCAGGGGGTCAAATTAGAGCTCAAAAAGCAGAAGAACAATAAAAATAAAAATAAAAATTATAATATTTTTAGCAAAAACAATATAGCCGTTTCCACTATAACAACAAATTATACATCGTTTGAAAGCTCTAAGCCTTCCCCATGCCGCCATGGGGTGGAATCATCATTACGAGCGCTTACGCGCTCGTCACTCCCCATTCCGTCGGGATGCCCCGCCCACTCCCCATAGACTTCCATTGATTTGAGCAGATACAAGCATGGCCCATGCCTGCGGCATGGATTCTTGCGTACAGGACGATGCCAGGAGGGTTTTGGAGGAATGCAGCGCTTTGCGCTGCTGTTGTCAACAATTTGTGAATGGGCTACGCCCATTCACTAATTGTTGACTATTTCTGTCATAGAAGGAGTAAGTATGCATGATCCATGCCTTCGGCATGGGCTAGTTCACTGTACTTGCCAGGGGCGACGGGGTACCAAACATGCGGGCTGCGCCCGCATGTTTGGTACCCCGTTTGGACAGTTGCAACGCTGCCTTCGGCAGCTTTGCAACAAGATAACTAAAGATAACTTCAGATAACTACAGATAACTTCAGATAACTACAGATAACTACAGATAACTACAGATAACTACAGATAACTACAGATAACTACAGATAACTACAGATAACTACAGATAACTACAGATAACTAAAGATAACTTCAGATAACTTCAGATAACTACAGATAACTTCAGATAACTACAGATAACTACAGATAACTACAGATAACTACAGATAACTAAAGATAAGGGTTAGGGTTAAGGTTAGGGTTAGGGTTAGGGTTAAGGTTAAGGTTAAGGTTAGGGTCAGGGTCAGGGTTAGGGTTAGGGTTAGGGTTAAGGTTAGGGTTAGGGTCAGGGTTAGGGTTAGGGTCAGGGTTAGGGTTAAGGTTAGGGTTAAGGTTAGGGTTAGGGTTAGGGTTAAGGTTAGGGTTAAGGTTAGGGTTAGGGTTAAGGTTAGGGTTAGGGTTAGGGTTAGCCATGAGGCTATTTGACAGCGCCGCGGCTCTGCAGCCACGGCCATTTTTATTAGAACTAGAAGCACTTCCCGAAATTCCTTTTCTTCACAAACTGCCACTTGTAAAACTATGATAAATAGTCCCCACAGGGACTATCCCACCATACAAGGTAACAACTAGAAAAAACATAAGCACTTTAAGGAAATAAAATGATGTATACATGAATCCTGGTCTCTCTTCCACTAGCACTGCCCTCTCCTGTCTTTAAGTGCAAATGCGCTCTATTAGCAGCTCATCCATGTTTGAACGCAGATTAGATCAAATGCATTATGCAACTAAATGTATAATGTAACTAAAACAATGTAGTAGTATCAGTAAACTATGACACTAAAGCATTGTGAAAGATGTTCATGTTTAGTCCTGACTCTGGCACCAGCAGAAGGCCGGTCCATGTTTAGTCCTGACTCTGGCACTAGCAGGAGGCTGGTCCATGTTTAGTCCTGACTCTGGCACTAGCAGGAGGCCGGTCCATGTTTAGTCCTGACTCTGGCACCAGCAGGAGGCCGGCCCATGTTTAGTCCTGACTCTGGCACCAGCAGGAGGCCGGCCCATGTTTAGTCCTGACTCTGGCACCAGCAGGAGGCCGGTCCATGTTTAGTCCTGACTCTGGCACCAGCAGGAGGCCGGTCTATGTTTTGTCCTGACTCTGGCACCAGCAGGAGGCCGGTCCATGTTTAGTCCTGACTCTGGCACTAGCAGGAGGCTGGTCCATGTTTAGTCCTGACTCTGGCACTAGCAGGAGGCTGGTCCATGTTTAGTCCTGACTCTGGCACGAGCAGGAGGCCGGTCCATGTTTAGTCCTGACTCTGGCACCAGCAGGAGGCCGGTCCATGTTTAGTCCTGACTCTGGCACCAGCAGGAGGCCGGTCCATGTTTAGTCCTGACTCTGGCACCAGCAGGAGGCTGGTCCCTGAGATCTGAGATTGTTCATATAGCACATAGTTCATATAACATGTCTGAGATGTACTTTAGTGCTAGGCCATGGAGAGACTTGTACACAAGCAGAGCTGCTTGTGTACTACAGAAAAGCATTTTAAAATATGTTTTATTCAAAAAGACATGCTCTGCAATGTTAATAGGCATACAAAGAAAAGCAAAATGCATGGTTGTGGTTGTCAGTGTACCATAAAAAGAGCATATGGCTGACTTGGCTGGGTTGTGGCACTGGCATGGTTTCCTGCAAGGCCAACAGGACTGTTCTGCCAACGAGTGCTGTATTTATAGGGTTCAACTTCCTGTTTAGACGTAACATTTTAAGGACAGTTCCCTATTCAGAAGATGCAATCTTTTTCTTTGAATTGTTCATTTCTATGGCAATTTCTATGGCAATTTCTATGGCATTTCATCACTGTGAAATCAATGAATAATGACACGAATACACGTAGGTTTGTCATTTAAAACAACTCTTTTATCTATACCAGTGATCCTAAACAACAGAACACATTCAGTATGTTTTGACTCAAATAGGGCTGCAACGACTTACTGGAATAATCATGACGAGTTGACTATTAAAATAATCAAAGTCATATTTTGATCATTTGAATTGTTGTATGGACGATACAGACTCTAAGTAAGCAGGTCATTAAAAAAACATACAATGACAATGACCGTGGCACTATTCAATCAAAAAGTCAAAAAAGAATAAACTCTTTCTTACTTTAATCAATAATACATTTTATTTGTGAATAGTTCAATATTTATTTGTTTAAAAATTTATTTAAAATATGTATGCACAATTTAAATAATCATTGACTAGTCAACTACTAAAATGATCATCAATTGCAGCCCTAGAATCCAAAGTGACTTTGAAAAGGTTGTTAAGAAATATTGATTTAATAATTTAGTAACGTTTTAACAAAACTTTATCATTCAAAAGACAGACACAACTTCATTCAATGGAATGTACGTTTAAACATTCCATTCATTTCTCCGCTTGCACTGTGCAAACACTACAGGTGGTCTGTGAGGGATGTAGCTATGCACTCATGTTGATTGTACTAACTAAATCCAAATTGAAAGACCAAATTGGCCTTAATGTGTACTTCCTGTTTGGTCCAGCAGGAACACTGGAAGGGGGCCAGCGCCGGAGCACTCTGCCTTTCTGAGGACGTGGGGGAACTGTATCCATTAGGCTAATGTGGGTTTGATCCATGCTGATGTATGTGAAGAGGTAGGAGGGAGGCTGCATGGGTCAGGTGTCTGTGTGCTGGTGATAAGGGACTTCCAAAGCCTTGTTCATGTGGAGAGCAACAGGATGGTGTATGCATAACAACAACCCCAGCACAAAGGGAGCCACAGGGATTTGCATGCCCTCTCCTTGAAGTAACCACTGTTTTATACTGAGCTGCTGGCCTCAGACACTGCTCTAGAGGGACGACCAACACATGGGAGGTGCAGGGGCAGAAGAATAGTATGGAGTTACCTTCTACGTCATTACAGTCATACGCTGGAGTGAAGCATGAATGGAGACAAGAGCACACACAGATGCATAAAGCAGAGCTCTGAAGCACGAGTGCAAGAGTGTATGTAAACATGAGTTTCTATGGCTGTGAAATGAAGCCTCTAGCACACACAAAACAGAGAAGTGACCATGAGTGAGCCTGTTAGTCAGACAGCAGAAAACACTGAGTACAGTAGCAGAAGAACAGCAGATATTTGTACATAGTATATGCATATGAAGAGGACTTACCTTTCACCCTCTCTCCGCGGTTAAGCTGGATCTCTCCCTCTCCCTGGGGTGTGTGGGGCTTTACCACAATAAAGGTACGTCCTGGGACAGCGCTGTAGAGTTTCCTCTTGGGCCCCTGGGGGCCTGACAGCATGGGGGGTGTGTAATGGGGCGGGCTTGTGTCTCGCTGCACAGAGCCAGGGCTGTAAACAAACACATAAGTTACTGTGGTGATCCCAGGGAGTTGGTAAGTGAAGCCCGAGGTCACAGACATGGTGAGCACAGGGCTCTGGTGGAACCCCCTTGACACTAAGGAGCGGGACCGATTCATAGAGGTGTCCCGGACAGTCTACAGTCACATCTCCATGGCCGAGAAAAGACAATCTCCTGCTCGCTCCTCCGTCCTGTGCTCTATCTCTGTACTGTCCTCTGCATCCTCCTCAAGACACAGGCAAAAACACTTGAGCCCATCAGTGTCTGCTCCAGCGACTGTCTGTCAGAGCTGTCTGGAAGCCTGTCTGAGTCCAGCCCATCCTGATGGAACCTCCTGGTCCAGAGAGTCCTGCTGTGGAGGAGAGCGGCTGGGTCAGCTTGTCCTGGGAGTGCGGCCGTGTACTCTCCCCTCCACCCTTCTGTTTTACTGCTGCTGTGCTCCGTGGCTCCCACCCTGTAGACAGCCTCCTAACATTCACACGCCAAACGCTCTCAATGTGCATTCTGTGTGTGCGCACAGGCACAGACTGCCCCCTCCTCCGCTAACATCGCTGCTCTGATAGCATGGTAGCCTCCGCCGCCAGCCAGTGGCTAACACCTCCCACATTCAGACATATGCTGGATGCTGGACCAGGGCTGTGTGCTCCTGTGATGGTCCATAGCTCCAGAGGCAGGCGGAGCAGAGCGGAGCGCGTGTGTGCGTGTGGCAGTGCGTCGTGGGGAAGGAGGGAGGGGGAGAGCTCCAGCTCATTTCATTTAATAGTTGCTCCTCCCTGTTCCCCTCTCCTTAAATCCCCTCCTCTCGGTCATTCTCCTGCTCTGCTTTCCCTCTCAGCCCTGTCTTTAACATTTCTTTACAATGCATCTTCGCTCACTGCTGTTGAATTCTAATACAACAACAGTCTTCATTCATCACTTTGCTATTGCTGTGCAAGGAGCATTCAATCTCCTGCTGCTGCTTACTTGAAATGCACATCAATACATTGTCTTTAGCTACAACTGTATCTACTACCACATATAGACATTTAAGTGCAGAAGAGACTGACCTGTTTTACAACAGAATTTCAGTTCTTTTTCCTCTCTCAACCCTTCAGCATGGAACCATTTGTATCTCCCACTATTGGCTTCATTCAGAGTTTCGTTCAGAGGGATCAGCTCATTTGTGCTCTCAACATATTTACAACAGACTCTTTCTGTTTCCCTCTCTCCTCATTTCAGGCTTTGTTTGCCTCACTCAGTCTCTAGCTTTCCTCACTCTCCATATCTTATACTGCCTCTCCTTCTCTGTCCCCCATTGCCACTGAAGCAGGGGCTGGCTGACGGCTTTCCAATTACCGCAGGGACTGAGGGGCCGGGATGGCTGCTGCATGTTAATGTGTGAGCACACAGGGGAGGGAGGAGACCAGTATGGATACGAAGGTATGTCCAAGTCTCACAGACAGCCCCAACATGAGTTTAAAGGATATATGTGCCTCCAAAGTGACACACTGTACTTTTGTCACTTTTTGAGGGACTTTTTGTCCCTCATCTCAATAGCAGTGCTTTTTGCTTTATTCAAGGTTTTAAATTCATGTTTTCCTTATGTAGAAAAGGGTGGAAAATACAAAAAAAAATTATATAAATATATATATAAAAACATTGCATCATGTGGTCCTCTGGGAACGCAGGAAAAGGTGATTGACACCTGATTTGGTACTCTCTTTGACTAAACGTAACTAGATTTAGGTGTTAGCTGTCCACCACAAGAGCAACAGATTTGCTCAAGAAAAAGATGACATCATTGTTAAATAAATTATTGATATTATCGAAAGAAAAAAAATGTAGGCGTTTGAGAAGGCTAACAGCAACAAATAAAGATTTCCCGAGATGAAAACACATGAGTGCAACATAGTCAGAACCCCAACTTCTCATCTTGGAATCCCGAGCTCCAAAGTGAACAGTATCAGACAAATGTGAACCATACGTGCAGGAATATCTCATTATATCGTAACTTGAAAGATTACAACTTGAAGGCGCAATGGACGATTTTTCGGCGATTTGAGAACGCAGGTGGAAGTGCGCATGCCACTCCCCCGTGCGGACCGATACAACACACACGTGCGTTTGTTTATTAGCGCGACGGAGCGCATCACATCTCTCGTCTCCCGTAGATTTCAGTCCACTTCTGCGTCAGCACGAACTGTCTTTCTCCGTCTTCATTTTGTCCCGTACACTGAGGGAACTATATTATGATAGATCAATGCACTTAAACACGCAGAAACGTGGGACGAGCCACACGCGGCTGCAGGTGAGCGGTAGGTGAGTTTTATGATTGATACGTGGCAGGACTAATGATTTATCCACGCCACGAGGAAATATGACTCAGATTTATGCCAAAAAAATCGTCCATTCAACCTTTAAGGAGGGTACATTTTAGCAGCATTTTGAGAAAACTATTATCAATATTACCCAATATTAACACTTTACATATCTTCTAAATATATTTACAATAATATTGTAAATATATTTAGAAGATATGTAAAGTGGTATTGACAATAGTATATATTTCCTACCTGAATGGATCTATGATTGTGTTTATAAGACAAGTAAAAGCCCCTTCTTTATGAAGTTTACTCATGCATAATGGCAGCAGAGCGGCACTTGGACTCAAGTGCAATGCAAATTAAATGAAAAACAATGACTGCCAGCGCCAGCTGACGAGCTGCGTACTGAAGACTGTTTGAACCCTGAATGAGTTCATATTTATTGTGCAAATGTGATTATTTGAGACACCACTATAGAGTCTGGGATATTAATATTACAGAACATTAGGGTGACAAATTAGTTTTAGGTTTCAGTAGTAGTTGTTTTTACATTGTTCTTTGGTCTTTTTTGTACTTGCTCTTTTGTAGTAGATGCTTCATTTCTCATAGATGTACTACACACTCAGTCAGACACACATGCACAAAGTTTACAGCAGATTATAAAAGCTCCAACGTTTCCTAGGACACCAGCCCAGCTTCTGTAACGATGGCAACTGTCAATAAAAGGAGAGAAAATATAACTAACATCTGCACTGATGAGTGGACTGTACGGCTGCATGTGTGACTACACAGAGCACTCCAAACACAACCACCTGGATCCAAGCGGTTATTGGCCTTTAAACATGCTCTTGAGTACCATTACTGTGGCATCTCATCTTTTAAACCTTAAAATAATGCATGATGTACATTTGTTTGAACTTTTCTACAAAAAAAGTGTCCACCAAAATATCAGGAAGAAAAGAAGAAGTAATACAATTCTTAATTCACCTCATAACTGAAGATCAAAACTAAAAATTAAGTTAGTGGAATTTCTGAACGTGGACTACCGTATATTATGTATCTGAGCCTTTCTAAGGGCCCAGTTAAAAGTTGATGAAAGCAGAGAGGTAAGTATGTCTTTTAGAGCTTTATACCTCTCTAAACCTTTTATCTCCCCGGGTCAAGTTGTAATATTGACAGAATAAATCCAACAAATTCTGCAGCCGACACGACAGACACGGCCACGCTTCAGCCATCATCCCGGAAGTCTGTCCCGGCATTCTAAAATAAACATGCAGGTGTAATGAATGTGGTCTACTGGCAGCATAAGGAATTACCAGGGGAAAATAAACAAAAGCTAGCTTTCCCCCAACAAGCTAACGTAAGCATTCAGTAGTAACAAACACAATTTGACGGCAGAAATGCTCCAGACAAATCTGGGATGATAGGATTAATGTAATGAATGAAGCAAAATACAGGGAGTTTTTTATGAGGGACAATGTTATAACATGGTTAAAAGCTAAAAAAATACATGTCCGCTATCACACATTTTCAATAACCTGGACAGATCTTCCAGTCGGTGGATAATTAGAATTAATGAGGCTATTAGAGCATTTATCAGTTCTATAATGATTCATAACTGACAGATTTGATTCAAAATTCTGACAAGCTTTGAGTGGAAATGTCTGGCTGTCCTTAGTAAATAACTAACAGAATTAGTCAGTATCACTTTTGTAATTGCAATTGTGACAATTTAAGCTAAACGTCTAAACAAATTAGATACATTTTAAAATATAGGGTTGGACGTCAAAACTAGGGCTGCAATAGATCGGACTCAAATTTAAATTGCAAATTGAGTTGGATTTTTTTTGGGATTCTTAGTTTATGAGTTCATATTTTAGTCTTCATTCAAATTTTAATCCTCCTGGAGTTATTTATACTGTACATTCTGAACAGAATCCTACTTTTTAAACATGTATCACAAAGCTAACCTCAATCAGAATTAGATTGTGCTGTCTTAGTCCAAACTGTTGCCACGTATTATAAACCCATTGCAATGATCAACAATCTCGTTTTAGTGCAGGACATTAAAAATACTTTCTCCATTTACTTCTTCACATTGACAATGCAAAGCGATCAAAACTGACTGTGAGCTTGGGTACAAAGTTAAGACTGCGTCCCGTCTCCAGCTGCTCATGCAGCCCATGTTCTGTGGCCTT
>NW_027316389.1:32787209-32789709 GCF_026437365.1 Eucyclogobius newberryi
GTAGTAGTAGTAGTAGTAGTAGTAGTAGCAGTAGTAGCAGTAGTAGTAGTAGTAGCAGTAGCAGCAGTAGCAGTAGTAGTAGTAGTAGTAGTAGTAGTAGTAGTAGTAGTAGTAGTAGTAGTAGTAGTAGTAGCAGTAGTAGTAGTAGTAGTAGTAGTAGTAGCAGTAGTAGTAGTAGTAGTAGTAGTAGTAGTAGTAGTAGTAGTAGTAGTAGTAGCAGTAGTAGTAGTAGTAGTAGCAGTAGTAGCAGTAGTAGCAGTAGTAGTAGTAGTAGTAGTAGTAGTAGTAGCAGTAGTAGCAGTAGTAGTAGTAGTAGTAGTAGTAGTAGTAGTAGTAGCAGTAGTAGCAGTAGCAGTAGCAGTAGTAGTAGTAGTAGCAGTAGCAGCAGTAGTAGCAGTAGTAGTAGTAGTAGTAGCAGTAGTAGCAGTAGTA
This sequence comes from Eucyclogobius newberryi, assembly GCF_026437365.1. NCBI lineage: Eukaryota > Metazoa > Chordata > Actinopteri > Gobiiformes > Gobiidae > Eucyclogobius > Eucyclogobius newberryi. The sequence goes on from NW_027316389.1 coordinate 32,787,642, forward strand.
GTAGTAGTAGCAGTAGCAGCAGTAGTAGTAGTAGTAGTAGTAGTTGCAGTAGTAGTAGTAGCAGTAGTAGTAGTAGTAGTAGTAGTAGTAGTAGTAGTAGTAGTAGTAGCAGTAGTAGTAGTAGTAGTAGTAGTAGTAGCAGTAGCAGTAGCAGTAGTAGTAGTAGTAGTAGTAGTAGCAGTAGCAGTAGCAGTAGTAGTAGTAGTAGTAGTATTAGTATTAGTAGTAGTAGTAAATAATAATAATAATAATAATAATAACTTTTATTTATATAGCGCTTTTCAGTGACCCAAAGACGCTGAACATAATAAAAAAAAGGGGGGGGGGGGGGGGTATTTACAGACAGGGGGGACAACACGTACAGAACACATTAATATACAGATAAAATGAACAAGACAGAAGAAGTAGAGAGAAAAAGATGGGGATGTAACAGGGGGTAGAAGAGTAGGCAATGGGGTAGAGGAGGCTAGGGGTAGGGGAGGTCATAGGCTTGGGTGAAGAGGTATGTTTTTAGGCGGGATTTGAATGTTGTGAGTGAGGGAGAGTGGCGGACAGGTTGGGGGAGGGAGTTCCAGAGTCGGGGTGCTGTTCGGGAGAATGCTCTGTCGCCAAAAGTTTTGAGTCGGGATGTTGGTGCAGTCAGGGTGAGAGAGGAGGAGGATCGGAGAGCTCGGGAGGGGCGGTGGGGGATGAGGAGGTCAGACAGGTAGGGGGGGCAAGGTGGTGAAGAGCTTTGAAGGTGAGGAGGAGTATTTTAAAGTTTATGCGCTGCTTGATGGGGAGCCAGTGGAGAGAGCGGAGAACGGGAGTGATGTGATCACGGGACCGGGTGTGGGTGAGGAGGCGGGCAGCGGAGTTTTGGACCATTTGGAGTCTATGGAGGGAATGGGAGGAGATGCCAGTGAGGAGGGAGTTGCAGTAGTCAAGGCGGGAGGAGATGAAGGCATGGATGAGGGATTCAGCAGCGGGGAGGGTGAGGCAGTGTCGGATTTTGGCGATGCGGCGGAGATGGAAGTATGAGGTCTTGACGATGTGGCTGACATGGGGAGTGAAGGAGAGGGTGGGGTCCATGATGACACCGAGATTGCGTACCAGGGTAGAGGGGGTGATGGTCGAGGTGTCGATGCTGAGTGAAAAGGGACCAGTTTTATTGAGAGTGGATTTGGTGCCAATGAGGAGGAGCTCTGTTTTGTCACTGTTCAGTTTGAGGAAGTTGAGAGTGAGCCATGATTTTATTGTAGAGATGCAGGTTTCGATGTGGCTGAGGGGAGGGTTTTGGGTGGATTTGGTGGTGAGGTATATCTGGGTGTCGTCAGCGTAGCAGTGAAAGTCCAGGTTGAGTTGGCGGAGGATGTGACCAAGGGGGAAGATGTAGCAGATGAAGAGGAGGGGGCCGAGGACTGAGCCCTGGGGGACCCCTGCGTTACTGGGGAGAGGGTGGATGAGTGACCGGAGAGGGAAATGAACTCTTGCCTGTTGGTGAGGTAGGATGTGAGCCAGTCAAGTGCAGAGCCCTCAACACCCAGTTGGCGCAGCCTTTGTAGGAGGATGGAATGGTTGATGGGGGATGAGAGCAGGGAGGCAGGCCTTGGTTAGAGTCGTTGGGAGGGGGTCGAGAGAGCAGGTGGTGGTTTTGGAAGCGGTGATGAGGTCTATGATATGAGAGGAGTTAACAGAGGAGAAGGTGGTGAGGGGAGGGAAGGGTGGGTGGTCAGGGAGAGGAGGGGGGGCAGGGGTGGGGGTGGTGATGGAGTTAATGGAGACGGCAGTCATGGAGCTGTTGATTTTGGAAATTTTGTCATTGAAGGCAAGGAGGAAAGAGTTGCAGAGGTCAGGGGAGGAGGGTGGAGTGATGTCCGGTGGCTGGAGCAGCTTGTTGACGGTGGAGAACAGGGTGCGAGGGCTCCGGTGGGAGCTGTTGATGAGGGTGGAGAGGTGGGCAGATTTGGCGGCTTGGAGAGCGTCACGGTAGGAGGAGATGTGTAATTTGAAAGCTTCGGCGTGGACGGTGAGGCGGGTTCTTTTGAGGAGTCGTTCGAGTTGGCGGCCAGTCTGCTTCATGGTGCGG
>NW_027316389.1:32794709-32799709 GCF_026437365.1 Eucyclogobius newberryi
TCAGCAGTCCTCTCAACAGTCCCCTCAGCAGTCCTCTCAGCAGTCCCCTCAGCAGTCCTCTCAGCAGTCCCCTCAGCAGTCCTCTCAGCAGTCCTCTCAACAGTCCTCTCAGCAGTCCTCTCAGCAGTCCCCTCAACAGTCCTCTCAGCAGTCCCCTCAGCAGTCCTCTCAGCAGTCCCCTCAGCAGTCCCCTCAGCAGTCCTCTCAGCAGTCCCCTCAGCAGTCCCCTCAGCAGTCCTCTCAGCAGTCCCCTCAACAGTCCCCTCAGCAGTCCTCTCAGCAGTCCCCTCAACAGTCCCCTCAGCAGTCCTCTCAGCAGTCCCCTCAGCAGTCCTCTCAGCAGTCCTCTCAACAGTCCTCTCAGCAGTCCCCTCAGCAGTCCTCTCAGCAGTCCTCTCAACAGTCCTCTCAGATGTCCTCTCAGCAGTCCTCTCAACAGTCCTCTCAGCAGTCCCCTCAGCAGTCCTCTCAGCAGTCCCTCAGCAGTCCCCTCAGCAGTCCCCTCAGCAGTCCTCTCAGCAGTCCTCTCAGCAGTCCTCTCAACAGTCCCCTCAGCAGTCCTCTCAACAGTCCCCTCAGCAGTCCTCTCAGATGTCCTCTCAGCAGTCCCCTCAGCAGTCCTCTCAGCAGTCCCCTCAGCAGTCCTCTCAGCAGTCCCCTCAGCAGTCCTCTCAGCAGTCCTCTCAGCAGTCCTCTCAGCAGTCCTCTCAGCAGTCCCCTCAGCAGTCCTCTCAACAGTCCCCTCAGCAGTCCCCTCAGCAGTCCTCTCAGCAGTCCTCTCAGCAGTCCCCTCAGCAGTCCCCTCAGCAGTCCTCTCAGCAGTCCTCTCAGCAGTCCCCTCAGCAGTCCTCTCAGCAGTCCCCTCAGCAGTCCTCTCAGCAGTCCCCTCAGCAGTCCCCTCAGCAGTCTCTCCATCAGCGGGTGTTTTCCTCTGAGGTGCAGCCGGCCTGTTGAACCGCAGCGGCACAGGACAAGGCCACTCAGATGATGGGGTGTTGGACAGGCACTTGCAGGACGGTGCCGATGGGCCGGCTGCTGACCGGCCAAGCTAATTTCACACTCCCTTGGTAGCCATAATGCCCACAGAGTTACTACGGGCGTAAACACAAGGTCAAAGAGAGACACGCGGAGAGAGAAGTGACACCACACTCCAACTGAGCCTGCTGTTGTGTAACTGTCATGTCCAGCACAGTGAACTGGGACAGGTTTTGGATGTATTTTGCAATGCACATGATATAATGCATAATATCTAAATAATGTAGTCAATTATATCATTATTAGAGGAAACATTCATGATAACTGAAAGTAAAACATGTGAGGAACACTATATTGTTCACTTTCAATTGCAGGTGGGATATATATAAAACACTGGATAATATAGCAACAGTTGTTTTGAGATATGTATAATTAGAACATTTTATCATATAGATATTATGTCAAGATATGTCAAGTGGAATCTCCCAAACAAAAAACTAATGTGATGTTTCTGGAACCTCATTAAGACACACATTAGAACATTCCTGATGCTTTGATGCATTTGGTTATTTTATTATTAACCTTTATTCAACCAGGGATAAAAAATAAACTTTTTTCAAAGGAGACTTGGGAAATTATTAGGCACATCTAACACCTTTAACAAGAAATATTGAATAAACAGCATTTAAAAGCACCGCCTTGGATTCTTGATCTCTGTTCCTCAAAATACTGCGTTTTCATTTCGTTATTGAGACGCAAATTGCTTTCATCCCCATTTATATCAAGTTTAGTTTACATATTCAAATGTAAATATTCTGTATAGTTATAAGTTATATTGTAAAAGGTCTTAATAGTTCTTAACAAAGACAATTATGATTTTATCCTTCTAAAGATCGTCAAATGCTTACATTAAAACGTTAATCAATTCATGTGGAAAGACTCAAATTGTTCTGGTTAATCAGGCTAAGGCTAACCACAGAGCAAACTGCACACGAACACACACAATGATGTATAATTACTGTTGTAAGTTGTTGCCTACACCTCTGTGGGGTTCAAATCATAAATATGAACACAAACACACCCACTCAGCCAGAGCGATGCGATGGGGAAACCGCCGAGCGTCTGTATATGCCTGTGATTTAATAAGAACCACTGCTTGATGTGTGACTACGACGCCTCAGATGGAAAAAGGGCGGAGGGAGAGAGTGGATTTCAGATGGATGGAACACACTGACAGCGGCGTATTAGAGGAGGAGGGGGGGTGTTGTCGTAATGCAATTCCCTTGTCAGACATCTGACTGCAGCGCTCTCACAAACACAGAAATCACATCAGGTGTACTACACAAACCGCACGCCTGACATATGAGCACAATCAAACAGCTTAGCAAAGCCTGTGTCGCGAAACCACTTCCACCCGCCGCCACGAGATGTGATCAGAGCACTGCTTTACTGAGCAGTTTGTCTAATGGCCACGACTGCAAGGAAAGAGTTATAGCAGCACAAGAGCATCTGTAGATTTATGCTTCTATCCAGAAACAGGCCGGCCGCAGCTGAAGGCCCGTCTGCTCAAATCACTCAAATCGCTAATTTCTGAAAGCTTCCTCAGTCGGGCTGTTGCATCGGCGAGCGCTGACATACTTGTACTCAGTCAGTCGCCATGGGGATAATTATAACCCCCAAAGGTGTAAGTCCAGCATACGCTTAGGAATCGCTTTTAATATTAATTGGTCGGACAATATATACATATATAGCATTTACGCTACGCTTTGCTCAAATTAGGTTTGAGCAAGAAAACGCCGGACAAAGGCGTATAATGTCAAAATAAACTTCTGGTGCCCTTTCAAAATAATCTTAAAACATGACAGTCACCTAAACAACAGAGGATTTTAGGGAGTGACTCATAATTGAAGAGAAGAAGAAAAATAAGACATCAAACATTCATTTTTCAAGGAACTCTTAATGTGCACATGGGTTAACATGGAGACGGACACACATTCACTCTCACATTCATTCACAAATATGTAAGCTATACAAAACGGTTTAGTGTTCAAACAGTGAGAAGATCCACAGACTCTCTGTGTACCAGAGGCTCTGACGTCTCTGGTGTAAAAAAGAAAAAAGTAGCAGAAAAGTAGCTACTTTTCCTGCAGCCTAAACAGACTGAGAAACTGTCATCACAAAAAGCATTGCTCGCTCTAATTGACCAGAACTCAGAGAATACTAGATCGTGGTTTCAAACAAATGAAATCAGCTTCAATGCCACACTGTGGAACATTCCAGGCCCAACAATAACGTCTCCATGCAGGCGGAGAAGCAGAAAGGTTACACAGTGAAACAGAAAATCAAACAGAGAGTAGCACAGCAGACCTGAGCCTCCCTCGCTGGCTGTGTCCGTGGGGGTATCCGTGGCTGTGGGACCTCCGGGGGACCGGCCTGTCATCGTCGTGTGTGTGGTGCAGAGAGGGCGAGCGCGAGTGGGACGATCTGGAGCTGCCCGTGCTCTGGAGGCTGCTGTCAGGCATGTCACCATGACGGCTCTGGGACACACAGGGGACATTCAGCACTCAAGTCAAACAGCTTCAAACAAGAGGCATTTGATGATTTCTTACTAAAGTACTACTTTCAACTTTAAATAATACACCTTTCTATACCCTGCATGTATGTAGAGTATGTATAATGTGTAAGTCAATCATGTTCTGCTCTTTTATTTCCCATTTTAATGTTTGGGGGAGCGAAGTCATTTGACACAGTAGAAGTGCTACTGTAACCAGGGATGTCACCATTATTTGGTTAATCAAGGTCAATCAAGGACAATATTAGAAGCAAAATTAAGTGGTTTTATTCAATCAATAATAATAATATATTCATGTTGTTCATGTGGCCCAAAGTTCAGAGACAGTTTCAATATCAAAGATGAAAATTAACTGTTTGCATTAATGAGGTTCTCTATTTAACATACAAAACATAAATAAATCTTATGAAATACTAAAACACATACAGAATGTATGTCGACAATTGCTTATTAAAGGAGACATATTATATATTTCCCCCCCAGTTATTTGGTATTGAACTATAACATAAGTAGATCATCACTTTGGATTTTGTTCCATTTTCTTTTTTTAAACTGTAATATTGATTTTAAAAAACCTGCTTAAAATTAGAACCAGGTCCATTGACTTACTCCAAACTGCAGAACAGATAAGCCCCGCCTCTTTATGGTGACATTTCACCGTAACAAACGGATTGTATTTTACATGTTTTTATTTTTGAAAAGTGCTTATGTGACATTTTAAAACTCAACATGTATTAACGTCTTCAGTTTTCAGTGATAATGATAATAATGAATTATTGATGAAACACCGTTGTAACAAGGTTAAAATCTCATTTAAGTTGATTTAGCATAATTTGTCTTCTTCAAGAGTTGAAAATGAGCGCTCACATCTTTTCAAATGGAGAAAATGAAAGTGTGTCTAAATGAAATAGAGAAAGATATATTTTAGACAGGCAAACCCCATCATAGCGAGGTCCCAAAAGTTGATTTCACATGCTCCACGTGTCTCTCAACACCTCCATGCACATTCTCTCACCTCTCCAAGGCTACTGTGGTGCTGGCTGAAAGCGGGCAGACTGCGCAGGGAGGGGACAGGGGAGTGACCCTGACGCCAACGGGCCTCTCGGGGGACGTGGATGTGCTCAATGTGATGGTCTCCGTTCAGATTGTTGTCACTGGCGGAGCGGAGCAGGGAGCGTGGAGAGGGCAGCGGGCCGGGCAGTGCACGTCTGCGGGTCGTGTAGGACGGGGTCTCCCTGAAAGGCACTGGGGAGGAACAGACACATGTAAGTCCTCACAGAGACACCCTGAACGAGGACATTCAAATGGAAACAGGGGTACACTTTGATGCTTTTTGGAGATAATAACAGGGATAACAATCTGAAAGGTTTATGAAAATATGAGAAATAGAGCTGTAAGAAATTTAAATAACAATTTAAAGAGCATTTGACAGGTTCTCGTGTTTTTCTTATTA
>NW_027316389.1:32804709-33073688 GCF_026437365.1 Eucyclogobius newberryi
GCTTGGGTTCATGTGACATTGCTAAATTCTTCAGAGCCGATTGTTTAAAATTGAGCTTGAGTGTAGGTCAAAAATCAAACATCAAGCAAAATCAGGAAATCAAAGTAAAAAGTTGCTCCAGCCATATTTGACATGGAAGTCCATTAAACAATCCAAAAGGATCCTTGGTGCATATTGTCATCACTGGTTTGATTTAAAATAATAAGGTGCCGGGAGTGCTCAGATCAGAGGCATGACCTCATCAAGCAATTGATAAATAACAGAATACAAACCTCCACTAATTACATAGATTTGACCGTCAATTAAAACAAAAACTAAAAATATGCACACCCAATTCATAGTGAAATGATTAGAGTGGACTTTCTGTTCAAAAGCATCTGCCCTCCATGTGAGATTCTAACATCAACCACTCGAATGTATTTAAGATGATTCAGTTAATCGTTAATCCTGATTATTCAAGTCACAATAACAATAACAGTGAGAATTTCAAAACTAAAATTAAGAGAGCTCAAATATATTTACACTCTTTCAACCCAACTGTAAAATATCTAGGATTTGTTGCATACATTTGATGACCATAAATGAAAGGTTTCATTGTTGTTCGGTTGGGTCATTGTAACTGTTAAAAAGGGCAGATAACACGCTCTTCTTTCTGCTTCTTTTCCTTCATTATTTGTATGCTTCACTTTATGCCACTGTTGAGGTCTCGTTATTACACTCAACACTAACGCCGGCGGCACATTAGAGGATATTAAAATCATCTGCAGACCACAAACACGAGGACATTATCCGTCTCACATGAATCACAGCCACACCACACACTGGCTGGTTTGGACATAGATTTGAACGAGAGCGTGATGGAACGGGCCGTGATGAAAGCAAACACAAGGATACGGGACGGGCAGGAGCTGTTTGGAGCCAAAATGAAACAAAAAAAAGACCTAAACCTGCTTAAATAGGACACAGGAGAGCGCTCTATTCACTTGATCATACACCTGCCCTATCATACATTTAACCGTCAATGTTTATGGACAATTTGCACTCGTTTAAACCTGATGCCTTCCCCGCTCTGTTGGGTTCGTTCTACATGTCTCTCCTCTCTTGGGACTATTGATGTTTGCCACTACACCATTAGTTTGAGTTAATTCAGCCGGCCCACTCCTTGATCTGATCGAGCGTAATCATCTGAGTCAGACTTCCCTCTTCCTGGAGCCTTGCTGTGTCTGCGATCAATCAGCCCAACACGAGCCCTGCACCTGAGACCACCGCACTGCCCACCGCCACATTACACCATCTCATACTCTACATGCTTCTTTCAACTAAACTGTGTATTAATTATACACTGTACATGTATAATGAACCAGGAAACATGTTGGTGCCCTGTTCTCTTGTGGCAAGGCAAGCAGGCGGAAGGTATTGAGTGGTTTTCCAACGCTTTTGATCTTGAAATATGCACTGAAAATCACTTCACTTGATGAAGCAGGTCAAGACTCAAGAGTAGAAATAGACATCGTTACCAATTAACCAGAGGTGGTAGTGGTAGTACATTTAACTCGTCCTGTAGTTTTCAGACACCAAACCTTTACTCCTACTTGAGTAAAGTATTTGACCAGTTTTCTCACTTGCGTTTTGGTTCCTCTTCCCACTGTGGATAAGTATATTATTATTACAATAATATTATTAAGTATATTATTATTACAATTATAGCATTATGTTATGATATTACATTATTTGAACATTTGAGTTTGTTGCACAGCTACTTCAGATGTGATTTTGTCTCTCATTTTTGTGTCTATCCTTTGAAAATATTTGTTTGTATATCTTCTGCAGTTACTCTTGTAATTACTTGAATAGTAGCTTGCTCAAATAATGCAATTTCTTGGTACTTTTACTTGCAAAATATTATTCTGAGGTAACTATACAATTACTTTAGTAAAATTTTTGGTTAACTACCACTAAAATGAAGTTTGAGCTTTTAAATATAGCATTTTATTGCTGTATCTTAAAAACACATCTAAAATTGTTCATTATAACACATTTAAAGTTTGGTGAGGTCGTCCCAACATAAGTTTGACCGCTCCTTTTGAAACCAGGAATGAAACCAGGAAGTGCTCCTCCATGTTCTTATGTCTACACCAGTCTCTATAAATAGTCACATTTATATGGGTGACTGGTTATATATATATATATATATATATATATATATATATATATATATATACTGGAAACTGAACAAGCTGAAAGCCATATGGGAAAGAGAGGCATCCCACAACCAAGATGCACAGTGGCTGATGGCTCTGAGAGAGGACCACAGCAACATCTCTGAGCAGGATCCAGTTAGCATCACTGTGGCAGACATACAGGAAAGAGTCTCAGGCATGAAAAACTGGACTGCACCGGGCCCTGACGTGATACATGATACTGGCTTAAGAAACTCACCTCACTCCACGAGCGCCTAGCAGCCCAAATGAACACACTGCTAAGGGACGGAACTCACCCAGAATGGCAAACCGAAGGGTGTACGATCCTGATCCAGAAGTATCCTTCAAAGGGCACAGTCCCGTCCTACTATCGGCCAATAACCTGTCTCTCCACAATGTGGAAGCTCCTGTCGGGCAAAATAGCGGCTAAGATAAGCGGGCATATGGATCAATACATGAGCACAGCTCAGAAAGGCATCAGCAAAAATACCAGAGGTGCGAAACATCAGCTCCTGGTAGACAGAACAGTCGCACGGGACTGTAGAACCTGACACACCAACCTGAGCACTGCCTGGATCTATTACAAAAAAGCATATGACTCAATGCCACACACTTGGATCATTGAAAGCTTGGAGTTGTACAACATCAATGGGGCTTTAAGAGCCTTCATAGGGAACTCGATGAGGTTGTGGAAAACCACCCTTGAGGCCAATGGCAAGACACTTGCACAAGTGAACATCAAATGTGGCATATACCAAGGTGATGCGCTGTCCCCACTGCTGTTCTGCAGAGGTCTGAACACCCTCAGCCAAATAATCAACAAGACTGGCTATGGATATCGTCTCAGGAATGGAGCTACAATCAGTCACCTCCTCTACATGGATGACATCAAGCTCTATGCTAACAGCGAGCGGGACATTGACTCCCTGATCCACACCACCAGGATCTACAGCTCAGATATTGGAATGTCATTCGGACTAGAGACGTGTGGGCGGATGGTGACTAAGAGAGGGAAGGTAGTCCACACAGAGGGGGTCTCACTCCCAGAAGAAACGATAGCAGACATTGAGGACAGTTACAAGTACCTGGGAATACCACAGGCAAATGGCAACCTAAAAAAGAGGTAACAAGGAAAGGTACGGCCAAATACCTACAACGAGTGAGGCAAGTCCTCAGAAGCCAGCTCAATGGCAAGAACAAGTCCCGGGCAACAAACAGCTACGCCCTGCCAGTGATCCGATACCCTGCGGGAATAATCAGTTGGCCAAAGGAGGAGATACAGACCACAGATGTTAAGACACGAAAGCTCCTGACCATGCATGGAGGGTTCCATCCCAAATCCAGCACCCTGAGATTGTACACTAGCCGTAAGGAAGGAGGCCGGGGACTAGTGAGTGTGAGAGCCACTATCCAGGACGAAATATCCAAGATCCATAAGTACATCAAGGACAAAGCTTCTACAGATGACGTGCTCAGTGAATGTCTCAGACAATGGGGAACAGAGGATGATGAGGTACTGGAGGAGGGACCATCATGGGAGGACACGCCCCTACATGGGATGTACCACCGGAACATAACTGAAGTGGCTGATATCACGAAATCCTACCAATAGCTAGAAAGAGCCGGTCTGAAGGACAGCACAGAGGCCCTGATCATGGCAGCACAGGAGCAGGCCCTGAACACCAGATCAATAGAGGCCCAGATCTACCACACCAAACTAGACCCAAGGTGTAGGCTGTGCAAAGAGGCCCCTGAGACCATCCCACACATAACTGCAGGGTGCAAGATGCTGGCAGGGACAACATACACGGAGCGCCATAACCAGGAGGCTGGCATAGTGTACAGAAACATCTGAGCAGAGTACGGGCTGGAGACCCCAAGGACAAGGTGGGAAACACCTCCAAAGGTGGTGGAGAACGACCGAGCCAAGGTCCTCTGGGACTTCCAGATACAGACTGACCGAATGGTAATGGCGAACCAACCAGATATAGTGGTGGTGGACAAGGATCAGAGGAAAGCCGTGGTGGTGGACGTTGCAGTGCCATGGGATGGAAACACCCGGAAAAAGGAGCACAAAAAACCAAAGCCTGCGAGAGGAGCTGGAGAAGGCCTGGAGCGTGAAGGTATCGGTGGTGCCTGTAGTGATCGGAGCACTTAGGGCAGTGACCCTCAAACTGGAGGAATGGCTTGAGCAGATCCCAGGAAGGACGTCGGAAATCTCGGTCCAGAAAAGTGCAGTGCAGGAACAGAAAAGATACTGCGCAGAATCCTCAAGCTCCCAGACCTCTGGTAGAGGACACGAGCTTGAAGGGGAAGAAATAGAGATCGCCCGCGGAGGGTGAGAAAGAGTTTTTAATGCATATTGAATGTAATATCATTAGCGACTTGTTACTCAGTTTATTACGAGGCCCCCCACAGTCCCTAAATGTCACTTGTCAGCCCCTGCTCCGCCCCTGCTTCACCCCTGCTCCAGCTTCACCTGGAGCCCTTATCCTGCTCTTCTGCAGGACAGATCGAGGCTCTAGAAAACACTACAGGCTGGAACTATGGACAATTTCTGTTGCATTTATGAAAACATGATTTAGACATTTGAAAGAAGTTGAACCACTTTGGTTCGCCGTGGTTCGCCGTGCCAGCAGGACGCATGGACTTCTTGTTTTATTCACACTTTTTCATGGTTTCTAATTGAACATGAGGCAAATTTTCATCATCAAAAAACAGTTTTGCTCCTTGTGGATTGTGGAATAGGTGTGCAGATCAAAACTGTTCCCAGTTGTGCCCCTGATCTGTCTTTTTCTGTCTGAACTGTGGCTTGTTCTGCAGCATCTCAGACTTTCTATGGAGAGACAGAAAGCATGAGGGAAAGAAAAAGCGACCGGCGACACTTGACACTACTACTATAGGCTCTGTTTATTTGCAAATAGAACCGTGCAGCTGCTGCCAATTTCATTAAATCCAAACTGTCAAGTCAAACTGGCGGTGCCCCTCGGAGCGCTTGATGCCCTATGTGTGGAATGGGAGCGGCGCCACTGAATGATGGTGTTTTTTATTTTCTTGCTGTGAAGTTTCTGTGGAAGACATACTAGACTTGGAGCCCTTTCCATGGCGTCAACATTCCATTCAAGTCAATTATCTCAAAGACTGTGAGACTGTGATGGAGTGTCTGTCTATAGAAGGGAAATAATTATGTTTTGTCAAATGAAAATAAATAAATAATGATAATAATAATTTATTACTAAAAAAATGATAGCTGCAGTCCTTATCTCTGTCATGATGCCTTTTTGTATCATTTGAAAATAATTCACTGTTGCCAGCAGGGTTCTTAAAAATACGAATCCAGGCTTTCTTTGTGAAACAAGGGTGTCCAAACGAGCTTAAGTTGTAGGCTGAATCCTGGAGACGATTGTTACCTGGTTGTAGAGGGCACACACGTGGAGGGCTGTGTTTCCAGAGGCGTTCTGAGCACTCATGTTGGCCCCATAGAACAGCAGGTGCTCCAGGTGCTGCACATGACCATAGCGACATGCCTGGAGAAGAAGAGCAACAAACAAGTGATTAGATTTAAAATGTTATTTCCGTACAGAGACACGGTACGTGATATCTGTCGAAAGGTAAAAAAAAAAAACTTATACCAAGTCCTTTCTTACAGCTTGTAATTAAGTTCTTTCATTTATAGGACTGACAGCCAAGTATTGGTTTATTTCTTAAACAAAGCGTGTGATCTTGGCTGTTTGGCATGGGACTACATCACCGTCTTCACACGCACAGCCACAGAGAAGATCTTTGATTATAATTTCACCAGGCCAGAATGATGGCTCATTCAGCCCCTGTTTTCACAGAACTGGAAGCAATGGACTTTTCATCTAATCTCTTTCTATCTGTTTTTCTGTGCCACCCACTCTGGTGTTGTCCTGTGTCGCTGCGACTGGGCCAAAGCATTGTTCTCTCTCTTCTGTGTGTTATGTGGGGCTAAGCGTGTGTGACAGCGGAGAGATTGGGCACAAATGAAGCTGGGATTGTTGTTGCTTATCGGACGTTCTGCGGGCAAGCTAATGTAGAGTACAGTGACACTCCTGCGGTGATCGAACATACTCATGATCCACAGTGAACAACATATATTAAACAGTAACCAGAGTTATCTAGAAACAGCTGCTGATGCCGTGACATGAGTAATGCACCTCTGCACATTTACTGTTATTGATATACGCTGCATTTAGGGCTGCAACAACTGATCATTTTACTAATTGATTAGTCAAACAATTATTCTTTGGATTAATTGATTAGTTGTTTGAAATGCAAATGTCATGTGATGAAAAAACATACAATATTTTACCCAGAAGGAGCTGAAGTGAATGCACTAAATTGACACATTTTCTGCCTCATTTTTATGCAATTATGACTCAGTTTGAGTCATAAAACTTATTTTAACTGCTCATGGCATGTTTTAGAACCTATGTATGGACCAGTTTATTTGATTAATAAATTAGTTGATGATTATTTAAATATTTAATTACCAATAGTTGTGATTAATTAATTGACTTGCCTATCTGTGTGATTTCTACATGTCAAGCGAGCTTTATAAGGCATATGGACACCCGTGAAAAAGAGTCCTGCACAGGTTCCTGTATAAAATATAAAACAGTCTTTTTATGTTAGGAACCAGGTCTTCAAATTATCCCTTGTCTGCATAACCTATGAAAGTGGCATCGGTTTCTGAAACAGTGCTCTTTGTTCTGTCCCTTTTAACTAAACAATGAATAATAACTCAGCATCTGACATTTGTCTTCCAACAGTGAAAACTACGGCTGCAACACTTAATCGACAATTAATTGACTAACTGTCGACAAAAAAAACTGTGGTTGCCGGGAGACACATCATTATCATGTGTTCTGGGAGTGTCCTGTTGCACACAAATATTGGACAGAAGATAATAGGGCATTGCAAACTGTTTTTGACACCACCGTCCCACTCAATGGCAGAACTATGTACTTGGGCCTCAAAACCCCTGCCATGGACACAATAAATGGATACCTTAGGAACACGGCTGGGAAAAAGGCCAGCCCAAATAAAATGGATGACACAAACCGACGATTAAGGACTGGAAAGACACAATAAATCACATATGGACTCACACATAATGACTGAATTTAAAAATGGAAAACTGGACTTAAGGGGACTTTTGTCTTTGTGTGCCATAACTCTATTTTTTCGTTGGATGCATCACCTTCCTAATCTATTAATTTAAATTTAGCTTGGTTTGTTTCTGTCTGTTCTTGCCCTGTTTGATAATCGTAAGCAATAACTGGACTCTAAAAGACATACAAAAATAACTGTTTAGAACAATGAAATAAAAAATAAATAATTTCTGATTTTAAAAACACGCTTCATTTTGAAACTACTGATCTGGAAGACACTGTATGTTAACATTTATTTATTATTATTTATTGGTTGAAAATATATTTTAAAAGTCTCAATGTACAATAGAAATAGAAATGATTTAAATCTTTTGCACAACCCACAAATTGAATTTAAGTTTCTGTGAAGTTCAGAAAAATGTAAAAAATAATCTTTATAAAAATGTACTTTTCATCATGATAGTGCGTATGTAGATATGTTATTTTAGCTTCACTGCTATCCCATTTAATTTTCTTTTCACTCGTCACTTGGACAAACTGGGAAAGACACAAACATTATTAATATAATTGATATAATTACATTTGTCAATATAAGATCAATACAAAAATATGAAGTCCCCAATATCACTGATACCAATATTGGGACTAATATTTTGTTCAGTGGGACATCATCTTCAAATTGTCATTGTATTTGTTCAAAGTGGGTAGTACGTTTTCTGCCTTTCACTTCTTCCTGACCATTTTCACACTAAATTCTTTTCTACCAAAAATGCCTGACACAAAGCATTATGAAGTCATAAGCTGTTATTATGTTTACAGAACAAGGGAAGGCCTCGGGCCTTAAACAAATGAACAATATGCTGTGTTTTCTCTTTTTCAGCACAAACCAATTTCTCCACAGCCTGTTCTCGGACCCACTGGACCAGTTCAGATACAGCTACAGCACCTTTAGCTTTGTGAGTGGCAATCAGCTCTGAAGGCTCATGCAATACACAGGTTATGTAATGACCAGTACTACACACGCAGAGAAACATGCATGTAACAACAGTCAAATACTGTGGCTGCAGTACCTGGTGTATCTGAGAGTACTGTACATGAGCTGCAGTACCTGGTGTATCTGATAGTACTGTACATGAGTGAGCTGCAGTACCTGGTGTATCTGATAGTACTGTACTTGAGTGAGTTGCAGTACCTGGTGTATCTGATAGTACTGTACATGAGTGAGTTGCAGTACCTGGTGTATCTGATAGTACTGTACATGAGTGAGCTGCAGTACCTGGTGTATCTGATAGTACTGTACATGAGTGAGTTGCAGTACCTGGTGTATCTGATAGTACTGTACATGAGTGAGTTGCAGTACCTGGTGTATCTGATAGTACTGTACATGAGTGAGTTGCAGTACCTGGTGTATCTGATAGTACTGTACATGAGTGAGCTGCAGTACCTGGTATATCTGATAGTACTGTACATGAGTGAGTTGCAGTGCCTGGTGTATCTGATAGTACTGTACATGAGTGAGTTGCAGTGCCTGGTGTATCTGATAGTAATGTACATGAGTGAGTTGCAGTACCTGGTGTATCTGATAGTACTGTACATGAGTGAGTTGCAGTACCTGGTGTATCTGATAGTACTGTACATGAGTGAGTTGCAGTACCTGGTGTATCTGATAGTACTGTACATGAGTGAGCTGCAGTACCTGGTGTATCTGATAGTACTGTACATGAGTGAGTTGCAGTACCTGGTGTATCTGATAGTAATGTACATGAGTGAGCTGCAGTACCTGGTGTATCTGATAGTACTGTACTTGAGTGAGTTGCAGTACCTGGTGTATCTGATAGTACTGTACTTGAGTGAGCTGCAGTACCTGGTGTATCTGATAGTACTGTACTTGAGTGAGTTGCAGTACCTGGTGTATCTGATAGTACTGTACATGAGTGAGTTGCAGTACCTGGTGTATCTGATAGTACTGTACATGAGTGAGTTGCAGTACCTGGTGTATCTGATAGTACTGTACATGAGTGAGCTGCAGTACCTGGTGTATCTGATAGTACTGTACATGAGTGAGCTGCAGTACCTGGTGTATCTGATAGTACTGTACATGAGTGAGTTGCAGTACCTGGTGTATCTGATAGTACTGTACATGAGTGAGTTGCAGTACCTGGTGTATCTGATAGTACTGTACATGAGTGAGTTGCAGTCCCTGGTGTATCTGATAGTACTGTACATGAGTGAGCTGCAGTACCTGGTGTATCTGATAGTACTGTACATGAGTGAGTTGCAGTACCTGGTGTATCTGATAGTAATGTACATGAGTGAGCTGCAGTACCTGGTGTATCTGATAGTACTGTACATGAGTGAGCTGCAGTACCTGGTGTATCTGATAGTACTGTACATGAGTGAGTTGCAGTGCCTGGTGTATCTGATAGTACTGTACATGAGTGAGCTGCAGTACCTGGTGTATCTGATAGTACTGTACATGAGGTAGCTGCAGTACCTGGTGTATCTGATAGTACTGTACATGAGTGAGTTGCAGTACCTGGTGTATCTGATAGTACTGTACATGAGGTAGCTGCAGTACCTGGTGTATCTGATAGTACTGTACATGAGTGAGTTGCAGTACCTGGTGTATTTGATAGTACTGTACATGAGTGAGTTGCAGTACCTGGTGTATCTGATAGTACTGTACATGAGTGAGTTGCAGTACCTGGTGTATCTGATAGTACTGTACATGAGTGAGTTGCAGTACCTGGTGTATCTGATAGTACTGTACATGAGTGAGCTGCAGTACCTGGTGTATCTGATAGTACTGTACATGAGTGAGTTGCAGTACCTGGTGTATCTGATAGTACTGTACATGAGGTAGCTGCAGTACCTGGTGTATCTGATAGTACTGTACATGAGTGAGCTGCAGTACCTGGTGTATCTGATAGTACTGTACATGAGTGAGTTGCAGTACCTGGTGTATCTGATAGTACTGTACATGAGTGAGCTGCAGTACCTGGTGTATCTGATAGTACTGTACATGAGTGAGTTGCAGTACCTGGTGTATCTGATAGTACTGTACATGAGTGAGCTGCAGTACCTGGTGTATCTGATAGTACTGTACATGAGGTAGCTGCAGTACCTGGTGTATCTGATAGTACTGTACATGAGTGAGTTGCAGTACCTGGTGTATCTGATAGTACTGTACATGAGTGAGCTGCAGTACCTGGTGTATCTGATAGTACTGTACATGAGGTAGCTGCAGTACCTGGTGTATCTGATAGTACTGTACATGAGTGAGTTGCAGTACCTGGTGTATCTGATAGTACTGTACATGAGGTAGCTGCAGTACCTGGTGTATCTGATAGTACTGTACATGAGTGAGTTGCAGTACCTGGTGTATTTGATAGTACTGTACATGAGTGAGTTGCAGTACCTGGTGTATCTCCTGCCAGCCGTTCTCGTCCACACAGCCGACCTGGGCGTGGTCGTGCAGCAGCAGCTCACAGCAGTAGGGGTCTCCTCCCACCATAGAGCTGTGGTACAGGGGGGTCAGGCCCCGGCTGTCCTTATAGTCAGGTGAGGCCCCCAAGTCCAACAAAGTCTATGGACAAAGGGACAAGCTCAGATTCTGACACATTCTGCTGTTATGTAATACAAATGTAAAATGGATTAAACATAATCTATACAGCACAATATTAGCAGTTCTTTATGGTCAGATTGTGCAATAGCTTGGACTGAAGTCTAACTTGAGGGACAGAGCTTCAGACAGAGTTAGCTTCATTCCCCCAGTTGATGACATCACATGAAAGGTGTCAAGAATCAAAACAATAGAACCAAAACAAACATGGCTGCACCAACGGCAATACTTTGGCCTATTTTAGGAGAAATACGGACTATTTTGTTTTTGAAAAACGTGCACACAATGGAACTTTGTACCTTTGTGGATGAGAAAGACTACTGTCCTTTTCTGAATACTAGATTTAACACAATATAGATTTTTCTGCATCTTCCGCTGTTGTGACACTTCGACCAATCAGCGTGATGTATTTTTCAACGTCCCGACGGCTTTCATCGAGAGCCTTCCCAGATTGATTTATGTGAAGTATTCAGAGTGAGACACAGTTCAATCTGGAGTGAGTCAGGTTAGCCACAGCATATTTCCAACAAAAAAAGTGTGCCAATCATTCTGCTCTTCATTGTAGCCAGTTAGCAATGAAACTGTCCAGCCCCGACTGTGTATATTTCAAAGCAATATGTAAAAAAATAAAATAAATATATATATATATATATATATATATATATATATTTTACTATTTTTGACCAGATCAAAGCTGTAACAAATCACAGATGCAGATCTGACTATGACTATGGCTCTATCTGCCCACGAGCCCATGGAAATCCAGAGACACTCGGGCTGAAGCACCGCTGCTGCTCGTCGCTCACAGGCTCTTCACTGAGGCGCTCTCTCTGAGCAGGAGGAGAGTTCACACACAGAAACTGGTGTAGTGTGTACGAGTGTGTGTGTGTGTGTACGAGTGTGTGTGTGTGTGTGCGAGTGTGTGTGTGTGTGTGTGTGTGTGCGAGTGTGTGTGTGTGTGTGTGTGTGTGTGTGCGAGTGTGTGTGTGTGTGTGTGTGTACGTGTGTGTGTGTGCGAGTGTGTGTGTGTGTGTGTGTGTGTACGTGTGTGTGTGCGAGTGTGTGTGTGTGTGTGTGTGCGAGTGTGTGTGTGTGTACGTGTGTGTGTGTACGTGTGTGTGTGTGTACGTGTGTGTGTGTGTGCGAGTGTGTGTGTGTGTGTGTGTGTGTGTGCGAGTGTGTGTGTGTGTGTGTGTACGTGAGTGTGTGTGTGTGTGCAAGTGTGTGTGTGTGTGTGTGTGTACGTGTGTGTGTGTGTACGTGCGTGTGTGTGTGTGTGTGTGTGTGTGTGTGTGTGTACGTGTGTGTGTGTGTGTGTGTGCGAGTGTGTGTGTGTGTACGTGTGTGTGTGTGCGTGTGTGTGTGTGTACGTGTGTGTGTGTGTGCGAGTGTGTGTGTGTGTGTGTGTGTGCGAGTGTGTGTGTGTGTGTGTACGTGAGTGTGTGTGTGTGTGCAAGTGTGTGTGTGTGTGTGTACGTGTGTGTGTGTGTACGTGCGTGTGTGTGTGTGTGTGTGTACGTGTGTGTGTGTGTGTGCGTGTGTGTGTGTGTGTACGTGTGTGTGTGTGTACGTGTGTGTGTGTGTGTGCGTGTGTGTGTGTGTGTACGTGTGTGTGTGTGTACGTGTGTGTGTGTGTACGTGTGTGTACGTGTGTGTGTGTGTGTGTGTGTGTGTACGTGTGTGTACGTGTGTGTGTGTGTACGTGTATGTACGTGTGTGTGTGTGTGCGAGTGTGTGTGTGTGTGTGTGGACTCACGATGAGAGCAGTGTGGTTCTTGCTGCGCACTGCCTTGTGGAGGGCCGTGATGCCATCTTTGGTCCTGAAGTCTAGATGAGCGCCTCCACTCTTCAGCACCTTGATGAGCTCTGCACAGCCCTCCAACTGTGCAGCCAGCGTGAGAGGGCATTCTACAGGCAGATGTCAGAAGACCTATTACAATGGACTGTTATGCTATGAGGGACAAAGGATTACATTTACAGCCACAAACTAAATACATCCAAATAATGCTAACATGTATGAATGAGGTTTACACAATTACACTGTATTGTTCATCGCAATAGTCTTTTTTGCAATATAACACCATTCCAAGTATTGTGACAATATGTGATAATAAATCTGGACTAGACCAGGACTAAAGCAGGACTAGAACACAGCCTCCCTCAGGACTAAACAGTTTAACTCAGATTTGTATATTTGTTTTTCAATGTAATTCAATTCAAATGTAATACAAATGTGTTCATCATGGGGCCCTACTGCTTATACCAGCGAGACCCTCAACAGTGACTGTGCATGGGCTGCACTCATCACCACAGATCACCACAGTCCTAGAGGCTGTTTCCGGTTGGCATTAGTCCAGTGTATTCTGCTCTTCTTCACACAGGTCAGCCAACAGGGACAGTGCTTTCATGGAGACGCAAACATTTGCATAAACACGAGCAGAATAACAAAGGAAGTAATCCAGCTTTAGCCAGCTCACACAAAATCTATATTTGGTCATTAGGCAGTGAAGACAGATCTATAGAGAACACACAATCCAAAGCTTCAAGACAAGGAAGGAAAATCTTCAGTCATCTTAAATGTGAAGAGCTTTTTTATCTGTGGTTTACGTCACATCGACTTTATCATTCAGAAAGTGTGATTTCGTAAAGCTGGACTTATACTAGAGGAATGGTAAGGTATTGAACTTTTTGCTATTGTTTGCCATTATTATTCAGTTAATCCATAATTTTTAGGTCACTATATAAGCCTAAGAACTAAAACAAAGACTGTGACTATTTTAGAAGCTAAATTAAGACTTTTTACTTCACTCTATAGTGTAAACAATACACCTTAGTGTAAACTACTTTTTCATAAGGCCATTAATTTCATATAAAGTCACAAACTTGGACTATGGGAATTAGAGATCCTGCTCTCAGTAATTGTGAGTAATTGTTAAATTGTGTGATTTTTCTCCCAATAATCGTTACACTAAAATGTGATATCCGTTGTGTCAATAATTGTGAATAGCCTCATTCCTCTCACAAGGATTAAAACACTGAAAATTGCGATTGAGACATTGCTTACTTGCGCACAAACTACATCCAAACTAAGACTAAAAACAGGATCAAACCAAGTCTAAATCAGGACTAAACTGGGCTCCAATGATGTCCAAACCAGAACAAGCGTGAATGCCATACCTCCTGTGTCTGGATCATGGAAGTTAGGATCCAAGCCTTTTTCCAGGAAGCGTGAGACTTTCTCGATGTTTCTTAGCTGCACATACTCCATAAACTTCTTCAAGTTGGCCTAAAGGAGGAGAGACAGAGGGACAGAGAGGGAGAGAGGGAGATGTGATGTCAGACTCATGTGGATGGGCATGTTAAATAATGTAGAGAACAGATGAAAGCCACAGACCACTTTCTGCTTGGAGAGCTTGAGCATGTGAAAAAGACATCACAGAAAAAGGGTGTGGATTGTAAATGTGTGAAATACTCTTTTAATATAGAGATATTAGTTATGATCTTTTCAGTTTGAGACTATGACTGGATGTGTTCATATATTAATTTATGATTTATAAGTATGAAGGAGAATGTTCTCCAGGGACGGGCAATACAACAATATTCTTATAGATACAATATTAAAGTGCATAAGACTACATATTCCACTAAAATGATAATAGTTCAAATTTTACTAAACCTACAGTACTTTTCGAACTTCAAGCTGCTACTTTTTCTCTACGCTTTGAACCCTGCGGTCATTACAACGGTGCGTCTAATTTATAGATTTTTACTGGCTAACTGCCACCGGGGGGCGCTCTAGCAGGAAGCACAAGCGTTTGACCGTAGAAGAAGACGACAGGGGACACATCGTGTTTTCTATATCTTAAGCTTCAAAACGCCACAAGACCCCCGGTTCAAAAGAGAACAGGCGCATCACTACCGAGTTTATGTATGTGTGAATATCTCATGTTACAACGTGGGCACCAGCGGCTTATTGGCAGATGCGGCCCGTATTTGTACAATCGATTTTTTCTTATTATCTTTATTCAGGAGCGCGCTATAGCTCGAAAAGTATGGTATTTGTCGACAGTTTGGCAATTTTAGTAATGTTTATAATTGTACTTTCTGGGCAGTAGACCATACGGAAAACATGAGCAAAAATGTACATAAATTACATAACAATTATGATTTGACAGTAAATTTGACCAGAAAACAGCTATATTTTGTTGAGTGATCGTTTAAACAGTCAGAAAATTGTGTCAGTTTGTGAGTTAGTGTGAATTGTCTGGCATGTCGTATATTGATGACATAGGCAGAGGGATTACGTTTTAGAACTCAGCACAACCTCCTGCAATTTTAAAGTTTATATTTCAAAATTCTTCATTAACGGCAAGGTCTCTGATGTAAAACTATAATAAACATTAACCAAGGGTTATATACCACCAAACTAATTCTTAATTAGCAAACACTGAGGGCGTTTTAATAAATATTTTCATTGAAAAGGGTTTCAAATAGGCTCTGAAATTAATGTCAACACTTTGCATTAAATTACATTTCAAATGTATCGATACTTTGATATTGATACTCTCATCCATAGATCTTACTTCGCCTGCACCGTTCCACTGCAGTGATGTTTTGATTCGATTTATCTTGCATTTATTCAGTTACAGGTGATTTTATTGCCTAGAAATTCCTTTACAAACATGTCGGTGTAATCCCTCATTCGTCCAGGCGTGTTCCATAGTAGAAAAAGCTTCAGTTGTAGTCATCTGGACTCAGTTTGAAAAAGTAGACGTTTCGACTCTCATCCAAGAGTCATTGTCAATAACAGAATTTAGGTCGAGAACTCCGATATTAATACTGTTCTGTGGTAAGACCCGCCCATTGGGAGGAGCCTTCCTGAAGTAGAAAGAGTTGTTTGTTTCAACAGAAACTCCCCCTTGTATCTACCGAGCCTATTCAGAATCTTAATGGGCTGTTAAAACCTCTTTGTCTTAGTGAGACCCTGGCTCAACCACCCTGAGTACCTGATTAGCATTTGAATGCCCTGGTCCTTTACCTTTCCAGGGGTTCAGAATCCCATTATAAATAACAGGAAGATTAAACCTTAGCCCTCCATTTCTGTTTAAAGAAGGTCTTTCTTTTTTAACAAAAATAGCTTCCTTGACTCCTCTCTCAAACCATCTTTTCTCCCTGCTTAAAACCTTCACCTCACCGTCTTCAAACGAGTGATTAGAGGCTTCAAGATGGAGATGCACGGCGCTCTGTGGTCCTGAACTTGTATTTCTTCTGTGTTGATAAAGCCTCTTGTGTAGAGGCTGTTTCGTCTCACCTATGTAACGTTCTTTACAACTTTCTTCACTGCATTGGATCGAATAAACTATATTGCTCTGTTTTTGAGTCGGCAATTTGTCCTTTGGGTGAACCAGTTTTTGTCTTAAAGTGTTGCCTGGTTTAAAATAAACAGGGACTTCGTGTTGTCTAAAAATTCTCTGCAGTTTTTCCGACAGGCCAGACACATAAGGGATAGAAACACCCTTCCTTCTCTGTTCAGTTTCCCTTTATCAGCACAGAAGAAATACTAGTTCAGGACCACAGAGCGCCGTGCATCTCCATCTTGAAGCCTCTAATCACTCGTTTGAAGACGGTGAGGTGAAGGTTTTAAGCAGGGAGAAAAGATGGTTTGAAAGAGGAGTCAAGGAAGCTATTTTTGTTAAAAAAGAAAGACCTTCTTTAAACAGAAATGGAGGGCTTAGGTTTAATCTTCCTGTTATTTATAATGGGTTACTGAACCCCTGGAAAGGTAAAGGACCAGGGCATTCAAATGCTAATCAGGTACTCAGGGTGGTTGAGCCAGGGTCTCACTAAGACAAAGAGGTTTTAACAGCCCATTAAGATTCTGAATAGGCTAGCTCGGTAGATACAAGGGGGAGTTTCTGTTGAAACAAACAACTCTTTCTACTTCAGGAAGGCTCCTCCCAATGGGCGGGTCTTACCACAGAACAGTATTAATATCGGAGTTCTCGACCTAAATTCTGTTATTGACAATGACTCTTGGATGAGAGTCGAAACGTCTATTTTTTCAAACTGAGTCCAGATGACTACAACTGAAGCTTTTTCTACTTTACAAACATGCATTTTTACTTTGGCGGGCTCGCCTCTCGAAAGATCTGATCTATAACTTGGCCTATTGTCATCATTGGTTTGTCTAAATATGATATAATGTCCATATGTTCTGTCCATAGAACAGCCATTTACTGTAAATAAGTGTGTATTTATTTATTTACTTTTATACTAGATTTAAATATATTTATACAGTTTTTAAATATAGTTTTAGGGACGCTTTTTATTGTACCACTTCTGTCTCTAATCTGTTTTTGTACCTAATCTGTGTTGCAACACTGTAATTTCCCCATTGTGGGACAAATAAAGATAATCTAAAATGACATTTCAGTTTAAAACAATATCAGTGATTCTCAGACATTTCATATCAAGTACCACAAATAAAATGTTTGCTTTACCATTACCGGCTGATCTAAACCCGGTCTATAAAAGGACTATTCCAGGTCTAACACAAGAATTCTGTTGCTACAATAGTTGTAAACAAAGATCAAATGAATCAAATACTAAAACTATAGAGAAACACGTTTGAATTTAAAAACACACAGTCCAAACATACAGTAAATGGGTCACATACAACACAGAGCTTAGTGTATCCCATGAAAAGTGCAAGAATTACCGCTCAGTTACTCAGTTACATCCTTCTTACTTCATCCTCCATTTTCACACAACATCCACTACACACAGTCAACTACTCGTTACAGACGTGATTTTGCTCTGCCACTTACCATATGCTGCACAGTCATCTATCTTTGTCCCAAAAATGTAAAAAACTATCCCGTTCCCTCAGCCTGCCTCCCCGTCCAGCTGCACCGAGTTGCCAGGTCCTCTGCTCTGCTCATCCTCAAGTCAAACCAAGTCAGAGAAATTCACTTAGGCGCCCTCCTCTCTCTTTCCCCACATGTTGGCTGAGGCAGTTGTTATGGTGATGGGACACAGAGCAGCTGCACACACAGGCGAGTAAGCGGACCAAGGTTGAGTCGTGTGTTTTTGTGTGCGAGCCCCGTACAATAAGCCGCGCTCTGCTAGTGAAAGTTCAGAGAAGGCGTGGGTGATATTGACCAGAATGAATATGGGTTGAGTAGCCGTCACAAAGCAGAGGCAGTCACAAATGGCTGAACAACATTTACGCACGCTATTCGAGTGTTTTCAATATTTCCGCTTGATGAAGGCAGAGTTGACGTGCAAATAAACTTCAGCTCAACAGTTCATCGTGGCAACTCACTGCTATACATGAAAAAACAGTCAGGCTGATGTCTAATTGAATGCCAAAAAGTACAAATCCTACCAAATCTTCTGAATTTGTCAACATTTATAACATTTCTGTCAACCATCAAAAGAAGAAAACTTATTTTCTGTCAAATAAACAATACTGGGATGAATCAGGAACTGTTTGTACCCCAAACCCACACAGAAAAGCCTAATAATAGCTAATAACAAGTCCCTTAATCTCATTTTCAGTGACATTTGCTTCAGATTTGAAATGGGAATGACCAAGAACCAATAAATGTGTAGTCTGTCTGTCAATATCTTCCAATAGCAGCTTTACTCCAATTTGTATTGCCCAAAATAAGTCTCAGTGTTAGCAATACAGATTGTGTTCCAGCTGTGGTAATATTGTTGTAGGTCATCATTGCCACATAGAGAGCCTGTATTCTCATTGGCCATTCATGCCATCAATCCATTAAGTGCTGTGTCTCCCTGTCATTCGCCCATTAGCCACTCGCTTTGATACTATTTACCAGCTTTTCTTTTTCATGTTCTCTCCAGCGCCTCACAGCAGCACGAGAGATCCACGCTACACCTGGATCCAAAAGTGAAGCTGCTGTTTTTCCGATACGGCAATATATTGACACATTAGCCTTCCTCAACACATTCTGCTTCCCCAGCTTTGAACAGCCCGGTCTCGACTCTGCCCCGCTGTAGTGGTGCTGTTTGCTTTGCTGCTGCTGAACACACTCATTTGTTTCACTAGTTATTTTATTTGCCTGTCCCTGTCACACAATACGAGTAAATCAGGCATCAGAAGTCAAAGCTATAGAGTATAACAAAACATCCAGTCATTCGATAGTACTCGTTAGTACTCGTACAGAAACTGCTTCAGTTTGAAAATGGCCTCATATTAGTCAGGTCTTTTGCTAATTATGACTAAACATTTACAGTTCTCTCCTGGTAAACCCTGCATGGTAAAATGACAGAATTAAGAATTAGAAATGAATGTCACTAACAGCAACTAATTTCCAATTCATAAAGGTGTCCAGCAAGTCAATAATACACACTTTTCTTATGATATCCAAATATGTGTAAGTATAACAATACATGTAATGAGGACAAGTGCTAACATTGACACTGGGCTGTGATGGGCAGGGAAACGTTGCAGACATTGACTACAATATAAGTGATGCGTTATGGCCCATCTTATCAGCCCCAAGCCATTGGAAAAAGCAGGAACCCATAACCCATTGACACAGAAGTGCAAATCAATCAGACTGATGAGAGCGTGTGGGGACCTGGGGTCGTGTGTACTCTATACTGTAATACAACCATTACATTTACCTTTCTAAAACCAAAAAAATATTGTACTATTTGTAAAGATTTGATTAATATTACATACCATATCTACACTGTGTGTAAGTATTTATTATGGATTCTCAAGCTGCTCACCTGTTTCTATGGTTAAAACTAAATGGTGTTCGTATCCTAAATATATAGCAATGATAGCATTTAGTTAGTTCTATTTTATAAAGGAGTGCACACTACAATGAGAATCCACTCTATGTGAGGAGAACTTGCACTTTCTATCTGAACACTGGATTAGACGCCTCACTCCCCCTGTGCCCTCCGAACAGAAGCCTTTTGAAACTACATGGTTCAAGGGATGAAACTATGTTTCCATCCATCCAACCAACCAACCATCTTCTTCCGTTTATCCGGGGCCATGTTGCAGCAGTCTAAGCTAGGACTCCCAGACTTCCCTCACCCCAGACACTTCTTCCTAACATCCCTCACCCCCAACACTTCCTCCAGCTCCCCTGAGGCCTTCCCAGGCCAGCTGAGAGACAAAGTCCCTCCAGCGTGTCCTGGGTCTTCCCCAGGATGGAACCTGCCTGTCACACCTCCCCAGGGAGGCGCCCAAGAGGCATCCAGAAGAGATGTCCAAGACCCTCAGCTGGCTCCATGTAAAGGATCCGTGGCTCTACTCCGAGCCCCTCCGATGTGACTGAGCTTCTCACCTTATCTCTAAGGTAGTGCCCTGCCACATTGTGGAGGAAAGTCATTTCGACCGCTTGTATCTGCCATATTGTTCTTTCAGTCATTACCCAAAGCTCATGGCCATAGGTGAGGGCAGGAACGTAGCCCGGCCACTGAGGAGTTTGCCAACAACCTTAGTGACTTCAGCTTAAGTGATGGACGAGTCCGCCTCCGAGTCCTCAGGCTCTGCTTCCTCTTCAGAAGGTGTGAGGAGATCCTCAAAGTATCTCTTCACCCGAGTGCCCAAGACACGAGGCCGAAAGGTCAGATGACACTATCATCGACCTCGGGCTTAGGGTGTCCTGATGCCACATGCACTAATAGACACCCTTGTTCTTGAACATGGTGTTTGTTATGGACAGTCCGTTGCTTGCACAGAAGGCCAATAACTGAATACCACTCAGGTTCAGATCAAGGTGTCACTGGCGTTGCCCACATAGGCATTGAAGTCCCCTCGTAGAACAATAAGGTCCACAGGTGGTGGGGTCAGTGAACTGTCCAGTACCCCGCCCAGGGACTCCTAGAAGGCAGAGTACTCTGCACCTTTTTTCACACAGTTCAAAGTAGAGAGACCAGTCCCCAACTCCAAGGCGTAGGGACGTGACCCTCTCGCTCACTAGGTGTCCAACATGTCGTGGCTGAGCTGACCAGCTCATATCTCAGCAACGCCAGAGAAGTGGAGAGTCCAGCCCTCTCCAGGAGATGGGTTCCAGAGCCCAGACTGTGAGGCCGACTATATCTAGTCAGTAACACTCAGGCTCTTTCCCACACAGCGATGTGACATTCCACCTGCGTTGCTTAGAGCCAAGAGCGCTCTAGAGCGCCCCCATGTGAAATGCGGTTGTTGTGAAAATACTGAATAATATCACATATATGTCGCTCTGGAGTATAAATCGCACTCCGGCCAAAACAATGTAAAAAGGTGTGATTTATAATCTACTGTCATGCAAACAAAATGTTGAACGTTTGACTAAAGTGAGAGTAACAGGATGTTTAGTGCACTTTGATAGTAGCGTTTGATGTTAGGGAATAATTACACCCAGTAACAGCACTGCTACAGATGAATCCTGCTTTTCAAAGAAGATTTCATCAGACTCTCTTCTGCATAAAGGCCTGGCGTCAACATGGGTGAGGGTCCCTGGTGTGGGGGAGCAGCCCGATGCGCCATCAAATCTGTGCTTAAAGCCCTAACAGGAAACACCAATACTGCAATATGTCGGTGTAATCCCTCATTCGTCCAGGCGTGTTCCATAGTGGAAAAAGCTTCAGTTGTAGTCATCTGGACTCAGTTAGAAAAAATAGACGTTTCGACTCTCATCCAAGAGTCATTGTCAATAAAAGAATTTAGATCGAGAACTCAGATATTAATACTGTTCTGTGGTAAGACCCGCCCATTGGGCGGAGCCTTCCTGAAGTAGCAAGAGTTGTTTGTTTCAACAGAAACTCCCCCCTTGTATCTACCGAGCCTATTCAGATTTTTAATGGGCTATTAGAATCCTCTTTGTCTTTGTGAGACCCTGGCTCAACCACCCTGAGTACCTGATTAGCATCTAAATGTCCTTGTCCTGGTCCTCTACCTTTCCAGGGGTTCAGTATACCATTATAGATACCAGGGAGATTGAATCTTAGCCCTCCATTTCTGTTTAAAGAAGGTCTTTCTTTTTTAACAAAAATAGCTTCCTTGACTCCTCTTTCAAACCATCTTTTCTCCCTGCTTAAAACCTTCACCTCACCGTCTTCAAACGAGTGATTAGAGGCTTCAAGATGGAGATGCACGGCGCTCTGTGGTCCTGAACTTGTATTCTTTAAACAGAAATGGAGGGCTAAGATTCAATCTTCCTGGTATCTATAATGGTATACTGAACCCCTGGAAAGGTAGAGGACCAGGACAAGGACATTTAGATGCTAATCAGGTACTCAGGGTGGTTGAACCAGGGTCTCACAAAGACAAAGAGGATTCTAATGGCCCATTAAAATTCTGAATAGGCTAGCTCGGTAGATACAAGGGGGGAGTTTCTGTTGAAACAAACAACTCTTGCTACTTCAGGAAGGCTCCGCCCAATGGGCGGGTCTTACCACAGAACAGTATTAATATCTGAGTTCTCGATCTAAATTCTTTTATTGACAATGACTCTTGGATGAGAGTCGAAACGTCTATTTTTTCTAACTGAGTCCAGATGACTACAACTGAAGCTTTTTCTACAATACTGCAATATGTTTTCAGCAGCATTATTTGTTTATTATTACTATGAACTATAATAGTTATTTAAAAAAAATATTGAAATGCTTGTAAAATTGTGACAGAATATAAAAAAATTCAAATGGATTACTCGCTTAATTGAAGAAATTAATCTATAGATTACTCTATTACCACAATTATCTATAGCTGCAGCCCTTGTTTGTTATATATTGACGACCTCTGTGGAGGATACTATAGAGATGTACCAGATCCATATTAAGAGACATTATTATACCATGTTGTTTTCCCCTCTTATTTAGCCACTCGAATAGTTATTCATGCATGTTTGAGTAATCTTGTTTCTCCTGTAATCAAGGCGCCATTGCTCCAGCTGCTGTGTACTTATTTAATTAGTTTTTAAAATCTTGAACCGACACCTTAACGTGGTGGAGGGGTTTGAGTGCCCGAATGATCCCGGGAGCTATGTTGTCGGGGGCTTCATGCCCCTGGTAGGGTCTCCCAAGGCAAACAGGTCCTAGGTGACGGGTCAGACAAAGATCGGTTCAGAAGCCCTCTATGATGACAACACGAACAAGGCAGTTTACGTCGCCCGGATCGGCGTCACCGGGGCCCCATCCTGGAGCCAGGCCTGGGATGGGTGCTCCATGGCGAGCGCCTGGTGGCCGGGTCTTACCCCACGGGGCCCGGCCGGGCACAGCCCGAAAGAACGACGTGGGGCCGCCCTCCCGTGGGCCCACCACCCCCCGCAGGAGGATCCATAAGGGGCCGGTGCAGAGAGATCTGGGCGGCAGTCGACGGCAGGGGAGTTGGAGTTTACCCCGGTGAACGAGAGGGTCGCGTCCCTCCGCCTTCGGGTGGGGGACAGGTCTTTCACTGTTGTGGCGGCCAACGGGCCGAACAGCAGTGCAGAGTACCCGGCCTTCTTGGAGTCCTTGGGAGGGGTACTGGACAGTGCACCGACCGGGGACTCCGTTGTTCTACTGGGGGACTTCAACGCCCAGGTGGGCAATGACAGTGACACCTGGAGAGGGGTGATCGGGAAGAACGGCTTCCCCGATCTGAACCCGAGCGGTGTTCAGTTATTGGACTTCTGTGCTAGCCACGGATTGTCCATAACGAACACCATGTTCAAGCACAAGGGTGTTCATCAGTGCACATGGCACCAGGACACCCTAGGCCGGAGGTCAATGATCGACTTTGTTGTCGTGTCATCTGACCTCCGGCCGCGTGTCTTGGACACTCGGGTGAAGAGAGGGGCAGAGTTGTCAACCGATCACCACCTGGTGGTGAGTTGGATCCGCTGGCGGAGGAGGAAGCCGGACAGACTTGGCAGACCCAAGCGCATTGTGAGGGTCTGTTGGGAACGTCTAGTGGAGCCCTCTGTCAGTAGGGTATTCAACTCGCACCTCCAGGAGAGCTTCTCCCATGTCCCGGGGGAGGCTGGGGACATTGAGTCCGAGTGGACCATGTTCTCCGCCTCCATTGTTGATGCGGCTGCTCGGAGCTGTGGTCGCAAGGTCTCCGGTGCGTGTCGTGGCGGCAACCCCCGAACCCGGTGGTGGACACCGGAAGTAAGGGATGCCGTCAGACTGAAGAAGGAGGCCTATCAGGCCACTCTGACTTGTAGGTCACCGGAGGTCATCGACGGGTATCGGCAGGCCAAGCGAGGCTCAGCTCGTGCTGTCGCAGATGCAAAAACCCGAGCCTGGGAGGAGTTCGGGGAGGCCATGGAGGAGGACTATCGGTCGGCACCAAAGAAATTCTGGCAAACCGTCCGGCGCCTCAAGAGGGGGAAGCAGTGTCTCACCAACACCGTTTACGGTGCGGGTGGAGGCCTGCTGACCTCGACTGGGGATGTCGTCGGACGGTGGAAGGAATACTTTGAGGATCTCCTTAATCCCTCAGTCACGTCTTCCGAAGAGGAAGTAGAGACCGGGGACTCGGAGGCTGGCTCATCCATCACCCAAGCTGAAGTCACTGAGGTTGTTCGCAAACTCCTCGGTGGCAGGGCTCCGGGGGTGGATAAGATCCGCCCTGAGTACCTAAAGTATCTGGATGTTGTAGCACTGTCTTGGTTGACACGTCTCTGCAACATCGCGTGGCTTTCGGGGACCGTGCCTCTGGACTGGCAGACCGGGGTGGTGGTCCCTCTGTTCAAGAAGGGGGACCGGAGGGTGTGTTCCAACTACAGAGGGATCACACTCCTCAGCCTCCCGGGTAAGGTCTATTCCAAGGTCCTGGAGAGGAGAATCCGACCGATAGTCGAACCTCGGATTCAGGAGGAGCAGAGTGGTTTTCGTCCCGGTCGTGGAACACTGGACCAGCTCTATACCCTCCATCGGGTGCTCGAGGGCTCATGGGAGTTTGCCCAACCAGTCCACATGTGCTTTGTGGATCTGGAGAAGGCTTTCGACCGTGTCCCCCCGTGCTCTGTGAGTAAGGGGTCCGGGGCCCTTTGCTCAGGGCTGTCCGGTCCCTGTATGACCGGAGCAGGAGCTGTGTTCGCATTGCCGGCAGTAAGTCAGACCTGTTCCCAGTGCATGTTGGACTCCGCCAGGGCTGCCCTTTGTCACCGGTTCTGTTCATAATTTTTGTGGACAGAATTTCTAGGCGCAGTCAGGGGTCGGAGGGTGTCCGGTTTGGGGACCACAGGATCTCATCTCTGCTGTTTGCAGACGATGTTGTCCTGATGGCGCCATCAAACCCGGACCTGCAACATGCACTGGGACGGTTTGCAGCCGAGTGTGAAGCGGCTGGGATGAGAATCAGCACCTCCAAATCCGAGGCCATGGTTCTCGACCGGAAAAAGGTGGCTTGCCCTCTCCAGGTGGGTGGGGTGTCCTTGCCCCAAGTGGAGGAGTTCAAGTATCTCGGGGTCTTGTTCACGAGTGAGGGAAGGATGGAGCGTGAGATCGACAGGCGGATCGGTGCAGCGGCTGCAGTGATGCAGTCGCTGCATCGGACTGTTGTGGTAAAGAGGGGGCTGAGCCGAAAGGCAAAGCTCTCTATTTACCGGTCGGTCTACGTTCCTACCCTCACCTATGGTCATGAGCTTTGGGTAGTGACCAAAAGAACAAGATCGCGGATACAAGCGGTCGAAATGAGTTTCTTCCGCCGTGTGGCTGGGCGCTCCCTTAGAGATAAGGTGAGGAGCTCGGCCACACGGGGGGAGCTCGGAGTAGAGCCGCTGCTCCTCCACGTCGAGAGGAGCCAGCTGAGGTGGCTCGGGCATCTGTTCCGGATGCCTCCTGGGCGCCTCCCTCGGGAGGTGTTTCAGGCATGTCCCACCGGGAAGAGGCCCTGGGGAAGACCCAGGACACGCTGGAGAGACTATGTCTCTCGGCTGGCCTGGGAATGGTTATGTATTTCTCATTAGGGTGATGATCTTGGGACCCAGAAAATAACCATTATTATTCATTGTTGTATGTTGCACCTTAATGGCAAAGCAAGTTCCTAGATTGTGAATTTTGTTCACTGACAATGACAATAAACACCTTTCTGATTCTGATTATATTACATTTCACATTTAAATGTTGAAATGTTTAGGCCTTCTGTGAAGTCCCCTCTGCGTTTTACATTTTGTTCATAAAAATAAACCACAATTTTGATCTATCTATTTACCTATTTCATAATAGTTGGTTAAAGATAGATAGGTGAAATAGATTTAAGTGATCATGCTCCTATTCACATCATTATCGATTTGGAAAAGAAACAAAAAAACACACTGGAGATTTAATGCTAGTCTACTCAGGAAACCAACATTTCTAAAAATGATGACAAAGGACATTATGTAAAGGAAAACGATAATGGTGAAGTTTCTATACCCATATTCTGGGATGCAGCAAAGGCAGTTTTGAGGAGCAGGGTAATTGCGGTCACCTCAGCCAAAAAGAAACAAAGGCAGAACAAATTTAATGATTTACAGTACAAACTAAAGCTGATGGAAGCTAAACATTCCGAAAACAAGGGGTGAGATTAATGACCTGGCCTCAAAGGAAATTATGAAAAAAAATGCCCTTGACCAAACAAAGATATTATGAAAGTATTTCAAAGTTTTCAAAATGATTAGCTTGGAAGCTTAGAAAAAAAACGAGAGCAATTTTATAAATTAGAATATTTAAAATAGGCAGAATAATGTAATTTTAACCAAAGACCACATACAATCATCCTTTGAATCCTGCAACAAAAACAACTTTTCACCAGAATATCAGGAAACAAAGAAGAAGATATAGAATAAAAGTGAAATAAAACAAATTAAAAAAGCTATAAATCTGCGTGACAGGTTCCCCTCAGAGTGGTGTTAATGTCTAAAAGACACACTTACTCTTTTGCTTTTATCGACTTACCCTTAAAAAAGATCAGATCCCTACGAGTTGGAAGGAAAACATAATATCCTTAACACCTAAAGAGGGGAAGGATCGACTTGACTGTGCCTCATACAGACCAAACTCAATTCTGAATGTGGACTATCGTATGTATGTCCAAACGAATGGAACAAATACTCCCAATTTAATTCACAATGATCAGACAGGATTTATTAACAACCGACAAACACAAGATAACATTAGACGATCTTTACACAAAATGAACCATAAACAAAAACAACTAAATAAACCTGTAATAATACATCTGGATGCTGAAAGAGCTTTTGGTTCTGTAAGCTGGCCTTATTTGTTGAAAGTTTAAAATTAGTAATACTTCTAAACATTATTTAGACTCTTTATGATGGTCCAACATCAAGAATCAAAATTAACAGTCACTTGACAGATTGACTGACTTTGGAAAGAGGGGTGAGACAGGGCTGTGCTTGGTCCCCCTTTTGTTCACTTTGTACTTGGAACCAATAGCTCAATGTATTAGACATTAGACATCAGAAACAATTGATGAGACAGAGCATAAAATTGTCTGCTATGCAGATAATGTTTTACTAGACTTAACCAAACCAGAAAATGCCATAACTAATGTCATGCATTTCCTATGCTATTGGTCAAATGTCTGGATATGAATTGAATGTACAAAAAACTGAAATTCTCTCTTCAAGGCAACCCCTTCTGCCCTTTAGAAATGAACGAACCCAATCAAACAATCAAAAATATTAACAAAAAGAGAGAAAAAAAGATTGACGTTATTTACAAGAAACGCATTTAAGAGATGTAGACCATAAAAAACTAATTTGCTATCAAATCAAAAAAACAACAACAATTCATCATATGGGGCAGGCACAGGAGTTGTTTTAAATGTAGAGACAAACATTGCATATATGAACTGGTTAAAGGAACTATAAATGGAAAGGTTTTTGAATGTGTATTCTCCACCAGGGGAGTGATATTACCTTTTATATCAATATTATGGACCTGATTGTGAACCACCATGAGGGAACCCTACTGGTGGTGATTGGGACCTTCGCATTCAACCCCGCATTTGATGTGTCTTGGTTCTCTTCAGAGCAGCTGTGACATATAACCTCAGGTCTGCAGCCTCCAATTCTGTCATTAGAAACAAACAAAATGACAGAATCGGAGGCTGCAGACCCGAGGTTACAGCTGCTCTGAAGAGTGCCAAGACGCCGTTTTCAAACATCACACCTGAAGAGTGGAATGCACTCCCAGCTCTACAAAATGATCACAACATTAACATTCTACCAGCAGACAAGGGACGCTCAACACAGCTGATTATGAAGCCAAAGTCAACAGCCTCCTCGAGGACACTACCACATACAAACGTTTGAAAGGAGACACTACCAGTGGCTACAAGAAGGACTGTTTACAGAAGTTTGAGAAGAAGATATAGCCAGCCCTCTGTATTAGACTGTACCCTGGGGAAGCTATTCCATGCATCAATGGCCTTACTAAAAGTCATGTAAACAAAAACAGGACAGGCTATTATCAGGAGGTTCCACCTGGTGGGCAGGGCTTACTCGGAGTAGGATAAGCATTCAAATTCTCAGACTAGATCTGCAGATTGAGAATGACTCTTGGATGAGAGTCAAAACGTCTTGTGAATCTAATATTATAATCAAGAAATTAAACAAACTAACGACCATCATAACTCTCATGACTTTTATTAAGGGTTATAAAACAGAACTTTCAAGGGGAACAATAACTAAATTATACTAATGCATTGCTAACCTGGACTACTACTCTACTAAATATATTAAAAATAAATGGGAAAGAGAAGGTAATCTCACTTTAATGAGGAAATGTGCGTA
The DNA here is from genome assembly GCF_026437365.1 of Eucyclogobius newberryi. Lineage (NCBI taxonomy): Eukaryota > Metazoa > Chordata > Actinopteri > Gobiiformes > Gobiidae > Eucyclogobius > Eucyclogobius newberryi. The sequence goes on from NW_027316389.1 coordinate 32,833,427, forward strand.
AATCCCAGTGGAAGTCCACAAAATCACAACTCTCAATTTTGTTGAATTATTTTCATAACATAATGTCAAATTGCCTAAGGAAATGCATCTTTTGGAGAAACTGTGGCAGTCAGGAGGCAAACCCCTATCAAATATTGGACTGAAAATAACAATGCATTCGGACTGTTTTTGACATTGCCAACCCTTTCAATTTTAGAACAATGTATTTGGGCCTCAGACCTCCTGCCATGGACACAACAAATGGATACCTTTGGAACATACGTTTTGGTGGAAGGAAAGAAGGCCATCCCAAAGAAATTATGTCAGACACCTCACCAATGATCAAGGACTGGACTGAAATAACAACAGACATCAGTCAAATGGAATGAAATTCAGACTTAATTTGGAAATGGACAAATTTTACAGTCTTTGGAATAAATAGGACTTTTACTTTAATTTAAACGTGCCATGATTTAGTTTATTTTAATGGTTGGTTGATATCTATTGTGTACTTTTCTATTTCACTTCCTGGTCCTGTTGTGTTCTGTTCTGTGTCCTATGTTTACACTTTGAGTAAACTAATGATGAAGAAACACTCTGTTAATAAGGTTCAAAGCTCAAGTTGTTTTTGCATATTATTTCCATTTTAAGATTTGACATTGTGTTCTCCTTCCAGCCTTCAGTCTTATTGTATTGTGTTTTCTGCGCAACCCGCTCGCGCTCATATAAAAGTACAGAGCTAATGTAGCATTGAATAGGCCGTGTGCGTCCATGTGCGAGACCGTGTGCGTCCATGTGTGAGGAGATGTATACAGGCAGTGTGGATATGTGTCAAACACGCTCACTGGCCTATATTTGCTCTCATTACTCTGCATCCACAGCTGGCCCCAACTGTGTGCGGCGTGGACGACTTGTGAAGCTTACTGGGCAGGATCATGCACCGGGGGAAAGAGGGGAGAGCTGGCCTGTAAAACACACATGCTCTCCAATGTCACAACTGTTTAGGCAATAAGCATGCTGAGCCGGAGGATAGGGTCAGACAGCAGGGCTCAGAGTGGGAGTGAGTGCGCTCGGTTCCATCAACGAGCTTTCTGCTGTCCCCATCTCCTCCAGGTGCACTGAGGAGAACACGGCCATATGTTGAGTTATTCCCTCTGCCATTATGCTGTGTGCAGGGGCTCCCTGCACCAGAGTTCTGGAGAGAGGTAAAGACTGCTGTTCACCAACTTATTATCTGCGGGATTATTGTGAGGGATGTTTACATGTGGCATTTCCATTGGGTCCACTGGATTATATTTATGGATGTATTACAGGCCAAGTGTCCACTGCACAATTTTGTCCGTCAGCAATGAAAGATTTCTGATCGTGTGGAAAATCTCAAGTTGTGGCTAAAGTTAAAAAGTTTATAAATCAGGCTTGGAATTAGATGACAATTACTTCTGTGCAAAGTCCAAAAATATAAAGTTTGGTGTGTGTAGTGATGTGTCCTTTTAGTACTCATCTTTATGCCTCTATAGATTTTGAAGAAACAGCATCTGAAGTAACAATTTCCCATTTGAATCCAAAGATGCAACTCAATTAAATAACAAAATACATTTCGGAGCAGATTCAAATCTTTATTTATTGAGAAAGCAAACTGACCTTTTACAAGAGCCGTGGTAGAAACCAACTCTATCAACCCACTAGGAAAAGTCATCAAATCCATCCATCCATCTTCTTCCGCTTATCCGGGGCCGGGTCGCGGGTGCAGCAGTCTAAGCAGGGACTCCTAGACTTCCACATCCCCAGACTCTTCCTTCTCCTCTGCGGGGATCCCGAGGCCTTACCAGGCCAGACGAGAGACATAGTCCCTCCAGCGTGTCCTGGGTCTTCCTCGGGGCCTCTTCCCGGGAGGAACAGAAATAAAAACCTACTGTTTCCCAGCTACGCTGCCCTAGGAGCAAGTATGCTGGGGGAAGTATGGCAGCTTGAGGATTATACTCTGCTTCCTCCTACTTTCCCTATCAACCTGTTTCAGGCACATGATGACTCGAGGATTCCAATGCTCTTCAAATGCCTGAAGAAACGGTATCTACCCCAGATGAATGACTCATCATCTGCCTCTAAGAACCGGGAGGTTCTGGTCCGAATGGACCGTAGTCCTAGGGCTGGGGGCTGTGACTTTCCTGAAGTCCACGATCATCTCCACTGTCTTCAAAGCATTGAACTCCATGTTGTTACCCCTACACAAGGGAACCAGCCTGACCACCTCCCTTCAGTAGACAGACTCATCCCTGTCCCAGATGAGCCCGATGAGGGTGCTGTCATCCGCAAACTTGATCAGTTTACAGAGTCGTTGCTGGAGGTGCAGCCGTTTGTGTACAGGGAGAAGAGCAGAGGAGAAAGTACACAGCCCTGTGGAGTTCCTTTGCTGATAGTCCGTGTGTCTGAGACATTCTTCCCCAGCCGTACGCACTGCCTCCGATCCGTCAGGAGTCAGGCACGTTGAGCTGGGAGAGCTTGTCCTGGAGCAGAGCAGGGAGGATGGTGTTGAATGCAGAGCTGAAGTCCACAAACAGGATCCTGGTGTAGGACAGGCGCTCAAATGACTTCATGACTACAGACATCAGTGCAACAGGTCTGTAGTCATTAACTTCAGTAATCCAGGGCTTCTTGGGGACAGGGACAATGATGGACGACTTGAAGCAGGCTGGGACATGGCATGACAGGGAGGTGTTAAAAATGTCTGTGAAAACGGGGGTCAGTTCTTCGGCACAGTGTCTCAGGGTGTGGTCCAGCAGCTTTTTTGGGGTTGGATTTCCGAAAGAGCTTGCTCAAATCCTGTCTGTGAACGTAGAGAATGGTGGGGGACCGCTACATGCTGCCGTTAGGTCAGTTAATATGCAGTTCTAATGTCTCCCATCACAATAATGAAGAGGACACTCAGATCTATATTTCACTTAAGGTAGATTGATTCACTGCATCCAACAGATCCGTATGTGGATGCAAAACTATAACTAATAGCACAGAATAGACCGCAAACATGCCTACATCACTGTCTACGCACATGTTGAATATGCCAAAATATTCCACCAGCCTAAAATAAACATATGGTACCAAACGATCAGAAAATTACAGACATACATATTTCTCTTCAGAATTTCACACTGCCGCTTTTTGTGCAAGGAAAACGGACAGAATTGGAAGGAACAACTTTAAACTTTTGAGATAGCGTTTGCCAAAGAGAAGGTTGATCCAAGACCACATTTCAGACCTAACTTCCTAAAATTGCATTCAACTTATAAGGACAATACGAAACAGTCCGAGTTTTTATCATTTAGATTGTGAATTGGACTGCACAATTAATCACACAAATATTGTTATTGCAGTCATTGATATTGCATGCCAGTTTTTGTGTCATGTGGAATGCCCTGATAAATACAGAGATATCAACCATAAACAAGGTAAAACAAATCTTCAATACTGTTTAAACAGCAAACTCACCACAGAACTCTAACCTGTCTCCAGCTCCATTTAAATGTATAGACTGCAGTGATGTCACATGAACTCATCCTATTGGATCTTTATCTCATATTGTAGAGCACGTTTACTTCAAAATGAAAGCTAAAAGGTACTTCTACATCTGGTTCTACATTTGGTTCTTCATCAGTGCAAAAGAAAGGCCGTCCTTGTTTTGCTTGTCAGTTTTCTCCATAATTCATGGCTTTATTGTAGCACAAGATCTTGAAGCATGGTACCATTAAAAATGCAGTGAAGTGGGGCAGAAACAAGTAGAGTCACATGAGAAGAACAACAATTGGTAGTGTAAAGAATTCAAACCATTGCGTTCTCAGTGGAAAAATCTTTAATCTAATGAATGTTGTAGTATGATTCAAACTGTGTAGTCGATTCAGATCGTCAAAGATCAGTTTGGTCTTCTGATCTGATATCAGTAAAAACATGGAGCAGAGTTCAGAGTTCATTTGTGTTAAATGGCAGTAATAAGAAGTTTGTCTTGTTTTATGTTTTGGAAATTAATAGTGAAAGCCATGTTTACGACAAAACAAAATATATTTTTGTTGTCTTATCGACAAGCCCTATTTCTCATCTTTCTTTATTGTAGCTACAGTTTTTTCTCACCAAATGTCTTATTTTAAAACCTGCTAATCCTACAGTTTAGTAACCTGGCTCACACCAAAATAATCTATGACTCACTCATGAATCAATCTGGAAAAGCTCTGCTGAAAGCCCTCAGGACGTTGACAAAATGCTTCCCGCTGATTGGTCGAAGCATCACAACTGTTGAAGAATCTAAATTGTTTTCAAAAGTCCTCTTTTCCATCTACAAATGTACAAAGCGCCATTGTGTGCACCCATCACTCCATCTTCTTCTGCTTATCCTGGGCCAGGTTGCGGGGGGCAGAAGTCTAAGCATGGTCCCCCAGACTTCCCTCACCCCAGACAATTTTTCCAGCTCCTCCGGGGGGATACCGAGGCGTTCCCAAGCCAACCAAGAGACATAGTCCCTCCAGCGTGTAAGGCCTCTTTCTGGTGGAACATGCCCAAAACACCTCCCCAGGGAGGCGTACAGGAGGCATGTGGAAGAGATGCCCGAGCCACCTCAGCTGGGTCTTCTTGACGTGAAGGAGCAGCGGCTCTACTCCGAGCTCCCCCCGTGTGACTGAGCTCCTCACCCTATCTCTTAGGGAGCACCCAACCACCCGGCAGAGGAAACTCATTTCGACCGCTTGTACCTGCGATCTTGTCCTTTCGGTCATTACCCAAATCTCATGACCATAGTTGAGGATAGCAACGTAGATTGACCAGTAAATCGTGAGTTTTGCCTTTCGACCGCATTACTGCAGGCACGTTACTGATCCGCCCCCTTTTTCTGGCCGAGAACCATGGCCTCAGATTTGGAGGTGCTGATTCTAATCCTAGCTGCTTCACACTCGGCTGCAAACCGTTCCAGTGCATGTTGCAGGTCCGAGTTTGATGGAGCCATCAGGACAACATCGTCTGCAAACAGCACAGCAGAGATGAGATCCTGTGGTCCCCAAACCGGACACCTGACTGCGCCTAGAAATTCTGTCCATAAAAACTATGAACAGAACCGGAGACAAAGGGCAGCCCTGGCGGAGTCCAACATGCACTAGGAACAGGTGCATGTTGCCATGCTGGCAATGCGAACACAGCTTCTCCTATGGTCATACAGGGAAAGCCCCGGACCCTAAACGGACACTCACTCGAGCACCCCCAGTACCCTGAAACAGACCTTCCAGGGTACTAGATTGTGTGCAAATTTCTAAAAAACCACATGGTCCGTATTTCTCCTAAAATAGGCCAAAGTACGGCCTCACAAAAATCACACAAATTCATCTTGCTGGCAAGGTTAACAGTTTCGACATATTAACATCTTTTCTGAAAGGTTGATGCTCCTGGACTGGACGTGCATGATTAAAAAAAATCCAAATCCAAATTAGGGGTGCAACAATTAATGATAAATGGTCACATTTATATATCACTTTTCTACCGTTAAGCCACTCAAAGCGCTTAACATCTAGGAACCCATTCACACGCACAGTCACACACCAGTGTTCACAGACACTGTGGACGAGTCAGGTTAAGTGTCTTGCCCAAGGCCACAACGGCAGTATTCACCTGAGGCACCACCAACCTGTCTGACCGCCGACCTTCGGAACAGAAGACAAGCACTCTACCACTGAGCTACTGCCGCCCAACTGAGCTACTGCAGCCAACTAATCGAGACCGGTTGACTATAAAAAATAAATTGTGCACATGTGACAAAAACAAGGAACATGAATGAAAAAAGGCGTTAAACCTTTATGGTCCGTAAGTGCATGAACGTGCTGGCAAAATTCAGAGCTGGCTCACTGACAGGCGCTCTGACAGTCACAGCTCCTGTCCTCTCTGCTGCGTGGGCAGTGGGCGGGTCAGTCGTGTCCACAGCGCTGCACTCAGTGTGCTCTGCTGCTGCATCAAGAGCTTCTCCTGTATGAGACCTTTCAGGAAAAGGCTTTTGTTTTCATTCTGCCACCAACATCGCCATGACCCACAGCCCCCCAAAAAACGTCACACACATACCGTTCTTACGAAGGCAAATGAAAAGGACGCAATTTAAACGCATACGCACCATTATATTAGTCAGATCATTCTTGTTTAATTGGCTTCGGGAGAAATCACCGGAGTAAGTTTTGGCTTCTGAGGAAGGGAATAGTAGCAGCGGGTAGAGGCTAAAGAGAAACCAAAGCTCAGTCGAGACAGAGATGTTTCCTCGCATCTACATTCCATGTCTCTTTCCTCTTGAATGGGCTTAATGTGAAACCCCTCCAGGTTTGTATTGGCCATTTATCCTTGGATCAAACTGATAGAACTCATAAACATTCCTAATCTATCACCAATAAGCAAACGCACCTCCTTCACGGCGTGCTAAAGCGAGAGAGAGGGAGAGATAAATAGAAAAAGAGAGCGACAGGAGAAAAAGAGTGAGCGAGCGTGAATGGAGCTGTGGCGTATTTCATTACTCAAAAAATACTTTCAGCATTAACAGTTTTGAGAATGAGTCAATGTATATGTATGTGGATGAACTAGACTGTTTTTGGCCGTAGGATTCCTTCTGGCCTGGGCAGCAGCATCAAAGGCTCATTCACTTGACAACTTCACGTGCCCCATCAGACCAAGATTTTTGAGATTTTGAGAACCTTTTTGAGAGACCTTTTATAACAGACACATGGGCATTATTAAATCATATGTAGTATTTATACTAGTCCAAATACTGCTGTCTTCATATAATACTTCATGTCCTCCCGCTTATGAAAGAGGGTGAAATTCAAAGTTGATATTGGTTAAAGAACTGGATCAAGATTTCAAACATGTATGTTTGGATTATTTTAGTATAATTTAATAGCTATGTGGGGCATCATCCTTTTTAGGCATTTAACATTTCTCAAATCAAATATTTAGATTCATTTTTGAAAATGAATAGTTAGTTAATCTGAAGGTTTGTGAGATTGTAACCGTAATATTGACCCTTTTTTTGGAAATTAATGAACACTTTACTAACTGTAGTTTAATAAGATTTATTGACCAAGCAATTAAACAGATGAATATGAAAATGGATTGTCATTCACAGGTGGAGACACTAGATACAATTGTTCTAGTTCTATCTAGGTGATGATCTGTGAAATGTGCGCGTGCTACAACTGGAAGCAGGAAGGTTCAGTCGTGGGGTCCCAAATATCCAGCATAAGGCAATAGCTGACGTCTGCAGAAGGTCGTCTCTGGAGAAGTCAGGCTGCTCAGCAACTTCATCTGACTTTTCCTTGGCTCTGAGGTTTTCCTCCAGTGATCAGAAAGCAGTTGCACTGATCCACAGTTGAGGCCAATTTGAAGATCCAAATAGTTGTAAACATGAAAATCACATCACACTGATGAGAAAAGGTTACTTATGGGGAGAGAGTAAAGTTAGCTTTCTTAGCTTAAGCACTGGGAGCGTTTCTCTCTCCTTCCCTGGTCCTTGGGCTTAGAGGACCCCGGATGGTACTAGTTTGGGTGCAGTCGTTTTAGTTTTTGAATATTGGCGCAGATTTAACTAATAAGACACATTCTAATGTGTGAGTCAGCTGACAGAGACATGCATCGTCTGAACATTAACGAGGCCACATAGTTACACAGGTTAAAGTGTTCACAAGACAAGTCATACGACAGCTAAATGAACATTAACATTATGCACAATAAATGTATCATGTGGACAAAGCTTTAAATCAGATGATTGTTCATAAAACTTAATCACTGGACTAGTCGACTACTGCAATAATCGTTAGTGATAAATGTCCAAATGTAAATCTAATGAGAGTGTATGTCAGAAAATACAGGTTCAGCCATACATCCTGAAAGCACTGCATGTGTGGGAAAGTGCGAGCATCTGTAATCTTCAATATTCACACCTAACAGGCTTAAAGCGTAATACTCTCAGCTACAAATCTCAGCTACAAAAGTCCCACACCCTGTAAGTCGGAATATGGACTTGGCGCAGGGAAATGGGATTTACAGTGAGAGAACTACTTTGCCGTCAAGAAATAAATCAGGGAGTAATTTAATCCACGTTTGAGCGTCGGACTAAGGGCGACGCGATACAATGACATGAAAGTAATTGCGGATTTATAACGCAATGTTTCACTACGCATGGCCACATGGCTGCGCGTGAAAGTTGTGCATCCATCATTTAGAACTCAAAAAGCTGCACTTTGATGCATGAGTGTGTAAAACAAGTCCCACAAGCAGTTAATGCAGGGCTGTTTCTACGGCAACTGAAACCAACTTAAAATTTACCTGAAAGTGCTTGACGATTTGCAACAATGTAATCAGAAATGGCAGAGAGACATGAGAGACAGAGACATGCAGCTGCTCCATAATGGCTGGAAGTCTAAGGGTAAAGAAGAAGTGCATCTTAGCATGTATAATGTAATATCAGCTCAGAGATTCATAGTTTTATTTTATTAATCATAATATTTTAATCAAAAACACAAAGGCAGCTATTATGTAAAGAAGACATCATCTGTTTTTGTCTGCAATATCATTATTTGTGTTTTGGACATTTTAAATTGCATTAATGACCTAAAACAACTTAACAAAAGAATCAATGCAGCTGCTGTTGTAACTGTAGCTCGATTTCTCTTGATTTCTCAGTTTGTTGTTTGTTTGTTTGTTTGTTTGTTTGTCGTGGCGCTTTGACCAATCATGACGTCCTGCCTTTTCCTGACTACTTTTGGCAAGAGCCTGTCCAGATTTATATTGTGTAGAACTCAATTCAGAGTGCTACACAGTGTATAAGTAACCAAGGCATTTAGATTGTGTCATAGTTGCATATTATAGTGACTCAGCAGAAGTAATAATAGCTATTTTTTAAAGGAATATTGTGATTGTGATTTGATCATTTTCACCACATTGAAAGAACTAAGTGATTTTATATCAATGCTGCTCAATTTGCCTGAAATTGTTATTATTATTTTTGTCTTTATTTGTTTCTTCTTCAATTTTTAAAAAGGAATAAGCATAAAACACAGAACAGAACAGCACATTTAACTTAAAATAAAGGTCCCACTTGGTCCAAAGTCTTTTAAATTTGCCCATTTCAAAATGAAGTCCCACTGTCATATTTTCTATTCGTCTAATGTCTGTAATGTCTGTCAATCCAGTCTTTGGTAAGGATTTTGTCATTCATTTCCTTGTGATGGCCTTTCCCCTGCCGCCAAAAGTGTATTCTATTTATTTTAGATGCTTTGAATGAGTTCTTGAGTTGGACGCAACTTAGCTGAAAAAAATCCACCTTGTAATAAACCAATGGAAAACCTAATTAAAAGTAAAAAATCTAATTCAATGTTTCTCCCTCCAGATGGTGAGAGGGAGGTCTTGGATACCATAAGAACATGTAGCAATAAGACACAAAGGGATGCAGATGACATACGTATGAGATCAGACAGGAGTGTTACAGAATTGTAAAACCACTTGCACATAATTTGTAATTGATCCTTTCAAAGCGCTTTGCCGTGTCACTGTCATGAAGAGATGTACAGTACTCATGTACTCAGTCAAAATGCATTACTATTATTATATCTATCATTTCTCATGTCATACTCTCATCTATTGCCTCTGATTATTCTCCAAAAAAGAGAAATTAGAGCGGTCTACAAACTTTACTACAAGGGTCACAAAGAGATTCATTAAAATGTATGATTTAATTGATTACAAAACTCACAAGTTCACTCTAAGAGGTATCCAGAAACTCTACCAACCACGGGTAAGAACCACTTTACAATGTGTATTTCAGTACGGCGGGTTACATTGTGGAATGGGTTAACTGAGGAAATAAAATCATTAAAAAAGAGGCAATTAAAAAGAATCGGGAGGAGAATGAGCATGTAGATGAGGAGATGAGGAGAGGGGGAGCAGAGGTCAGTGAGTGTCCGGGCTTGTCCTTGTCCTGTGTCCTGTGTCGTGTTTGTTGTATAATACAACTGCTGTTATAATCTTTAAATGGGTTTGTGTGTGTGGGTTGGACCTCTAATAAGCGAAAGCCTCCACCATCCCCCTTTTTATACCAGGCAGTTTCTTTGTCTGTATAATTGCTGGAAATGTGTTGTAAACTGTGTCATATTCAGGTTGGAAATAACTAACTAACTAACAAATCGCACATTTCCTCCAGGGCCGCATCTATCTTTTCGTCTTCTGCCTTTGTAATCTTATCAGTTATCAAAGCTGCCATAATCACTGGATCTCACTCATGGACTCCTCCGGCGCCGATTCCGATCCGAAGAGAAGGAGGAGGGGCCCGGCGCTGTGGCAAAGCTAGCTTAGTTGTAGCATTGCTAGCCCGGTTTCTTCTTCGGTTTCTTGTTATATTTCTGCTCCCACGTTGAACTATCAAATCTCCCCAGGTGAACTTGTTGTATAGACAGATAAATCCAACGGGTTTGACCACAGCCCGACAGACAAGAGCGAGGCAGCAAGGAAGTCCCCTGAAATTGGTGTTATAATTTGCTTTTTAATGTTTTGTAATATCACTGTAATTTGATGTTTGATATTGAATCTGTTTTTCATCTGTTTAAGCCCCAGTTAACCACCAACAGTTATAATGACAGTCCAAGATATCAGTGCATTTCTTTTCAGTGCCAGGCTCACAGCAGAACAGGCTTTGTGACGGCCTTGGTCTGAGCACAAACTGCTTTACATAAGGAACCAGAGCCTCTCCTCTCTCTGTGCTGTCACCTGACCACAGTAGGAACGTACAACTTTTCATTTGGCCCCCGCTGGGCTCACACCGCTGGGATCACATTTCACATGTCCCACTAATGCACATGGAATAAGGAAGTGATAGAAATGGACAAGCAACAGTTATAGACCTATATCGCCGAAGCAGGCACAGTTTGTGGCATAAGTTTGACTAATTAGACATGAACAGAAAGAGAGCAAGGATTCCCACTAACATGCACGGGGGAAAAGGAAGCGATATAAATGCAGTGCACACGTTACATCCATTTGTCATATACTCAAATTGCTAAAGAAGAGACATTAGTGGAGCAAATTTAGCTATTTATAAAAAAGAGAGAGGAGTGAACGAGCGCAGTGAAGCGAGGGTCAGAGTAAGATCTCAGGGCTAATATTGTTCAGTGTGGCTTCTATGAAAGCCTAAAATCTTCAACATAAGGCATTAGTAATCTTCCAGTAATGTCTTGTGTAACATAACAGGCTCTGACTTAAACAATGGACTTTTCTCTTACATCATCAGATTATTTTCTTCATTTATTTTCCTCTTTCTTGCGATTTCGTCTCTCTCTTATCCATCAGACAACTTCAGATAACAGCAGCGTTAAAGACATTGAGTGTAATTGTCTGGGTTTTAATGTGTAATTGACTGTCTAAAAATCTTCAAAACATCAATCTAACATGCACCTGAAACAACAGAGCAAAGTGAGGCACAAACACGTGAAAGAGGAGCAGAGTGTGAAACATGAAGCTGCAGACTGCAGGCTGCACTCACAGGGCCGCACAGCCACAGTGTGGCTCCATTCACCTGCAAATGCACAAAGAGTGGCTTCTGAAAGGGCCATAGTGCCTCTACAATTACATTATATTGCGATGTAATCGCAAATGAAATGAATCATTCAGGCCTAACGTCTACTATGTGAAAGATCTTGCAATGATTTGACGTTTCACACTGCAAAACAAACATTTTTGTCCCATATTTAAATAGTGTCAAATAAGTGTCAATAAGTGTCAAATGAGACCACATTTCCAGAAGTACTGACAACACTTCTCCCATCTACAGCACAGTATTACAGCTTAAACATAAAGTGTGGAAGCTCTGCAAACACTGAAATCACAAAAATGACAAGAATGAAAAAGTAGTTGCTACTTCATTTAGAATTGATCAAGAAAGGTTGAACTGAATTAATTACACATTCTGTACGTAGTAGTATCAATTTTGACATTGTGAGTCACGATTGTCATGGTCAAAATAATTGTAAATGGAGAATTGACATTTAATTTTCTGACTTCATTGTTATTAAAACAATACTAATAATTTCTTATGAAAAATGTGGTGTTGAATCAACGTAAACTTAAAATTCTACCAGTAAGATGTACTGTAGAACTTTTCCTGCACAATCTGGTGGTATAATGCGATTGTTGGCAAAGATCATAATTATATAAAATGATTAGCCGTAGTGTTTTTTACTGTCCCATCCCCAGAGTAGTGACTGACCCCAGCGCTAACCTGCGTGCTTTGTTTACTATGCATAATTAGCCATGTACTGATGCTATAGTGCAATTTACCCACACACAATGCTGTCAGACTAGTACTTGGTATCAGAAGCTCTATAGAGGAAAAGTATCAGTATCGGATTGGATTGGATAAAAACGTATCAAAACAACCCTATTTACATCATTCATCAAATACAATTAAAAACGCTTTCAATAACGGCATTTAGAGGTGGAGAAAAATGTAGATACAGTAAATGTTGTTCTGAAGATATGCAAAATTAATGCTAAGTGTATTGTTTATACTATAAACAATTCACTTAATATTTCTATAAACTTTATAGTAAAGAGCTGATTACAAATAAAAATGAAAACCAGTTATGTTGTAAACTTTCAGACAAGGGTATAAGGTGATAAGTCTGCATGTTTTCATTGTATAGGCCTTGGCATTTGTCTGACAATTAAACCTGAATTATTATGACTGTTGGAATGACAAAATATGGTCTGAATATCGTTATGCGATGCTCATTTTTATCAATATTGCGCACATCTAATGGCATTATCCATTAGAATGTTGAAATATACAAATCCACTTAGATGGCTAATAAAGCTTCAGATCCCTCTCCAGCCTCTGCTTGTGTCCAGTCCCTCAGTCCAGGGCCCCTGCTTGTGTCCAGTCCCTCAGTCCAGGGCTCCTGCTTGTGTCCAGTCCCTCAGTCCAGGGCTCCTGCTTGTGTCCAGTCCCTCAGTCCAGGGCTCCTGCTTGTGTCCAGTCCCTCAGTCCAGGGCCCCTGCTTGTGTCCAGTCCCTCAGTCCAGGGCCCCTGCTTGTGTCCAGTCCCTCAGTCCAGGGCCCCTGCTTGTGTCCAGTCCCTCAGTCCAGGGCCCCTGCTTGTGTCCAGTCCCTCAGTCCAGGGCCCCTGCTTGTGTCCAGTCCTTTAGTCCAGGGCCTCTGCTTGTGTCCAGTCCTTTAGTCCAGGGCCCCTGCTTGTGTCCAGTCCTTTAGTCCAGGGCCTCTGCTTGTGTCCAGTCCTTTAGTCCAGGGCCCCTGCTTGTGTCCAGTCCTTTAGTCCAGGGCCCCTGCTTGTGTGAGCCGTTCCAGATCAGTCGTGTTGTGTCTAACCTCCGTGGTCCGACTCCAGGTAGACTTGAGTGCACGTAGCAGCATGGCGTCCTCCTCACGGGGAAAAACATCAGCTTGGTTTGGACAACTATCGCCTGGCTGTTCTTTTGGCTGAAAGCGGCCAGAGTGCTCTGAATCTGACGGTGACTAGAGGCTGGAACAAAGGAAGCAAAAGCGGCGTGGCCTGTTCTCCACTCGCAGCACTCCCAAACACACTGGCTTATTGTGTGTGGACCCTGAAAACATTGTGCTGGACGCTCAACCATTCCACCCACAGGACAGGTCAACTCTGCAGCCAACTGCTTTGTCTGAAAATGCACACACTAACATGCAGTAGAAATGTTTGCAAATGTACAAATTAGGACTATAAGCCTTCAGTTGTTGAGCTGATTAATCGGTTGATGGTGTTTTAGTCAGATCAGAAAGAGCGTCAGTTCCATGAGTGGGTTGGTGCAAATCATCACTTTTTACAGTAAATGTAATTCATTCTACCACTATAACCTCAATGACATCAGACTGCATTGTGACACAGGCCTAAAATACAAATTCAAAGCCTCAATTGTATTCATACATATTTGAACATGAGTTCTTTTTTAATTACAAACAGTTCATTTAAATTAATCCTTCCATCAACTTGCCATTTCACTGCACCAGCCTCTGCTCCATCTCAATCACAGCAGCAGAACTATCTACCTCCTCAGTCTCTCAGTCTTCTCCTCCTCACCACCACCATACGTATAAGGGAAGCGAATATCCCAACCTGCCATGGTTATAAATGTGTGCTGTAAGAAACGAGCTGAACTAAACCAACAAGTCATCAACATTGAGAAGAGCAACTTGTCTTAAAGGGCAATCATCTGGAGTATGTTTATTTTGGCACCTCATGTTTTAAATTCATAAGAAACAAATGGGTGTAATCCCTCATTCCTACTGGAGTGTTTCTTTGCAGAAAAAGATTCAGTTGTAGTCATTTGAACTCTGGACAAGTCAATCTGCGGATCGAGCTGAAAACTTGGGTATTACTCTGAGTAAACCCTGCCCACTGGGCGGAGCCTCCTGATAATAGGCCGTCTGTCTATCTATTTCTTGGCACATTTTTAAAGTTTCCCCTGAAATTACTATTCTTTGTTACCTGGCTGCAGCTCCCTCACCACTGATGGGTACCTGATGAGCATGTGACCAGGGCTGATGCCGCCCCAGGGCTTCAAAAGGTTGTTGTACACTTCTGGTAAATTGAACCTCAAAGCTCCATTTCTGTTTAAAGAGGGATTCTCTTTTTTTAAGAAAATGGCTTTTTTAACTCTATCAAATCAGTTGTGCTGATTGTGATTGGATTCTCAGAGCCACATCAAAGATCGAGAAAACGTCATCTATCGAGGAGATTCAGAAGTTGTTTTTGATGCTCGGGGAGAGAGGACTTTCTAACCAGGATTCATCAAACGAGCTTGAGTGAAGCTAAATGCTACTCCATGTGTTTGATGAGGGAACAATGTTAACATGGTGAAAATATAAGCAAGTACATTTAGCATACTCTGTGTCCTGTAAGTTCACCACTGTCCCTCTCAGACGAAAGGTCAAGTTCACTGACTAGAATGAATCACATGAGTATTTTGTGTTGATTATTACACTTCATATCACACATATCACACTCATATTTCAAAGCTCACCAATAATCATTATAATAAGTACTGTGATAAGAAACTGACAACACAGGCATTTCTGTGTGGAGTTTGCATGTTCTCCCTGTGTTTGGTGGGATACATACAGTAAATCTGGTTTGAGGAAGGGTCAAATGTAGAAGACACATTTGCCAATAAAAAAGCCTAGAAAAAATGCAGTTTATAAATAGGGATCATGTGCAAACAATTGTGTCAAACTTATTTCATTACTAGTGTTATTTCACTGCTGCTTTACAGTTTCAGTCCAAACTTGCCTTGTCTTTTTCCTTGGTAGCTGAGTTTTCAAGTGAACACAGTTCTATCAGTACAATAAGAGTGTAAGATAACATCTTCAAAGTATGAAAACAGAATTCTGCTGCTATGTGCTGTGTCAAGTGTGTGTGTGAGGGAAATAAGAGGAATGTCTGCTGTCATCAGAACCACAGTCCAAAGAGAGGACTGCTGACTCAGGTCCAGTCAGGTGCTCTCTCTCTCTCACACACACACACACACACACGCACGCACACACGCACACACGCACACACACACACGCACGCACACACGCACACACGCACACACACACACGCACGCACACACACACACACACACACACACAACACACACACACACACACACGCACGCACACACGCACACACACACACGCACGCACACACACACACACACACACACACACAACACACACACACACACACACACGCACGCACACACGCACACACACACACGCACGCACACACACACACACACACACACAACACACCACACACACACACAGACAGACACATGCACACACAGCACACACACACGCACACACACACAGCACACACACACACACACACGCACGCACACACACAGCACACACACGCACACACACAGCACACACACGCACACACACAGCACACACACACACACACACACACAAACACACACACGCGCGCGCACACACGCACACACACACACACGCACACACACAGACACACACACACGCACGCACACACACACACACACGCACACACACACACAAACACACACACACACACGCACAAACACAGCACACACACACACAGACACACACGCGCACAAACACAGCACACACGCACACACACACACACACAAACACACACACACACACACACACACACGCACAAACACAGCACACACACACACACACACACACACAGCACGCACACACACGCACAAACACAGCACACACACACACACACACACGTCCAGCACAGTCCACTGACAGGCTACAATAGGGAAAACACACACAGAGAGACAGACAGAACTGAAGGGGCAGTGAAATATATTTTTTCTAGAACGTAGTGTTAAAGTGCGTATGACTACACACTTCAGACACTTAGTGAACATGATTATATTTAAGATTTTACTAAAACGTTCACCTTTTTTCTCCTTATTTGAGCATTTTTGTGATGTTTATAACTATACTTCCTGGTTGGACATGAGCAGCAGATGTAGAAGTAATTCCATAACTGTTACCTAGCAACAATACAGTAAACAAGGGCCAAATTATGACAGTTGATTGACATGATTTGACAAATAATAATTCCAACAACACCGTTATTGTATTAAATGATTGTTAGAAGAGAAAACTGGTTGCGTTAAAACTGCTGTCCGTGCATTTTCAATCGAATGTCGTTGATTGATAGAACTCAGCTCTACTTCCTGTCATTTCAAACGTTTATTGCAACATCTTGCAATGTTGATTTAAAAGGTCTTAGTAGTAGAAGTTGACCCATCTTTCATTTTTGAATCCAACATATATGACTTTAATTCAAGCCTCAGTTACAGGACACATGGTTAAAAGCTCAAAAGATGATTTTGCGTATAATGTCCCCTTTAAACGTGTTGTATAACTTAACAATAGCAGTAGTGTGTGTACAGTCAAATCTGAAAAGACATATACATTGTTATGACTAATGTTTTCTGATTTGTGTTTTGAAAGCCACGTTTTTAAGAAGCTTTGCTCCACGTTTTGAGAAGGTAGAATAAGTGCCCATATAATTTAGTACATAATATTTTTCAGGAGTTAATCTGAGCAATTATCGTGGTCACAATTAACATTTGATTGGTTGCATGGCCTGACTAAATGCCCCCCTTCATACAAAATGACACGCTGCATTCCTTTTCAAATCAAAACTAATTGCCAACATAAGTTAACATCATTAGCCTGAAACATAATGATCTGGAATGAAGCTAATAGAGGTAGATGACAGAGGACAATAGACACCGCTAAATAAAACAGGCTAGTAACATGCTCAGGGACAACATACCGAGATGAGGGGGCCTTTGCACTCTCACACATCTGGAATAAAGTCCTGAAGTTGAACTGATCGTGTTTGGTCAATCTATTACTAGTATTTCTTCAAAAAGAAAAGTAAAGATCTTGGAAGAACAATTGTGTGTTATATTGAGTGAAATGGATGACTTTACTGGTCACAGCGCTTGTTGCCTCGTGTCCTGCTGAAGTGTGTGTGTGTTGTACAGTCAACCATGAAAAGCCAGGCTTTCATCTTGACTGTAGTTGGCCAGTATAAAAAGGATCAATAACAGTAAGTGACAGCGGTGCCTAGAACTGGACCAAGCCACATTTAGTTGGATGCGGTGTGTATTATGAGGCCCCCCGGGGCCACAGGAATTCCATGGCCTGGATTCACTGCAGAGACCAAGCAATGAATCAATCGCTTTTATTTGACTAATTGAGTCTCTCTTCCTCTATTTGACATTTTCTACTTCCCATAAGTCATACTACACTGAGCAGAAGAACACTCCACACCACTGGATATACAAACAACAGTTTGGATGTCCCCAACAGTTCATCAATATACCTTTAAAAAAATGACAGCTCTGAGACATTAGCCAATTCATGATTAGTTGCTGTTTGTTAAAAAGAAGAAAGGTGTTGCAAAATTGGGAGTCTAATATGTAGCCATATAATTAATTAAACTGAACAAAATATACATAGACAAATAGACATTTTCTATGGACACAAAAGACCCATTTCTCTCAAATATTGTTCACATATCTGTCTGAATCTGTTAGTGGGCATGAGGTCTGTCCCACTTCACAGGTGTGGAATATAGAGCATGAACATTGCACAGGTGTGCCTTAGGCTGACCACAATAAAAGAACAATCTGAAACATTCAGTTTTATCACACAGCACAATGCCACAGATGTCACAGGTTTTGAGGGAGCGTCCGTATCGTCAACAGCAGCTTTACTCCTTCATATATTTACCAAAGAAAATCCAGGCGAGATTTAAAATCAGATATTTCTCTGTGCAGAGCTGTGTTTCCACTTATAGTTTAAGTAAAGCACACAGGAGCCAAAACTGCAGAGTCTCAGCTTCACAAAGAGTCCAGCCTTTTGTTCAGCAACAGCCTTCACATTTCAGTTTGAATTGGGAGTATAAGATTTCGGGAAAATCAGCTGGAATGACAGAACTATTTGAGTCTTACCCAAGAAAAACACAAAACCCTTCACTTAAGTACAATACTTTTTGGGTTTAACTGTTACTTTCTAGCCCCAGACTGTGTACATTTACACAGAGCAGTTGCCCACACTTAGTGGATTAGAGGAGAGTTTTCATAGTGTGGTGCTGGTCAGGTGAGGCTCCGGGGCAGGCTCCTGACAGCTGCCATGTGCCTGACTGGAACTGACAGCTCGGGGCCAGTGGAGCTACTGTCCTATTGTGCGCTCTCTGGCTCTCCTGTCTGTCACATGTAACTCTCATTCTCCAACTATCACTTGATCTTAGCCGCAGTAGTAGTAGCAACAACCAGCAGCAAAACAGGTGCCATAGGAGCTACAACACACACACCCGCACGCACACACACACACACACACTCATGCTGGAGGTTAGCGCGTGAACCGGAGCAGGGGAAAAGCATTAGCATTCTGTCAGAGTTTCAGACAAGACTGCACCAACGCTTCACACAACCAACATGCAGCGGAGCAAAACGACAGCACAAGCACCAGAGAGGAAAGAGCAGAGATAGACACAAGCATGAGGCATGGGAGAGTTGGAAAGCTAAGCGTAGGAGAGAGAAGGGAGATGTATTAACTGTCATTACGCTTGACATCCAATAGAAGTAGATGATGAGACTAAGCAGGTACCTTACTATTGAGCCTGGCCTTCCTAGCTTGTTTAGCTCTTTCATTCCTTCGCTCAGGTGCCCGCTTCCTGCTCTGAGTGGAGCCCATTTCCCAAGTCAGCTCCAGTCCCACTGACCAAACATCCTCCACATGGCCAATATAGCAGGCTCCTTTGCCCCGCTTTGTCAAAGTAGTACATCCAGCGCTACATTGTCCCTCCCACAAAGCAGCCTGAGCTCATACAAACGGGGAGATGGTGAGGGGTGATTCTGCGGGACGGTGGTAAGAGAGAGAGAGAGAGCCAAGAGGCAGGGCAAACAGAGGAGAGTGAGAGGAGGAGAATCCCCAGGAACCACTGGAACTGCCATTAAAATAGTGCCTGTATCAACACTGTCAATACTCATATCGCAATATAAAAAATGTCAACAGTTGAATAAACATGTCAACATTGTTATCCAACATGGAATGGAACATAAAATGCATAAAAGGAGAAGTACTATAAGATTTTTTTTTTTAACATGGCAAACCAACACACTAAAGAGTTTAAAAATGACACCAGTGGAAATAGCTTTTAAGTGCTTCAGGCTTCACCTAAGAAAACTACAATATTCACCTGAAAGGGGTCAGCTTTACTCCGACAGGCAGTATACTGATAGTAGATGTGTGATAGGACTTATCTGTGGACACATGTTAACAGGCCCTGCTCTGGAGGGCTTTGTGCCTGTGACCATATTACCAAATAGTGCATTACTAAATGATCGCTTCAGCATCCACCCCCTCCATCTCAGCAGCCCGGGGCTCGACTCATTTGTGTATAATACATGTACCATTCCACTCAGACTCGTATTTGTCACGGGAGTGAACCCAAGACTGAGATAAGAGGAATCTGAACTTACTATGAAAAATACTTGCTCTTGAGGATGAACCTAACACCTCAAAACAAACATAATAGCTTTCTGTGTTTCAGATGCAATCTTAATAGAAATAGGAGCAGGAAAAATGCAGCAGTGTGCTTGGATTCTGTTAATTCATTTTATTTTAGAAATGTCTTCAGAAAACAACCCTGCCCTCCACCTGACAGTGTGACATCTTTATGCTCTGAAAAACAAAACCCTGATTTCATTTTTACTACATTTTCAACAACAAAAAGGACTCACAAACAGGACCATTCAGATTTTCTGTGTTGGATGTATAGCATCAGGTTTAGTCGGGCAGTGCAGTAAAATGTAGTCTAAACTATAAATGATGACCTTATTGTAAACTTCAGCCTGAGGCTCCTGAACTGTGGACCTCTGAAGTAGGCCAATGCTTGACCCTGTGACACAGAGCAGCCACTGCTGGATGAACAGTGGGCAGTGGTAGAACTAAAGCTACAAAGAGCCACAACATTTGCCTTTTGGCCACATGCAATGGTAAAAATATACAGATTAGACTTTGACTACGGTTTCCAAAAAGTAGGAGGCAGAAATGTAGATATTACCTTAGTGTGGAGCTTTGATAACTGTTTCTCATCCAGGTAGGTTTGAGTGTAGACTCGTCTTTTGTAGCGAAACTGAAAAATATTAGAAACACAATCAAATGGTACACTTTGTAATGCATCACATAATGTCCTCCTGCTCTGTCCACCTTACATTTGCCCGTCCTGTCCACATGTGCATGGAGAGACGTCTCCTCTGATATAAAATCATAACGAGATGGACCAGGACCAGCCAGAGCCTCTCTGCTCTATTAAACAGCCAACGTGGAGGTGCACATAAACGTGACAACTTTGTGCTGCGAGGAACTTGCTCATGCGATCTCGGCTGCTCGGGGTTCAGACAAGTCTCAGCTCCATGTCGGAGGGACAATCTGCATAAATGTCTATCGTTGATCTACTGCAGAAGATAGTCATTGTGCAGTATGGCCTTAAACTTGTCCATATTGTGTTTATTCAGTTACTGGTTTCTTAATTTCCTTAAAAACCTACAGTCTTACAGTGTTTCCAAGGCGATAGACAAGTTCAATGCCATACTATGTAACATCGTAGGTATTTCCATGGAGAAAAGCAGGTAGCAGACCCTCTATCAGAAAAGGTACATAACATTTTTACCAATTTTGGTGACGTTTATAATGTCACTTCCTGGTTTGACGTGACAAGCAAATTTCACAAGAGGTAATTTCACAACTGTTAGTAACATACTTAGCAACCTACATTGTAAACAAGGGCCAAAGTTCATTTAAATCAAACAATAGTCATGATTTTAAAAATAATTAGACCGCTCTGCATTTTTTATGGAATGGCGCTTTATTTTGACATCACAGAAGGATTCTGTTGTAGAACTCAGCTCTACTTCCTGTCATTTTCAACTTTTAATTTTCAAATTCTCTGCACAAACTGTAACTTGACCACGGGACTATCTCTCCAAACAACCTCATAACTACAAAAACATGGGACCCTGTCATAGGGGCTTTAACCTCTGTCCACTGCTGTGTGGGTGTGTCTGCCTTCACCAGGATGTGTCTTTGCTTCTATAGAGCTCACCTAAAGCTGTCAATCATATCAAGTGGATTCCTGGAGAGCTGCGATCAATCAATAAATCAACTGAGAGGCAGGGGCAGTCTGCACAGGCACACATTTCACTACTTTACAACCTGGATGGACATTCGTGAAAGTATATTTGTGTGTTATTCAAATTAAAAAAATGCTGCTAAACACCAGGATGAAACAGCCCTACAATTACAAGATGACAGCAGCTGCAGACACCGTGTCACTGTGTACTGTTCAGTGAATGACATATCATGACAGAAACATCTCGCTCTACAAACTGACTCCCCCATTGTTCACACTTTTGGAAGTTTTATTATAAATTAGCTTGTAAAATATTTCTGTTCAATGTCAACATAATTATCTGAAATCAGGTGCACAAGGTTTTCTTTGTTTTACTTTGACTCAAAGGCAGTTTGGGGGAGTGACAGGTGCATATTGCAGGGTTAGTTTGGGACATAGTCTTACCTCCAGGTATGGTACAGGTGCGATGGATGGAAAAGGGTATTCTCGTAGCTGTCTCTCCTCGTCCAGGAACTTGCCAGCTTTGCCGTTGAAAGCTGGTTGAAACAGGCCGTAGTTGAGAACATCCTTCAGGCTCTGGTTGAGGCTGCACAGGATCCGTTGTTTGGACAGCCATATCGGAGCATCCACATTGAATTTCAGACATTTCTACAAAGACGAGGGTAAAGAGCAAAGAAGACACGTTTGGTCACCTGGCAATACTCCAGCATGGGATAAATCAGATCCTATTTACACGACATATAGTTAGCACAAATATAGTAAACATTTAGCTAAAAACCCAGTTAGACCATTTTTACTTCTTGGTGGGATATGTGCTGCAGATGGGATATACCTAGCAACCATACCATAAACAAGGGCCAATTTACACAATAGTTATGCTTTGACAAATAAAATATACAACAACTTTATTTTATAGAATTTTAAATGTATAAATTGTCCTTTAATTTGAAATTGAATTGGTCTTGATGACGTAGGCTCTGTCCCAATACCAATACTTCAAATGTACATTCACAACCTCGCTCAAACTTTTCCCTCACATTTTTCATCACAAACTTGACTGATGTAAAAAGAAAGTAATAATCAGTAAAACATGAAAACCGGTCATATGTCACACTAAAGCTCTATGGATGAACACTGCTGTATTTTCTCGGAGTGAGACCAAACACTGCATGTTGTCCAGAGCTGAGGATTATTCCCTGTGTGAGCTGAATGGAACTGCACCTCCTGCTGGTCAGAGTGCAAACCTTTTAAAACTATACATGTGGGAGTACGCTTCAGAGTGGGTGTTTCTCAATTCCCAGGATCCTTCCACCCAAGACCACTACAACTAGTGTCTTCTCCAGAGTCAACTCCTCCGAAGCAGAGCCAAGTGTCCCGTAAAGCCTCCTTTGGAACAGGCTCAGGAGGGAACCACTGTGGTAAAAGTCATGATAAAAAACAATGCTTTTACAAAATGGGAAGAAGCCACAAGTGTCTTGTGTGTGTCTCAACATTAAACATGTGTCAAATAAAGGCTTTATGAAAAAATGTCAATTTACTTAATTAGATTGGGAAATAAATAAATGCAGCCTATGAACATGGCCATTTTATCCAAAATAAAAACAACACAATTTTATACAAACTAAGCCAAAACTGGGCGGGCTGTAATAAACTATTAAAACATGCTTTTTGAAAAGAATAATTTGCTTGCTCACTTTTATTTGCAACATGTGTCGTGATTTGAAATATAGTTGAGCTGATAATAATGATAATAATAATGTTATCTGCATTATTATCAGATCATAACGCAGATAACAGAGAGTCAAACTCCGGAGGACGTGAGGCCTTTGGGTGAATTGGAACGCCGCTTGGCAGGGCCACGAGGTATGACATAAGGACACTAAGTGGACATTAAGAGACGTTGTGGACATAAGCAGACGCTGTGGACATAAGCAGATGCTGTGGACACGAGGATATGCTGTGGACATGAGGAGACGCTGTAGACATGAGAAGCTGTAGACATGAGGAGACGCTGTAGACATGAGGAGACGCTGTAGACATGAGGAGACGCTGTAGACACAAGAAGACGCTATAGACAGGAGAAGACGCTGTAGACATGAGAAGACGCTGCAGACATGACTAGACAATGTTGACATGAAGAGACAATGTAGACATGAGGAGACGCTGTGGACATGAGGAGACACTGTAGACATGAGGAGACGCTGTAGACATGAGGAGACGCTGTAGACATGAGGAGACGCTGTAGACACGAGAAGACGCTATAGACAGGAGAAGACGCTGTAGACATGAGAAGACGCTGCAGACATGACTAGACAATGTTGACATGAAGAGACAATGTAGACATGAGGAGACGCTGTGGACATGAGGAGACACTGTAGACATGAGGAGACGCTGTAGACATGAGGAGACGCTGTAGACATGAGGAGACGCTGTAGACACGAGAAGACGCTATAGACAGGAGAAGACGCTGTAGACATGAGAAGACGCTGCAGACATGACTAGACAATGTTGACATGAGGAGACAATGTAGACATGAGGTACATTAGTATGCTTTTACTGAGCACATGCCTGTCAGCCTCATTCACACTGAACATCCCAGTTTAACATGACTCTGCACTCCACACCCCACGCCCCACACCCCACACCCCACACCCCACGCCCCACACCCCACGCCCCACACCCCACACCCCACGCCCCACACCCCACACTCCACACTCTGCCTCTGCTGGAGCACGGCTTTCAGGGTCAAGAGAATCTACACCACAACCACATGTGCAACATACGCTGCTCTGGTGCTTACAGCAATGCTTTTACTACATTTATGTAACTATTAGGCAAGGCAAGGCAAGTTTATTTGTAGAGCACATTTCATACACAAGGCAATTCAAAGTGCTTCACACAGCAGGAAAAATGCATTCAAATCACAAAGAAATTACAGAAATACAATAAAATTACCTAAATTAAAAAATATCAATCCAACTGATTTTCTAAACTAATAAAATCACAAACAAAAGAGAAGAGTGCAAAGATAAAAATTAACTACAATAAAATTAACTAAATTAAAAATTATCAATCCAACTGATTTTCTAAACTAATAAAATCACAAACAAAAGAGAAGAGTGCAAAGAAAAAATCCTTTCAGTCATATGCGCAGCTAAACAAAACTGTTTTTAGCTTAGATTTGAACATTGTCAGAGTAGAAGCCTGTCTCACATCTTCAGGAAGACTGTTCCAGATTTTAGCTGCATAAAACTGAAACGCAGATTCCCCATGTTTTGTCCTGACTCTGGGCACCAGCAGGAGGCCGGTCCCTGAGGTCCTCAGAGTCCGAGATGGTTCATATGGCACTAACATATCCAAGATGTACTTTGGTGCTAGGCCATGGAGAGACTTGTACACAAGCAGAGCTGCTTTAAAGTCTATTCTCTGAGCCACAGGGAGCCAGTGCAGAGACCTGAGAACAGGACTAATGTGATCATACTTCCTGGTTCTAGTCAGGACCCGAGCAGCAGCGTTCTGGATGTACTGCAGCTGTTTTACAGCTCGTTTGGAGAGACCAGTGAGCAGGCTGTTACAGTAGTCTAATCTACTGGAGACAAACGCGTGGATAAGTCTCTCTAAATCTGGTTTTGACACTATATTTTTGATTTTGGCAATGTTTTTTAGATGGTAAAAAGCTGCTGATGTTATTGATTTGACGTGGCTATTAAAGTTCAAGTCTGAGTCCATTACTACCCCCAGATTTCTAATTTGGTTTGTAGGTTTTAGAGCGAGACTCTGGAGGTGACCACTAACACTTTCTCTTTGTTTCTGTGGGCCAAAAACGATTATTTCAGTCTTGTCTGAGTTCAGCTGGAGAAAGTTGTTTTGCATCCACACACTGATCTGTTGGATGCAGTGACAGAGTGAATCTACTGGTCCATAGTCACCTGCCGATAGTGAAACATAGATCTGAGTGTCGTCTGCATAATTGTGATAGGATACATTTTCACTGCGTATCAACTGACCTAACGGCAGCATGTAGAGGTTGAACAGAAGGGGACCCAGGACTGACCCTTGGGGCACTCCACAGGTCAGGGTCATGTGGTCTGAGACACAGCTACCAATTTCAACAAAGTACTTCCTGTCTTCCAGATAGGACCTTAACCAGTTTAGGGCAGTGCCAGTGATGCCCACCCAGTCCTCTAGTCTCTGTAAGAGGATCCCATGATCGACAGTGTCAAAAGCAGCACTCAGATCTAACAGAATTAAGACTGAGGCTTTGCCCATGTCAGTGTTCAGGCGGATGTCATTTGTCACCTTGACAAGAGCAGTCTCAGTGCTGTGATGAGGTCTAAAACCTGACTGAAAAACATCAAATGAGTTTTTTATTAAGAGGAAATCTGTGAGCTGTTGGTAAACAACCTTTTCAAGGACTTTGCCCCAAAATGGCAGATTAGAGATGGGCCGGTAATGACTCAGTACTGCGGCATCAAGACTGCTCTTCTTTAGGAGAGGCTTTATGACCGCAGTTTTCAAAGACATTGGGAATGTTCCAGATTGAAGCGACATGTTAACTATGTGAGTGAGTGGTGCTAACAAACTGTTCAGCACAGACTTTAGAAATTTGGTGGGTAACACATCAAGGCAGCATGTAGATGAACTCAGACTGGTGATGATCTCATGGACAGTTTTGTCAGTTACTGGTGCAAAGTGAGTTAGCTCTAAGTGTCTTGGTGGTTTTAGGGTAATTTTTTGCATTGTGGGATTTATAGCATTTTTAATGCCCTGAACTTTGTCATTAAAGAATAATGCAAACTCATTACACTTGGATGTGGAAATGAGTTCTAACGGCAGCTGAGCTGGAGGGTTTGTTAATCTGTTTACTGTGGCAAACAGGACACGCGAGTTGTTACTGCAGCTTCCAATTATTTCAGAAAAATATCTTTCCCTAGTTCTACATAAGATTAGGTTGTACATGTTCAGCTTTTCTTTGTAAATCTCTTTTTGAACCTGGAGCTTTGACTTGCGCCATTTCCGTTCGGCCCTGCGGCACTCCCTTTTCTGTGCCCTGACCGAATCATCATTTCTCCACGGCGCCTTCTGCTTATTTTTAACCATTTTAGCCTTTATAGGGGCGATGGTGTCCAGAACATTCAAAACACTAGATGTAACAGAGTTCAACAAATCATTTACATTAGAACATGAGACATTTTCAAAGTTTATCATTTCCATAAACAGTGCACCTGTGCCATCACTTATGTGTCTCCTCTGAACAACTGCAGGACCAACCGGAGGTTTGGGAGAAACAGACAGGTCAAAGAAGACACAGAAATGATCAGACAGAGCAACATCGATCACATTAACATTTGAAATATTTACCCCCTTTATAATTATGAGATCTAGCGTGTGTCCTTTGCTGTGGGTGGGGCCTCTCACATGCTGAGTAAGACTGAAGGTTTCAAGGACAGCATCAAGCTCTTTAGTGTTTCTGTCACAAATATTATCAACATGCACATTGAAATCACCTGTAATGACCAAACCATCAAAGTCTGTGCATATGACTGAAAGCATCTATTACAAGTTACATAAAGGCAGTCTATTGAAAATGTAGTGGGATGAATGATAATGATGATGATGATGATGATGAGGATGAGGATGATGATGATGATGATGATGATGAGGATGAGGAGGAGGATGAGGATGATGATGAGGATGATGATGATGAGGATGAGGAGGATGAGGATGATGATGATGATGATGATGAGGAGGAGGATGAGGATGATGATGAGGATGATGAGGATGATGAGGATGAGGATGATGAGGATGAGGATGAGGATGTAAGACAACATATACCTGAAGTGTTAAAAGAGAACTATCTACATTTCTAGAGTCCGCCACCTGCATGTCTCATGAGATGTTTCTGCTTTACCTGGATTGTCCCACAGCATGACATTAACCTTCAACCTGCTGCAGGTCAGCAGGAGAGGCGACCCCGCTCACAGTGAGAATGCATGTGTTACAAGGTATTTTTGAACAATAAAAACACCTGTAAGTGTAAATAGATAAGATTAATGCCACACTGTGGCACATTCTAGACAAAGCAATAACATCTCAATTGACTATTTGAATTTTCTCATTTTGAGTTTAGGCTACTGCCCATCATTTTGAGACAGATTGAACCATTGAACATCTTAAGACCTAATAGGGGCTAAAAGTGTCTTCTTAATTATGATGTATACGAGGATGATGCCTGAAGGCCAGTGTTAGTGAGTATCTGAAAGGCCCAGATGGCATGCAGACACAATGCAGCAGACAGACCTTTGTTGTTGCCTTACAGCAGCATGTGATGTATGGACAGAGCACAGGGCCGGCCACAGAAAGAAGAATGAAGCTAAAATGACTCTCTACAGACTCTGCTGTCACTGCCCACATGAAATATACACTAATTAAAAGTAGTCAACCTTCAGGGGGAGCAGCAACAACATTATCATTTACAAACTTATGCAAGCCCTTAAAACATTATAACTAATATTGAATTATTAAAAGTATTAAATCAGTTATGACACTGATGTTCTTACATGATTCCTGTCCCCGTAATAACAGAACATTATTTGTTTCTTTGTTCTCAGTCATGTTTCCAGCCGGTGTTACATTTGACTCAAATGAAGCCATTTCACAAAGTCCCAACTTGGCTGAAACAGAGGCGCAAGGTGCTGAACAAAATATGGTCAAAATAATACTTTTGCATGATTATAGGCAAATATTTGGGCCTTTTTTTTTTTACCAGTAGAGGCAACAAGGTATTAAATCAAATAATTTTCTTGTAAGTTATTGTCGCATTATTATTACTATAGATTAGGGATGTCACAATATAAAATGGTTGTGATTTTGAAAACAATATGACTTAATAAATATTCACGATTACTGAAACTATGACCAAATAAGAGTGAACTCCTTGATATTCTTTAATTCCCGTCAATGGATAGGGATGCACCAATCCAACTTTTTCATTTCCCAAAATGATATTGATCATTTGGCTTCGAGTAGCAGAACTGTCGACCTAATATTAACCAATACCAGTGTAAATGACAGTATTCCTCCTGCAAGTAAGTACAGTCTATGGATAAACGAAAGACCATTACGAGACGCTGTTGGACTAAATTAAGTAAAATAGTCTTATACAATCAATTAAAGGTCCAACCAGGATATAATGAACTGATATTCGATGCAAAATCGATATTGGTGCATGATGGATTACCACAGCTCTAATGTAACCGGCTTTATGAAATAAAACTTTATGAATGATAAAATAAAGTTAATGTGACATAAACAGCCAGATTGATTATACTTATTTTTGCTTCCAAAATTGTCACAAACACAGTTGTTTTTTCTATTCTTACATTTATACATTTGATCAGAAAAATTACCAACTACCAATTAAACAAATAGTCTTGGCATCTGCTTTATAATCTTCCTTTCTCCATTGCCCATTCATTTCCAACACACCAGGACATTTCTGCTCTTTAACAAATAAAATGGACACAACAGTAGCACAATTTGTGCTTTGAACTCTTACCACTTCACACTCCTGGGAGAGAGGGGGAAAAACAGCATTGATTCAATTAACTTGGATTAATGGTCCACCTTGGAGACGGAAACACCTTGGAAGGCACAGCGCACACCTACTACACACTCACTTCACTCACAACGCTGAGGTCGGACCTCACCTAATTATGGACAATGGTGCGTGGTTCACTCGGTTCACCCGGTACATTTATTAACGTTATGAATTGTAGTCCTGGTTCAGTGTCAATGAAAGCTGAGCAGAGAGATCCCCATCTTTTAAACTAAAAGACAACGTTTCACCTGCTTGTCTCCTTGGAGATGTTATTGCTCAACCTGAAATGTTCCATGGACCAAATGAATGAAGGATGAAAAACTTAAAAACCAAACTCAGGACAACATGAAACAAACTAACCAGTTCTATTGACATCTCTGCAAAGCAGGAGCGTGGTCAGAAGTCAGCGGTGTGTGGATGTTTGCAGGGGTGATCAGTGCGTATTGGGGGTGTTCATGGTAAACTCATTAACTGCCTTTACCGAGTGAAGACATTTTGCCCGGTTTACTAGTTTGTTTCATTTTGCCTTGTTTTCTTTACTTGTAATCACACAATTGCGCATCCAGATGGCGCTCAAGTGTCCTCGTACAATTGTGACGTCTCACTTTTGTGATAAAACTTCGCAGACACTCCAAAACTGTGGATAGATCTCAAGACTGGGCAAACCTGCATGACGCTGCAGTATTTATGGACTTATCTTCCATCAGATGGAAAACTATCCATCTGTTACCTGCTTAAGCTAAGTAAAGGACTTTACAACAAGATTGTTGAATAAAGAGTGATTTATTCATAATCACAACAACAGTACATTAAAACAACGTCCAGGTGCTTTTATTGAGCCGTGTGGTGCACAGTTCAAAGACCTGTCTCTGTCACACACTGTCTAATCATGACATAATCAGTTAACAGACTGCGAAGGGCTCAAACTTTTTAAACATGCCTCCCTAGTGCATATGAGTGGTAATGGGTGTAAGTTGTCAAACAATGACAAATTAGGAAAAGGGGCGCAGAGCACGGAAAGGTGTTTGACAGGACAAAGAATAAGAAATATGTGGCACAAGCTCTTAAAAGGTGCAGAACGCCACCAGGCCGCACCAGACAATCAGACTCACACGGACACAACACGGGCCGTGACAATGGCCCTAAATATATCTATATAAATATATCTATATCCTTGAAGACAAGCAGGTGACGACATCAGGTTAAAGGTGTCTTTCTTGGCGATACACTGGAACACCCTTTTGCAAGTTCTCAAACTTGGAAATTATGGAGGGGACTGAGATTTTCACCATAGGGGCAGTTCCACTGTTAGAGACAGAATCTAAAAACAATAAGGAAGTATAATCTCTGCTGAGCCTTCTTGATGAGGAAGCTGGTGGTGAGCCCCCACTTGAGGTCCTGGGTGATGGTGGGGCAGAGAAAGCGGAAGAAGTCTACAGTGGAGATGGGGGAGTCTGTGATGGTGAGGGGGGGGGCTGTGACTTTCCTGACGTCTTCACTGTCTTTTGGGCGTTGAACTCCAGGTTGTTGTTGTAAGTAGTGATCAACTCATACTACATATTATTTACTTCCTCACAATGATACTTTCCAAAAATGTAACAGCATTTTTGCTGATAAAGCAGTTGCATCCTGTTGCTTTGATTGAAGTCTGATACTGTTTTTTGTCGAGGGGAAAAAAATGAAAAAACAGAAACTGCATCTCCTTTTCAGAGCCAAAAGAAACATCACTGAAGGAATGGTTCCATGTAAAATACACATTTTATTGTATTAACTCACAACAATTGGTAGTGAGATCATAATGCCTTTGTAGGAAGACCTATCATGGCACAAAGTGAACAGGCATTGTGACCCGGTAAACTCTGGGTTAATCCTGAAATTACCCCCCAAACCTCCTAATACGGCTCAGTCAAGACCAAAGTCCATTGAGCTCTGTCTGGCCACAATGACAAGACATCTCCAATCCAACAAGAAACACGCCTTTGACAATTAAATTACTGGAAATGGCCTGCTGAGAAAGCTTTGTCAACTTGAAGGAGTTTTACAGCAAGACGTTGTGCTGTTTGGTTGGACAGAGTTCACGAGTTAAAAGTAGCAACTCACAGAGGTTACAACCTATAATAATTTCCCTGCAAAGTCATCCATTCTGCCGGCCAAAAGGAGGGAAACACTGACTGACGGTGCATAAATGCAATTACTGTTCAAGACAAATGCTGCTGTAATAGTGAATGACTGTGGCTTTGCACTTTGTTTTCATTGTAACAATATTCAAGGCTCGTGGACTTTGGGTGGTATAATTACTATATTAACCACTCAATAGCACATGTAACGGGAAAATGTAGAAGGGCAGTACAAATAATTGACATTTGATTGAAAAAGAGATCCAGTTGTTACATGCTTGGATCTTTTTGATTGAGAGCTTTAGGATCAAACCTCTTTCAGTAAAAAAGCGGAGCGGAGGTCAGACTTTGGAGGAAGAAATGTGACTATTAAGAAGCACTGATTAAAGGTCTGTTATTTATGTTCATGAATCTAAAGCTGGGGTACCAGAGTTTCAAACCACAAAAGGAATTTAAATCCATCTAACTAGCAATGTGCCAAAGGCTTCATGAAAGGAACCCTTTGGAACATTGCTAATATGTGCATTACTTTAGAGCAGCTTTTTTCAGACAGAAGTGCAGTCGATCAGAGCGGCGCAGACAGTGCCACCATCTATTAATGAAATTCATCTTGTCTTCTGTTTTATCTATACTTTTGTTTGTTCGTTTATAAAGAGGTTGTTTTTACCTTGACATGATGTGTTGGATGAGGCTTCTGAGAGAGGTGACAGATGCTCACGGTAAGACTAATACAATTAATACTTTTGTCTTTATAAACAAACAAAGAATAAAGTAGTATGTAAGCTTTAATATTAGGTTGCATCCACCTTTTCAAATTTGATTAAATCATGGTATCAGATCATGGGGAAGATTATGTGTCCATGAGCGAAACCACAATAGAAATCAACAAATGTTAACAACTGTATCATTAGAGGAGACCGGGACATGTTGTCACACTTTTTTTCATTCCTGTCTCTGTCCCAGAAACTGAAGACAACAGAAATGTATAATGTATATCAACTGAAAGAGCAACATCCCAGCTATTTTTGCTCATTCATTCCATCTTTCTATCTTGCACAGAGCCAGAGTTGTCACATCTTTGGTGCAGGTTGTCACACTCACATTTATCAGTTTCTATATGCATTCTACGACAGCCGACTTAAGACATCTAAACTTACAGGAGATGGATACAAAACCCACCACTGTGAATTGAACAAGAATGTTGTGATGTCACATAAACACAGCCTGTTAAAAGCCACATATTTGGCTCTTGATAAGAAACATTTTGAATAGAACTGAAATGTTAAGTTAAAAGTTCTGTCAAAACCAGCTTTGGAAAAGGACACTGAAAGGAGTATTCGAGGACAGGCTGTATACATGTAAGTAGTAATGTGAGTTGGTGAGCGTCCTTAATTGAAACGGCACCGCTCTGAGGAACTTGGCTCTCCATCTGCATTGATCTGTGGCGCTGAATGTGTAAGTTCTGGTCATCCGCCACCAGAGCCACTTCACATTCACCGCTTGTCCTGGTTGTGCTCTGAACTCACACAACAGCACAAACCAGGAGCAGCTGGGAGAAAAAGCACTGGAGCCTTTAATGGATCAGGTATCGCTTCCCCACCCTCCGATACTGATCCGATACTTAAATTTGCCATATTGAGACGTTACTATTTAAATAACCAATTTACCCTATACATATTGACAAATTATGCCGAATTTTAAAGAGTTTATTTTATAATGTTTTGCTATTCTAAAGTTGGGTGTAATTCTGCAAATGGGTGTATATTATAAGCAATATTATAAGCAATTTGTTATGGTATTGACGTCCAGTCCCATCTTCAACTACAGCAGAACCTAAAGAGGCAACACCCCTTTGGACCCAAAAGTCCCATGTTTAACTAATATGCACTAGAATGTCAAAATAACGCAAGCAATGTGTATATAACTCTGTTTTTAAACTAATTTAAACTAATTTTAAGTATGGTATATAGGCTCTTTAAAGAAAGTAACTTGGTATTGTTATCAGGTATTGGCAGCTACTCAAAGCCCAAGTATCCAGATATATAGAGTACATTATAGGAAAAGCGAAGTACATCCTTAGCAGAAATAGCTCTCACAAAGTACTAAGTAAGAACATATTGGTCTTTTGAATAATTAGAGAAAAATTAGGTTTATATCTAAGTTAAACAACTTTACCCATTTGCGCAAACTTTAGCAGTTTGTACATTCAGGATGCAGGGGAGTCTTCTGTGGCGTCCTGCTGCTAGCAGCAGCAGCAGCAGCAGCAGCAGCAGCAGCAGCAGCAGCAGCAGCAGCAGCAGCAGCAGCAGCAGCAGCAGCAGCAGCAGCAGCAGCAGCAGCTGCAGCAGCAGCAGCAACAGCAGCAGCAGCAGCAGCAGCAGCAGCAGCAGCAGCAGCAGCAGCAGCAGCAGCAGCAGCAGCAGAAGCAGCAGCAGCAGCAGCAGCAGCAGCAGCAGCAGCAGCAGCAGCAGCAGCAGCAGCAGCAGCAGCAGCAGCAGAAGCAGCAGCAGCAGCAGCAGCAGCAGCAGCAGCAGCAGCAGCAGCTGCAGCAGCAGCAGCAGAAGCAGCAGCAGCAACAGCAGCAGCAGCAGCAGCAGGACGCCACAGAAGACTCCCCTGCATCCTAATAAGCACATGACACAGGTGCAATACAATACAGACTGCAGCACAGAGTGGACAAAGGCTTGGACCAAAGGAGAGCGCCTGCTTCCACTTACTCCCTTACTTTGTCATTGAATATTAAGTGCTACAGTACATAGGTTATAGTGCAGTCGTGGTTTAGTTTGAGGATTTCAAATAAATGTAAAACTATACAACTGAAATATAAGGGGAGTCAAGATCAAATGCAGTTCTGGACTGGCTGTGTGTGGAGAGCAGATTAAGAATGGCACATGATTTCGCAGCCAAAAGGCATGTTCAGGTGGCATAATCAGTCTGTTATAATGGAAATGGACTCAAACTGTGAATGCGGTGATTGCCTGGGATCTCATATGTTGACAATGCAAGGAGACGTTTGGGATGAAAAATAACTATGGATTATGGATTGTTTTAATGGCAATGGCCAGGGGTAGATTTATTAACATTGGAGGTCAAATATATTTGCATATGTGCGTGTGTGTGTGTGTGCGTGCGTGTGTGTGTGTGTGCGTGTGTGTGTGTGTGCGTGTGTGTGTGTGTGTGTGTGCGTGTGTGTGTGTGTGCGTGTGTGTGTGTGTGTCTGTGTGTGTGTGTGTGTGTGTGTGCGTGCGTGTGTGTGTGTGTGTCTGTGTGTGTGTGTCTGTGCGTGCGTGTGTGTGTGTCTGTGTGTGTGTGTGTGTGTGTGTGTGCGTGTGTGTGTGTGTGTGTGCGTGTGTGTGTGTGTGTGCGTGCGTGTGTGTGTGTGTGCGTGCGTGTGTGTGTGTGTGCGTGTGTGTGTGTGTGTCTGTGTGTGTGTGTGTGTGTGTGCGTGCGTGTGTGTGTGTCTGTGTGTGTGTGTGTGTGTGTGCGTGCGTGTGTGTGTGTCTGTGTGTGTATGTGTGTGTGTATGTGTGTGCGTGCGTGCGTGCGTGCGTGTGTGTGTGTGTCTGTGTGTGTGTGTGTGTGTGTGTTTGTGCGTGCGTGCGTGTCTGTGTGTGTGTGTGTGTGTGCGTGCGTGTGTGTGTGTGTGAGTGTGTGTGTGTCTGTGTGTGTGTGTGTGTGTGTGTGCGTGCGTGTGTGTGTGTGTGTGTGTGAGTGTGTGTGTGTCTGTGTGGTAAGTTTCTGGGTTTCCTCCTGTTTGCCCATCAACCCCAAACATCCTGGAGATGGGTCCCCAAGGACTGTACATGTTGCACAAGTGGCACTGATGGATGAGTCAATTGCAGAGAATTGAATTTCCCTCTCCAAGGATTAAAATGTACCTTAGCCTTAACTTAAACAACTAATATAACACTACTAGCACAGGCTTGTCTACGCTGACACGGTTAAGATTACTTTTGCATCTTTTCCATTAGTACCTACTCTGCTCTACTTGGCTCTACTTGGTGTGACTCAGCCCTGCTGTGGCCTTTTGTGGCACATTTCTATGTGGTGCAGACCCAGTACTTTTTAGTACCTTCCGCCTTGGACCAAAGCAAGCCAAGCAGGAACTAAGTGTGACGTCTACAGACTGAAATGCTGATTGGGTAAAGCTATAATGTTTCTGGTGAGTGACTCCAGCATGCAGCAGGAGACTCAACATCGCTGTGTCTTCCAACAACTTAAGAGCAAAAATGTGAATAAAACATGAAAAAGAAAAAGAAGACAAGCCTTCGCACTTACTCCAAAACTGCATTTTATCGACAAGAAGAACCTTGTGGTACACGTACACAGGTTGAGAAACAATACCCTAGAGCAAAGACCAAACAATTTTGCAGAAAAGAGACTACACACTTTACAACAGTACAAGATCAATGTTGTGCTAACGAAGCTAGCGCACCTAGCATCAGCAGTTTTCTGTCCAGAGTAAAACAACTCAATCTGAGACAACAACATGTTCAAAATGATCAGAACTTTGCATAGATCATATGCAGTTTCCCTGCCCAGTTGTTCACAGCATCACTGAGCACCACTAATGGAAATGTTTTCAGATCTGAGAGGGATGAATATAATGAATCATATTATATTATATTATATTATATTATATTGTATTATATTATATTATATCATATTATATCATTATACTGAAGGTAGTAAAAGTGGGACAAGTTGAGGAATGTGGTGGGACACGGTGGGACATACACATTTAGGTCTTTATTTGCCCCCAAAGCCCTATCAGACAGGACAGCGTAGAGTAATATGGTAACGAGAGAGGAAAGGACATTCAGCATATTGTTGGAGTCATACATGCAATTCACTGTCAGTATTGCAGACAATCAAGGTAAATTCAACCTCAAAGCCATCAGCCAAAAGTGCAGACCACCTCTTCCTCCATTTCCACAGCAGCAGAACATCAGCCTCCTCAGCCTCTTCAACACATTTAACAAGTCAATCATTCTTTCGTGCCTTTCCTTCCAGGTTCTAGGCGCCAAACTCTTAACACCTTCCTGTATGGATTTACCTCCTGAAGGCAGCAGACACAAACTCTATAACAAACCGTCGACACCATCCATAAAGCCTCCTCTTTATATTTGTTGACAGGCAAGACTAAATATGTCAGCAGAAGCTAATGGTGCTGCCAGTCACACAGAGAACATAGAATGACTCACCATACCATGTTTGCTTACCATGCAATTAGTATGTACCAATTAATGCAATTAGTATTAGCATATATCCAAGCGTTATCGCAGTCTGCATCGAGTGTGACCACTTCAATTTTCAGTGTGGACTGCTCCATCAGAAACCAATCAGCATCTTATCTCCATGAAGCAGCATGCCAAATTTCTCAAAAATAACTCTTTGTAAATTGCCACAGGATAATAAAGGAGCGTGATATGGTTATTTGCAACAGTTATGTGTCAATGAAACAGCAGTTTACAAAGAACAGAATCACAAAGCACACTAAAAATCCTTCTTGCTCCTGCCCTTTGCTCACACATAAAAGTACCAAGAACTAAGTCCCTATTATGCCCCTGTCCCTATTTAGTCAGAAGAACCACCCAGGCCGCCGAAAGTGTCTAACTGGTTTTAACATTAGCATCTGTATATTGTAGCAGAGCGGCACGATTAGAGATAAATAAATATGATCCGCGATATGAGGGTCAAGTACTGCAATATAACTTTTACTGCAATATTGTGCTTTTAAAATGAGGACTTAAATAGGTTTCATTTTCCTTTCTAAAACAAATGTGCTCTGTTCTAAATAGTCCCATATTTAAGATGTTCCTATATCGCGATGACAATATTTTTTTGATATTGTGCAGCTCTACAATATCTATAGTGTGGAACATATAAACACATAATTCAGACGATTTTGTTTCCATTTATCCTGCACTTATTGAGCAATGTAACCATGCACAACATACAACTGTGATGCACAAATAGCTCCAACAAACTACTTATTAATTAAGAATTTTGTTGTTGTTGTTGTTGTTGTTACTGTGAGTATGAAAATGAATGACAACAAAGTCATTGTTGTACATGAGCTTGTGTCACCAGAAGGTTTCTGATCTGACTGGAAAGTACCTGCTCCTGACCAGGAGCTAATAATTGCGTCCCCAGTTCCTTGTGCGAGGGTACAATTCAGTAGGAAAATCCCTAATCTACTTGCGACATGCAGAGAAATATAGATTCTCACCCTCCACATGTGGTCACATCCCTTTTTCTAAGCTCCGGGTCTGTACCAGAGGCCTGGGAGCTTGAGGGTTCTTCAGTATCTTTGCTGTTCCTGTCTGATGTTTTTCCAAGGATCTGCTGTAGCCCCTCCTCCAGTTTGGGGGTCACTGCCCCGAGTGCTCCGATGACCACGGCACCACTTTGGCCTTTACCTTCCACGCCTTCTCCATCTTTTCTCTGAGCTCTTGGTTTTTCTCTAGTTCTTCGTGTTCCTTTTTCCGGATGTTGCTATCACTTGTGATTGCCATGTAAACCACAACGGTAGAGCTGGGTTTCGATTCAAATTTCAAGAATCGATTTGATTCCGATTTTTACGTTTCAAAATTGTTTTTTCCGATTTTCTCAGATTCGATCCGATTTCAATCTGATTTCCGATTCGATCCGATTTCGATTCGATCCGGGGGTTAATGTTATTAAAAATGAAAAATTTATTTGAACCGTTTCCTTCACTTCAAACTAGTATTATATCAATATTTGGTAGTTACTGATGGAAAACTGATGAAAAAGTTAAGGGTCAATCTACCTTCAAGAAAGATAATTCAGGACAATAAATGGATGACATTATTTAGGTGACTACATCTGCAACAGTGGATTCCTACTGGGACACTAACCAGTGCATTATTAAAAGCTTGAAAATAATTAAGAATTCACCCAAAAGTGGTTGCTACCAAAAGCATTTTTATTTTATTTTAAAACTGCTCACACACTGCCAGTACTGAAACTGGAAGTATAAAATGTAAACGTTGAGCATTTTTCAAAAAAAATAATAATAAAAAAATAAATAAATCGATCTTTGGACGTACGAATCGATAATCGGTCATTAATATGCGAATCGATTAAAAATTAGAAAATCGTTTTTTTCAACCCAGCTCTACACAACGGCTGTGCTGTTTATCACCACCACAATGTGTGGGTGGTTCGCCATTACCATTCGGTCAGTCTGTATCTGGAAGTCCAACAAGATCTTGGCTCGGTCATTCTCTTCTCACCTTTGGGGGTGTTCTTTGACCTTGGGGTCTCCAGCCCGTACTCTGCTCAGATGTTTCTGTACACTATACCATCCACCTGGTTATGGAGCTCCATGTATGTTGTCCCTGCAGCATCTTACACCCTGCAGTTATGTGTGGGATGGTCTCAGGGGCCTCTTTGCACAGCCTACACCTTGGGTCTTGTCTGGTGTGGTAGATCTGGGCCTCTATTTCTCTGGTGCTCAGGGCCTGCTCCTGTGCTGCCATGATGAGGGCCTCTGTGCTGTCCTTCAGTCCGACCCGCTCTAGCCATTGGAAGCATTTCTTGATATCAGCCACTTCATGTGTTTTTCCGGGGATCTGCTGTAGCCACTCCTCCAGTTTGGGGGTCACTGCCTCGAGTGCTCCGATGACTTTTGCCTTAATGAAATATTAAACTTTACTTTATAAAATCAAGACTGATGCGGATGCTAATCTCTAAGTATCATCTTTTTCCATGTTAATTCAATCTTTCTTTAAGATGTTTCAGCAACAGAACAATGCTGGAGTCAGTGTCTTTGCCCTCTGTTGGCAAGAGCATGGAACAAAGTGTTTTGAAGTGAAGATTGCAACGTGGCTATTGGGAACATACTGTTAACTTAAGAGACACTCCATATTTTATCTTTTCAGAAGCAGACAACAGAATCATACACCAACAATATTTCAGATATGTTTTTGAAGTTCAAACAACTATCAATATTAGCATGCCATTTCTCCTTTAAGAGAGAGTTGACGTGAGGACAGGAGCAGAGGGACCATCTGACGGGGACAGTGACACGAGATGTTAGACTGGGTTATAACTCTCTTTAGCAGTCTGTCCTCGGAGGTGGAGTGGACAGGAGTATGCAGGACACGTCGAGAGCCACTGTGAATGAAGCTAAAAATAGCCACAGGAGGAGGTAGACTTGTGCCCGGAGAGATGCCCCACAATAAATGAAACGCCATCTGCCCATTCACAAGTGCATTTGTCTGTCAAATCCAATTCGCACTGGACATGATCTAGAAACATACCGTACAGTTGTTGGTTCAGATTCCAAACAGTGCTCAAATCGATATTAGAAGCAAAGCAAATGGCAATTATGCAAAAGAAAAAACACAATTTGTGGAAATAAATCAAATTTGAACCTTAACAAATATGTGCCCAAGTCATTGAATATAAACACCACTTCCCCTAGTATTGAAGGAAAGTGTTCACTAGGGGAGTGTACTCAGGTGGGCTGGACTGACAGTCTCCCTCTATTCCTGTAAAGATGAATGACACCCATTTACAGTTTCGGGATGCTGTCTGTCTTTGTTCCAATTGCAATAAAGATTGAGTGGTTGGGATAAATGGCAAATAACAACCTATAAATCTAGCCAAACCACAGCATGACATGTATACTTTTTATAATAATGTCAGTGGTAGAAAACCATGATTCTACCTTTATTCAGAGGCGAGATAGAAAGTGTTGCATGGAGCAGTTTTGATGGATGACTCCCCTGATCCAGGCTTGGATCTCAGCAGGAGACATGTAACCCTACTTCAGGCTCTATTCTGACGTGATCGCTCACACACAGAGCCAGGACACTTGTGAGACTGGTCCATGACAGTGGTCCACAGTGGTCAGGTATGGCGTACAGCACAGATGTGAGGCAGGTTATACTTACTATGTACCACTTACCATGTGGTTGTGTCTGTGGTTGTGTCTCACATTATGTAATAGATCAAACGTTCTCTTCCCTTTGCTCCTGTCTTCAACAGATTCGACTGTCCACTCTCTCTCTCACATCTTCTGAACTTGTCTGAACTTATGAAAACCATTTCTGTTCACAAGCAGCAATTTCACAGCATTTTTGGAGAATTCTCCTCTTTCTTTCAAAGTGGACTCATTGTACATTCCATCCATATTCCAGGGCTCTGCTGCCGGTACTTTGCTTGAATACAGTGGGTCTTTTCTTTTCAGACATCCCTTCAATGAGATAATCAGCAACAACATACAAATCCTTCCTGATTATTTATGACTAGATAAAAAATCCCCCAAACCTATAAACGCAAACGACTAAAGGCACCTGAGCCTCCGTGTACTCAGTCACCAACACATGTCACTGCTGCATTTCAATGCTCAATGCTTATTCTGCTCTCGCAGAATAAGTTCTGATGGAGTTAATAATCATACATCTATATGGCACAGATTGCGTGCCATGGTGTCCATACAATGCCATGCCAGCTCTCTTCAGTGTAAGTGAACTATTGCCCCACTCAAGTAAAACACGGTTAATGAACAAGTAGATGTGTAAGATATCACAGAGAAGGTTAGTGGGGATGGGGCACACATGAAGTGTGCACGGAGAAGCATGCACAATAAAGTACCATGAATGGAACATAAAAAAGAACTGTTCTGTTAGAAATGAAAGGCAGATAAAGAGGAAAGGCTCCTCTCTCCTGCTCCGAAACAGGTCTTACCGTCTGCTGCAGGTCGGGGATTCCAATGCGGATGACCACCGTGTTGCCTGTTGGCTCCTCCATGGGTGCAGCGCGGCTCCGCTCTGCGCCGGGACCGAAACCCACTCCGGCGCTGGGAAAGGGAATGGCGCTGTCCTCTTCCCTGGAGCTGTCGGAGCTGCCCCCCTGGCTGCCGTTGGCTGTGTGCATGTACGGGTGTGTGTGCCGCTGCTGCTCCTGCCGTGGAGGGCTGGGTGGCTCATGTTTGCCGGCTGCCGGACGCAGAGGCATGCTCCGTTTTAGGGGCTTGGTCTGCCGCTCTCTCTCCACACGCACATGGATGTCAGTCCCGCTCTACACGCACACCGCTGGCAGCACACATCGCTGGGCTGTGAGAGAGCAGGAGACAGGGACGAGAGAGAGGAGAGGGAAGGGGGCAGAGGAGGGGTATTAGGGGATTAGAGAAGGATGAGAGGGAGACACAAAAAGGAGATAAGTATATAACAACTTTCTAACAACACACACCGATAAGGCAAACAAAAGGATCACATACGAGCGAATGAATAACTAATGTGATTAGCATTACACAAAGGTCCAATAAACAACCAGCTGTTAAATCATCTGAAACATTAACATTGCTAAAAAAGAAAAGCTATATATGTTTAGAAATATAGCATTTTAAAGTGCGTACCATAAACTATCACCCTTTGAACACATGTCAGTCTATTGACTGTGGTGACATCAGAAACAGCACAGATCAATGTCACACAGCTGTGGTTTTACACTTTACTATTTCTATCAATAGTGCTTGCTCCTGCTGAAACATTTTATCCAGCTACTACTCCCATCCGCCTTTTCACAGCTAATATGTTTAATTTAATGTTTAACAATTGTCACTTTAAAAGCACAGGGTTTGAACAAGCGGCGTTCTCATGCACAAAGAATGTGAGCTATGACCTATTAGACATCCACACTCTGTAAATGTATAAGCTCAAACTAGTGCTCTCCCAAAGGAAAAGACAAGCTGACAACATAGACCGTTCTTCTGTGTTCTTACAAGCACAATGACTTTACTATTAGCAGCCCGGTGTCTTATCAGTGATGTAAACAGAGCAGAAATGTGTAGTTGGCCTTAGATAAACTCATTCAAGAACACAACAGTAAGGACAAGTGCAACAGGCTGCATGTGACAATATGTTATACCGGTAATTGAGGCTCCACAATATTAGCACATGTGCAATATCGATATCGCTTTGATGCATTTTTGTTAGTAGTGTTATGTAGGCTATGTATTTCCTTTATTAGCATTTAAGCTTCATGAGTGATAGGAGGGAAGCCTGTTTATTCATGTGTACTTCCACAATGTTTAATTTGACATAGCTGATTTCAAAGCATTGTACAGTAGAAGGACAACCGCATCACTCTAGTGGCTGTGATTATTTTGTCTGTTCTGACTTTTCTTGCATTGCCGTTGCAGTGAGTGCACTGTAATCGCGTCCCTATGGCCTTGTTCTTCCTCACATTAAACACAGTTAGACCCGAGTTAGCACTTGGCTACGATAGCACATTGACAATGCGTCTTTAACCGTGTTTCCTTTTCCAAACCTCTTCTAAAGCCGTAGAGTTAGTAGTATCTTATATTTCAGACGTGCAATGCTCTTGGATGTTAGCCCTGAATTGTACGTCTCTCCAACACTTTGCCTCACGCATCAACAAGTGTTTCCTCTGGTGCTGTGTGTGTGTGAGACGGCTGTGTCCGCAGTGCGCATGCAGCAAATGCAAGATATAATACAAATTATCGTGCAACTTTGCGATACGCATATCGCATGCTCCAGTATTGTAATGGCCATATGTTTTCCACATATTCTGCAGCCCTAGTTAGAACTATATAAATGTCTTTGTGTTACTTGGGATGGCTTGTGGAAAATCCAACTATCAAGCTCTTTAAATTGAATAATCGTGACTAGTCAACTGTAAAAAATGATTGTTATCGCATTGTGATAATTAAGGGTGCGTTCACACTTGTTAGGACCCGGTTTGAGCAGTTAAATTCTGATGTAGACTTGTACACAGATGCAGGTCCAGTTTTAGTCCTGGTTTGGCCCTGGCCTTGTCCATTTAGTTTTGGGTTTAGTCCTAGCTTAGTCCCAATTTAAATGATGTGTTTGAGTGAGTGTGAATGCACTTGCTCCTTAAACACATGCCAAAGGACCTTTTATAACAAAGACAGCAACATTATCAAACTCTCAATTAGAGCTGGGTTTCGATTCAAATTTCAAGAATCGATTTGATTCCAATTTTTACGTTTCAAAATAGTTTTTTTCCGATTTCTCAGATCCCATCCGATTCGCTCCGATTTCGATCTGATTTCCGATTCGATCCGATTTCGATTCGATCCGGGGGTTAATGTTATTAAAAATGAAAAATGTATTTGAACCGTTTCCTTCACTTCATGACTGTGTAGAGAAGCAACATATTAAAACTAGTATTATATCAATATTAAACAGCAAATCTTACAAGTATTGGTAGTTACTGATGGAAGACTGACGAAAAGGTTAAGGGTCAATCTACCTTCAAGAAAGATAATCCAGGAGTCCTGAATTATCTTTCTTGAAGGTAGATTGAAGTTCACTGAGGGAAGTGTCAAATATAATTTTAATTAAAAAAAAGCAAAGCAAAGCACAAGCTCAGGAGCAGATGAACCAGAAGTGTGCAGGGTTCAAAGCGTGGCAAAAAGTAGCAGCTTAAAGTCCGAAATTTACGGTAGTATCTGTGTAAATATCTCATGTTACAACGTGGGCACCTACGGTTTATTGTCAGATGGGGCCCGTACATGTACAATTTATGTTTTCTTCGTGAATTTCATGTGCGCGGCTTTTATTCAGGAGCGCTGTATAATCCAAAAAGTTCTTCTATGATAAAACCTGTTCTTTACTATAAAATTATCTCTTT
Source organism: Eucyclogobius newberryi (assembly GCF_026437365.1). Classification (NCBI taxonomy): domain Eukaryota; kingdom Metazoa; phylum Chordata; class Actinopteri; order Gobiiformes; family Gobiidae; genus Eucyclogobius; species Eucyclogobius newberryi. The sequence goes on from NW_027316389.1 coordinate 32,877,495, forward strand.
AATAACAGACTAACCAGACCAAATATTGTGACATGTTATACTCTCACAATGTGTTTTAGTCTATGAACATTAAACTATGAACAGGGGGGTTGCTGGTTTGGTGCCCGCCCAAACATATTGATTTATATTACACTTTAACTAATTGAGCATCACAGTGAAGGCTATACTAGTGGTGACAGGAAGGACATCTGGCATCACAATACCACAGGAAACAAAATACTGTCTTAAACAATTAAGATATGCTAGGTCATTTTTCAGGTGGATGGTGTACTACCTGCTTGTCTCCATGGAGATGTTATTGCTTTGCCTGGTATGCTCCACTATATGCTACTGAACTTAACTATATTGCATTTATTCCATTACAGGGTCTTTAATTGCTCAAAAATACATTTAAAAACCTGCATTCTGACTGTGAGCGGTCAAAATACAAGAACTACAAGAATAAGAACAAGAAGAATATAGAAGCGTGGCGGACCCTTCGCCAAAAAATAATATTCAATATTAAAATGAGTAAGAATTTGCCCCAAAATAACTGCACAGCTTTTAATAATTTTAATAATTCATGTTCATATAGGTTCTACTAGGGAAAGGTCTTGGTAAAATTTCTGTGAATTGCATCATGCCAGATAAACTGAGTGGGCTCCATCTTTGGTAGAGATCTGAAAAGTGGGAACAGACGGTAGTTGGACAAATGCCTCTTCACACTCTGATACGGTGTTTGTTGATGTTGAATTCAAACAAATACCCCTGGGTCCGACCACACTTGGGTCTTTGCAGTTACAATTTTGTACAAGTGTCACGTCATGTCTCAACTAATTAACAAATGTAATAAATCAGCTGTTATTATTCACATTAGGATGATTGAATCGGGTCACAATTGTATTTACGGTTAGCATGCAACGAGACTCTCTGGGCTCTAAACACAATATATAGCAAAATCACCAACAGGAACATAAAGAGAGTGGACTAGAATCCTAAGAAGCTATGTCCACATAAGTTGAGCTAAAAGCTACAGCGTCCTCTCTTTCCATCCCCATCTCTCACACTCCAGCCCAGTGAAAACAAAGTGAATAATTCATGACCGTACAGAGCCGTGTGTGCATGGATCCTGCGCTATGTATCTGAAAACAGTACAGAAGGACAGTGTGAGGAGGGCACAGCTAAGTCCACCCAAAAACCTGCCTGGCGTGACGAGCCTTCCCCGGAGAAAAATGAACCAGACTGAGGCGAGCAACGCAGATGAAAAAGTGGGGAGGAGGAGGTCACGGAAGCATGAAGCAGAGCGGGCTTAGAGCTGCTGGTGCTGGTGCTGGTGCTGGTGCTGGTGCTGGTGCTGGTGCTGGTGCTGGTGCTGGTGCTGCTGCTGCTGCTGCTGCTGCTGCTGCTGCTGCTGCTGCTGCTGCTGCTGCTGGGGTGAGACAGGAGGAACACAAGGGGAGAGGAGGGGAGAAAGAAGGGAGAGTAGGAAGGAAGAAGGGATTGATGTAATTGTAGAGGGAGGGAAGGGGAAGGGAGAGGGGATAAAAGGAGAGGAAGTGGGAGAGGAGGAAGGGAGGAAATAAGATGGGAAGGAGAAAGGAAGATGGGGTTAAAGGGATAAAGAGAATGGAGGGAGGAAGAGTGGTGTGAGAGGAGGACGGGAGAGAGGAAAGAGGTAAGGAGTGATGAGGAGGGAGAGGAAGAAGGAAGAGAGGGGAGGAAGGGAGAGGGTATGAAGGAAAAGAAAGGGAAAAGTAATAAGAGGGGATAGAGGGAGTGAGAGAGGAGGGACGGTGGGAAAGAGAAGACAGGGGAGGTAGAGGGAGGAGGGGGTGAATTGAGGGAGGGAAAGAGAAGACAGAGGGGGTGGAGGGAGGAGGGGATGAAGGAAGGGAGGGAAAGGGGAAGGGAGTAAGTATATGGAGGGGAATAGGAAGGGGAGATTTTGGTAGGGAGAGGGGAGGAAGATAGGAGGAAGATAGGAGGCATGGGGAGAACGAGGAGGAAGGGGGGATGGAGGGATGGCGGGAGGGAGGAGGACAGGAGGGAGAGGGGAGGGAGGGAGGAGGATGAGGGGTGGAGCACAGTCAGCTACATGCTCCTCCCACACCTGTAAAGAGCTGCAGCTCCATGGAAAGCTCCAGTTCCAAGAGGACAAACTTTTACACACAAGGTGAACATGGGCTAGGGCTCTTCAGTCATTCTTTACGTTTATTAGGTACACAAGCCGTCTATTATTTACAACTACAAAAAAACGTGGCTCAGTGGTTAGAGGACTGTGTAAAACCCCAGCGAGAAGGAACATTATTCCACCACTTCCTGATAACTGCTTGATAATGTATTTTTCTTCAGAATTTACAGTTTCACCAGATTTTTCCCCTAAACAACCATAGCTTTTTTATATTTTGCAAAAGTAATGAGAAGCTGGACCACGTTTATGCTTTTATACGCTCAGCAGATGACCACATTTAGAAGACCACGGTGCAAATATAAATGCCACTGTCACTTCCCATTCCTGCATTATTCATGTTTGAAGGATGATGACCATGTTACTCCACTCGGCACACAGCTCAGCCGCTCACTGTAACCAAACTTGGCCTGACCCGCTGGACCCCGGGGCCACATGCACCGCCTCATATGGAAAATGAAAGCTTTGCAAATCGATACTTCATGCTGCTGCACCGTCCGGAGCCTCTGTACTCGCTCCATTCACCACCACTGACACAGCAGAGACACGTGCGCGACTTCACTCTTCCATTCACACACACAGCACGGACACTCGCACCTCCAGAGATAAACCAGCTGGAAAACCCTTTGATTTTTACCTTTGCACAATTATGAAAGCAGCGTGTTACTAAGAGCTGACATTATATCACACAAAATGTCAACCTTGTTAAGTGTCTTCATCCAAAAAGATATCTGGACTAGTATTTTTATTTTCTAACTCATTTATGTTCTTTTCAGCACTATCAACCTTCATCAATCAACCTTTATTTATACACTCAAAGTGACCTTTGAGTGTATAAAGTGCTTCACAATAAAACCAAGGCAATATAAAACATAAAACTAAATTTAAAAAAAAAACTGTACAAACTAAAGTGGTGTTACATTACAGAGTGTTAAACAGCCAGTCTAAATAAACATGTTTTTAGCCTGGATTTAAAAAGGTTAAAATTGTGATTGTGCGCATGTCGGGGGGCTAAATCCACAGATCTGTTAATGTTGCTTTAGTTGTGCTGATCTTTTCCTTTTCAACATAGTTCAGTTCACACATTTGACAGCAGAGGGTACCGGAAATTGAATACAATTGTTTGCAGTGAAATAGAACTAGGGACCAAAATAAAACACTTTTTACCCCAATCCAACTTGAACCACCGATGCAAAGGAGTCCAATTGTATTGCACTGTTGTCCTGGGATCCAGACTGATGCGTCCGGTATATTCTACACAGATCTCCTCCACTGCGCCTCAGGCCAAATTCAGACACAGGTTTGTGATGGGTGGGAAACGGGGGCTCTGTGGTCATCTATGATTTACAATAGGGCTTTAAGACTTTTAAAATAAGTCTATGTTTATTAATACGGTCCTTCGTTGGCTAATACACCTGTCAATCACATCCATCTGAACCCGGGAGATGAAACCGTCGACCAGACTCGCCACCTTGGAAAAATATTGTGTATCTTGGCTGTCCAGGTGAGCACTACATATACTTTTCTGGCAGAAGCTCTAGGAATGTACCACATAACGGCATAAAGTTGATGGGTTACATGTCAGATCTGTGGAGCGTTGAGCCCACTCACAATAAGAAGCATGTTTTGCAACGTATTTTTTAGCAATAAAAGCAAACGTCATGAAATAAATGCAGGATGGATGAGCCATACGGTGAAACATCACAGGCGAAGCTGTTAGAGCTCCATGGGGAAAAGGAAGTGGCAGTAAAGTTACCGTGAAACTTCAGGTATTCTTATTTTGGTCTCACTGGTCCCTTAAAGTACAAAATTGTGCATGGAGACGCTGGATCCTCCTGACAAGTCTTTGAGAAGCTGTAAAGACTGTGCGACCCTCAGGAATCTGCTGTCCCAGATATCTACAAGGCGAGTCCCACCTTCTATCCTTGTTATTTTGATGAGATATTTTGTTAGTGCTTTGTGAAAATGTAAAAGAGAAAAGTTGTTCCTGTACAGTATTGGCGTGTTTCGGGGCTGCTGTCAGAGGCAGCTGGCTCTTTGATGCATAATACATATTAATAATCAATGTGGCTCCTGTGAGAGAATTTCATGAATCCTGCCAGCCAATTAAGAATGTTTTTATTCACTGCAATGCATTATAATAACGATGCTTCTCCGGGAAATAAAGATGTAACAAATGAGTTATACAGTCATTATGCAAATCTTGCTAGTGCTTGTTAGTTATGTTTTTAAGCATGGTTTGGGAAAGTGAAGGAATGAAATCCCAAAACATGACAAAAAATATGACTTAAAAATATCAGGCCACTGCTCAACCTTTTTCACAGCTTCTATGAATATTGATTTGAATGTGTCATCTGCTGTGAGATATATTGTACTGTATATGGGTCAGCAGTCAGAACATGGGCAAATGGACAAAATGTCACTCAAAGCAGAAAAATATTAGGGCTGCAACAATTAATCGCAAATAAAATCTAAATTGCAACTTGACCTCTCATACTTATAAACCCTTTAGAGGACACGTATTATGCATATTATTTTGCTTTTAACCCTGTTCTTACATTATTACTATTATTATCACTTCCTTCATTCATGCTAGTTTGATGAATAATGGTCAGAAAATCCTCTTCTAAACTCACCATCAATAATTAGGATGCTAAGAATGCATTAGGTGAGTGAGAAACCTGTTTAAAATAGTATTTATTTATTTTAAATCAGGCAGAGCATCTTTAAAATCATTCAAGCGATAGATGGGTTGAGCAAGGTGAGAGCACGGTCTGTTTTGGACAGTATTTGCTGTTCATTTATTATTCTATTCTATTCAATTCAATTTTAAATAAGATAAACCAGGTATTTTGGTTCATCTTATCGTATTGAATAGAGTATGTCACCTACACTTTGTATCTGGGATTGTGCCACAAAGCTATGAAGAAGGACTGCTGCCTGCCACTGCCATTAGACGAGAGACGCAGCTTCTTTACTGTTATGTTGGAGAATGTTCGTATGTATTAATAGTTCAATCTTAGGGTTAGGGTACAGTTTATTGTCCCCGTATTAAAATGTGTCCTCTGCATGTGACCCATCCTGGGACCCATCTCCAGACCTTTGTGCATGTTTTGGGTTGATGGAAAAAACAGAGGAAACTCACCCAGACATGAGAAGAAACACAAGCTCCACACAGAAAGGCTTGGGAGTGGAACCTTCTTGCTGTGAGGCGAGAGTGCTACTCTAGCACTCAGTTTACCTCAAATGTTAATGCCCCTGGCCACGTTGAAAACATGTACTCAATACGGATACCAACTTTAAAAGATAATTTAAAATTGAATTAAATTGTATTTCCTAAGTGGAAACAGAATGTAGTTAGAATACTGGTGCATATTAGATGTTTATGAGACAATTATCAAAAATACAAAGAATTATCTTCTGTTCAGAAAGATTATGCTCATTCTGCCTCTCCTGGAGCAAAATCACATTTCTAATCTACATACGCCTTTAAACAAGCCTCATAAAACACAAACAAAACAGACTTAATACTTTCTAGGTCAATTTAACAAAATAAAAGTAATTGTTTGAAATCATTGTGATCTCAATTAGCAGCCAAATTATTGGGGTTATAAATTGTCATCCTCGAAAAAAGGATTTTATCTCAAGGAGATTTCCTGGTATTATAAATGTAAAATATAAACAAAATATTTGTTGTCATAATCAAGCAGCCCTAGATGTATATGCATGTATATGCATGTATGTTCATGTATATGCATGTATATGCATGTATGTTCATGTATATGCATGTATGTGCATGTATATGCATGTATATGCATGTATGTGCATGTATATGCATGTATATTCATGTATGTGCATGTATGTGCATGTATATGCATGTATGTGCATGTATATGCATGTATATGCATGTATATGCATGTATGTGCATGTATGTGCATGTATATGCATGTATATGCATGTATGTGCATGTATATGCATGTATATGCATGTATATGCATGTATGTGCATGTATGTGCATGTATATGCATGTATATGCATGTATATGCAATGATCCTTAATGATCCTTTCAGTGCATCATCGTGCGTCAAAACGCTTTAGAAGAAAGCTTTAACAGCACGGGAGATCAGGCTGATGTCTGTTTTATTCTGATTAAGAAGATAAGAAGAATAAGAAAGGAGCGCGGCGCTGACGGATTTGAATCTTTCTATATTTATATTCTCCTCTTTAGAATAACGAGAGGAACATGCAATCAGCCAATCACATTGCAGCATTGTTTTGTGCAGAGGAAATTTTGCTCCACACCTCATATCAACTTATAAATGAGCCATAAAATATTGAATTATTTCATCATTAGACAATTTGTTAGAAAATACATAATTGGTGAATAAAAATAACTAGGCCTATTACAATACTCTCATAATAATACATAATATAATACAAAAGTGGCAAAGTGGCAGAAACACAGAAGTTCCAGACCTTGGCTTGTGGAACTTTTCTCAAACTGGACCGCTGTAAAAGTTTATTAGTGACGGATGTCACAATATAGCTGTAAAATTTCAGGTAATTTCAGGTTACACCATGGTGCTCTGAGCCCATTGTCCGTGTTTTTTGTAAAAAAAAAAAAAAAAGGTTAAGCGCTTGCATGGTACAAGTTATCCAGCAGGAAAAAGTGTATTTTTCCTTCTCATAAATCTGCCATCCAAAACCAAAAGTGCCAGTGCCTTCAACCTTCAAATTGGGAGGTAAAACCCTCTCTACACCAATGCAGATATGATGAACGTGTATTAAAAGCATTCAAATCAGAACATGAACAGGTTATTTTTACTGAAGTGTAGCCACAAATCTACAATCCCACTTTTTGCTTATCCCTCCCCACACTGCAATTCGTCTGCCGTCAATGTGTCGTGACTGTCTGCCAAGTGCAATAATTACAGTTGAGCAGCAGGGGCAAAGCAATGGAGAGAACAGCACCATATCAGACATGACTTCACGGGGAAATGGCTCTAAAATCCACTTCAAGGAACAATGGGCCACATTAAGTAAAAGTTAACAGTAAACACCTCTTTTATAACAATTTACCATACAATACATAATGCATGTCGAATGATTACAATATCTACAATTAAAGTGGCACCAACTGTTCTGGTGGAGGGTTTTCTGGTGCTTTACTGTATGATGCCACAAGGCCATTGTACAGGTCAGGGGTCTCATTTATAAAACAGTATGTGGAACTAAAAGAGGGCCGAGGGACAAAACCAAACTTTACGTACGTAGAAAAATATTCAGATAAATAAAATAAATATATAATATATCTCTGTACGCACTGCAGTGAATCATTTCCTCCTGACAGATCACACATGGAGCAGAAATTGGCACACATGATCCAACGCTCCATTTTACCATTTAAGGGCAATGTTAAGTGACTTATGAATGAGATTTACCTAAATGTGAGCTGATAATGTACAGGTCTTATTCAGGTCTTATTTAGAGCAACAGGGGAAAAAATGACCTTACTGATCTAATAAAAGATATTGCCCTGTCATTAAACGAGTAAAGTGGTGGTTAAATGCGATTATTTAGCCAATATTGACCTGTGCTTAACTGTGGCTTAATGCTCTCGCAACCTCTGCTTATTGTATTTCACATGTCTTACGTCCACACAGAAGTTTGAGCGTCCGGACGAGACACCGGGGCATGTGTGGTATGTGAGGAGGGGACAGAGGATGGGTAGAGGGGCAGTGGGTGTGTGCGAGAAGAGGGAACACTGATGTGTGAGTGTGAGGGCGGAGTGAGGGGGGCGGAGCTTCGGTACCGGTCTGTGCGTGTGAGTTTTTTCCCATATGTCGGTCGTGATGTCGGTCCAGTCCTTAATCATCGGTGCAGTTTGTGTCATCCATGTTTTTTGTGATGGCCTTTTTCCTGGCCGCCAGAAGTATGTTCCAAATGTATCCATTCATGGTGTCCACGGCAGGCGTTTGGAGGCCCAAATACATAGTTCTGCAATTGAGTGGGATGGCGTCAAAAACAAAAAATTCTGTCCAATATTTTTGTGCAGCTGGACACTCCCGGAATATATGATAATAATGCGCCTCCTGGATCCCACAGTGTCTCCAATCATGTGCTATACCGTCATATTCATGTGGAATAACTGTCATACTCACAAGCAATTAAGGCCATATTCATGTGCATATAACTGATGTAAATAAGAGTGTTTACTTATCATTAGTATTAGTATTATTTAGTCTTATGCTAGCTATTTTTACTTTACTTTATTTTATCATTATTACAATTATTTTATTATTATTTTTATATTTTTATTTGTATTTGTTTTCCTCCATTCCCTATTAAGATATGAGGAGTTTTATTAATAAGAGTTTTTTGTTTTGTTTATAAGAGTTCTTCCATTAAGAGTGTTTGTTTTTTTCTGTCCTTTCCCCCTGTATCTACTGCGTTGTAACACTGAAATTTCCCCATGTGTGGACAATAAAGGATTATCTTATCTTATCTTATCTTAACATTCAGCCCCTCCCTGTGAACAGTGGGCACTTTTGACACAACCGAGCCACATTCTTCAAGCAGAATTCCTTCCAAACAGGAGATTTTGTGGTCCTCCGTTATGGAGTACACACATTTTCCCACTCTTCATCCGTCAAAACAAAATGACCCTCTTTTTCTCATTTAATTTAAAAGTATTTAGTAGATTGGCTTGCCCTTGAAAGTTCTGGGGTTCAAAGGGTTATAATAATTGTTGCTTTGTTTTATTTCTATATAACTTCTTATTTGTAAATTCCTAAAAAACTCTTTTTTCTCCAGGCCAAACGATTCCTTCAGCGTATCAAACTTTTCAGCAGCAGCGTTTTTGACAGCTGCAGATTGAGAACGACTCTCGGATGAGTATCAAAACTTTTCGTTTTTTGCTAAAAAACAGAGTCAAGATGTCTACAACTAAATCTTTTTCTACAATGGAACACTCCTGGACGAATGAGGGATCACACAGACAGTTGCTTGTTTTAAATAAACTTTGTCCATCTTCTCCTTCAATAAAACAAAATGAGCCAGTCCCTCAGTCCTGTGCGTGTGCGTGCGCTGGGATCTGTATCGCACACTAAACACAAACCTCTCTGTCTCCTCACTGAAACCTCTGTACAAAAGATGGAGAGTTTGTCTACACAACTGCTCTATGTCTTTTTAATATGATATTTACAAATCCCAAACTTAACGTGGAATGTATGTCACGTGCGTCAAGTTTGGACCCATTTTTGTGTAAGCTTTATAAATGAGACCCCCGACCTGTGGACAAGTGACCCTCACAAATGACCATCACCAAGATATATAATATAAATGTCATACAATTATACAAAACACTATTGGCCCTTCAACAGTAATAGAATGGGCCTCTGCCAAGATAAGATCAGACCAAGCCTAAAACCAAGCTGATAGTGTTAGAGACTGCCTCAATAACGTGCAATGTTTTTCATATTGTGTTATATTAATGTTGTTTATATGTTTGTTGTAACTGTTTTAGCCTTTGCTGCCGCTTGGCCAGGACTCCTTGGAAAAGAGTCTCAATTGGACTCTCCTGGGTAAATAATAAAATAAACACGAAACACTTGGTCTGACTCTTGGTTGATGTCAAATAGTTTGCATTGTAACAATACATTTACTTTCTTGTATTGTGGCTGTTGCATTGCCTAATAGATCCTTCCAGAACTGACATGTTTTGAATTGTGTGCTACTGATATAAATGCTCTTGTACATTCAATTTAATGACTCAAAATAATACAATTAAATAAAAATGCTGTTGTTTTTAGGCTGCGCAGACAAATAGTTGTAGTTTATATGTTTGTTACATTTAAGAATAATCAATATTTAACTTCCAGCTCAATTTGCTGAAGTTCACTGAAGGATGCAGGATTTGTGATGCTTCAATATCCATCCATCCATTTTCTACCGCTTGTTCCCTTTCGAGGTCACGGGTGACTGGAGCCTAGCCCAGTGACTTTGGGCCTTAGGCTGGGTACACCCTGGACAGTGATATACAAAACTAAAATGCCATTGGGAATCAGACAAATGGTGAGCAATTCTAGGGGTCCGCAAAAATAGCAAAAGTCCTCTTTGTGGATGAGACCAAGCAACACTGAGTAGAGGAAAAAAGCAGTCAAACTGAAAGCACTCTGTAGTTGTGAAAAATATTTTAAAAGTATTTTATTAACCTACACGTTTCGACACCAGATGAGTTAAAAGTTAAAAATAAAAATAAAATAACAAAAATTTCAGCTGAATTTGGGCTACTATATTTTGGTGCTTTATTGTCTGGTAAAACCTTAAATGCAAGAAATTTCTATTAAACGGTTGTTAGCATTTATGCTAATCTAGGCACAATTCGCTAATGTTAAAGAACTATATAAAAAAACGTCTACACAGACTCTGGTGTTACTTACATGTGATCAAGTGGCTTTCAGTCGCTGACACAGAGATTTTGTGGCTAGCGCTAACTCGCTAACGTATGGAACAGTAAAAGCCTTTAGAATGCAGGCGTTCTGGAGGGTCTACATGTCCGAGAATATGAATCATCTCAGAGATATGCAACCCGAGCTACTATAGCCTTCATTTCCAGGACATGTTGTTGGCTATTATACGGTATAAGCTATCAAATGATTTATCCCAAGCAAAGCCACAGTAGTAAACTTGACACTAGGACGCAGTTGTTTTTGCTTTCAATGAGCCTGTTTTAGGAGTGAAAGCGCTGACATGTCCCACAGACTTCCATGGGCACAATCATTTGTTGATGTATGGCCTATTATATTGCAATGACACCCTGGCCGTGGGCCCGCAGCACTGGATACTTTATGATGTCGGACATAATAGCTCTGGTTAAAAATAACTTTATTAGTAGATGCACCTCTGAGACAACAGTGACATCAGGAGAAAGGGTTGCTCTGATAAAGACCAAAGTGAGGCGGGATCATCACTTGAGCGTCTGATTGTAGCTGTGGGGCATGGACACAATGTCAGGAAACCACAGATTATAAGTATCCATAATGTAGCATAATGACAATAATGTCTAACAGCATTAAACTGTCAACTTCCAAATGTATTATATCAAATACTGAACTGAATGGAGACAAAATGTATGGCAGCATATGTGGGACATTTGTAAGAGGTTTAAGGTTGCCAGATTATCATGACATTTCATTATGTTTTGGCTATAGCCTAAAGGAAAGACATTTAAATTGCACGTGCCTATTTTAGGTTTCATGAATTAATTTATTTTATCTAAGGCCGCAGTTATTTTATTACTTGGTTTACGGATTTTTAATTGAAATATATTGAACAGGCGGGCGAAATATAAATATAATTTCAATTTCAATAGATTTTTTCTTCCGGGTTTACACAAAACAGACCACGGGAGGAGGGGGGAGACGCGGCGCGCAGGTGAGTGTAACAGTAGATTTAGCGTGTTTTGCATTGGTAGAATTGACGCTTCTAAGTTTGCAACCGTAGTCACGGCAAAACGCGCTAGAAATCAATAATCTAAGTGCGGCGGATCCGTAAACTAAGTAATAAAATAACTGTGGCCTAAAGCACAAATACATAACTTTTTCAATAAAAACAGACTCAAATAAAAGCTGCTTTCATTTTGGATGTTTTTATTGCACTTGAAGTCTTAGAAAAACAAGCATCCTTACTATAAGATGGCTTGCATTTCCACAAACCTGACCAGTACTTGACCCGGTGGAGAATCTTCCTACTTGTTTCAAAGGAAATATTGTTGTTGGCATTAATATTCCACAGTATGGCATAAAATGTACTGTATCCATCTCTGGAAAGTGTGGTTTTAATTCTGTATTTTCATGCAGATGACTTTCCACCTCCAGAAAGTGACATAATTTAACCTGTATTTATTTAGATAGAGCGATTAAGAACCATTTTCTCACAATGATTTAGCATGATCTGACCATGTATCTGACAAAAACTGCAGTCACAAAACCACGCAATCATGCAATAACTACAAGTACTAGTACACAGTGTATTTGTGTAAAAACAATTAAATAAGCACACATTAAGCGGTTCAATCACTCCCAAAACTCCAGTTAACTCTTCTCCATTCTGCTGTGGTCACATAAAAGCATCTAATCCAAGTAAAATCATTTGTCAAATAGTCCAAATTTGAATTGACAATCGAGCGATTAGTCAAAGCTTTTAGCTGTCTGCACATTTTGAACCATTTCTCCAGATTTCCACTATTTGCTTCGTTTGACCTTTTGTCGCAGTTGGATAGCACATTATGCAGCATTGATTGGTATTAGCTTATAAATCAACAATAATGAAAATCCTGAGTGACATGCAGAGCAGAGCAGTGTCATTCACATAAGACATTATAATCCCCACTATCTTCCTCTTTGACCACACTGGCCACCACAATATACCATTTGTCACAATCATTATTAACGTGTCAGTGTCAGTGATGTTAATGAGGGACAGGGAGAGACCAAAGCTTTGGGCTCGTTAGTCAGGGGCAAAACAAACAGCTCCTTTATCCTAATTAGCATCATAAATATAGCTACCATAAGTAACAAGCTGCTCGATTATAGACAATATAATAATCACAATTATTCAAACGATTATTCACTTTAAAATGTTCTTCTGTCTCCATAACCTGGATCACACAGATTAGTATGTGTATCACTATGGCTCAGTACCTGCTTTTTAATACCGGGTTCTGATTGGTTCTTTTTTGGTGCCGGCATTGTTTAAAATATAAATTATTAATTGTGTCATAATTATGGTAAATCTTATTTTAAGACATAGTTGTATGACGTCTGTTCAGTTATAACTCAAAACCAATACCCAAAGAAATGGGTTAAAGATCATAACAGTCACAAGTGTCTGGATTGGATGTGGATTTATTATGAAGAACAACACACAGACCTTTGTCATAAAGCTCCACACTGAAGATGATATTTTCTAGGAGGAACTCTTCTGTTATGGTGATGCACTGCTGTTTGTTTCAACATGACAGAACTATGACAAAATGAAGTGTTTGTGCCGGCGCAGTTGTGCACACGCCCTGCCTGGTTTGTTTGTGCTGTGCTTGCTCATTGACGTGGTTATGTAAAGCCAAGTCATTTTGGCACCGAATGAACATTGTTTTTCTGGTTCCATTACGTCTCGCTCCTTTTCGGTTGGTTCCTACTCGGGATCGAGTAATGGTGGCCAGCCCTATGTATCACTCTGATTGAAGAGGCATAACATCATAAAGAATATTTAAATCTGATTTTCAACAAGCTGAGGAATCAAACTGTTGTTAAATCCAGTCAGAGAAAAGCAGACTCCTTTGTGCTTCTATGTGCATGTTTAAAAAAAACAAAATAGTCTGTAAATCTGTTCAAATGGTCCATAGTAGTTGTTGTCGTCATGTTTGTTTAGGTTGATCCTTTTGACTTCCGCCCAAACTACGATGCTGCGCTGTGATTGGTCAGGCCTGATCAGATGTATTCACAAGTGAAAACAATATCTGAGAAATCATGTGGCAGGAGCAAGCTTAGTCACCATAGGCTAAGAGTTTGTTAGAACGTTATAACTATGTATTTCCACTTAAGAGGAAAGTATTTGCTCTGCTTATCTACACATTTAAATGAGTATTTGTAATTATTCATTATTAGTATGACCCACTTTTAATTGTTAATTTGCCATTTCCATTGGCCTATTATAAAGAATTAGAATAAAATGTGGTCTTATTTACTGAACTAACTTGAAGTGCAGACCTCCAGGTAAAGACATTGTGACTGCTGCTATGGGAGTGACATTGAGGGTTTTTATTTGTGTGCAGTGTTTTTATGTGACAGAGACAAGTTCAAACAGCAGCACATCATCTGTTTGTGAGCATCGCTTCATGTCGTTAGCTCCAGGTAAGTGTGTAATGATTCCAATACCATTAGATTCATTACGATTCTGTCACGATTTGTAAAATAATACTAAATGACTCACTTTGGTGACAAAATTAGTTTTGCCTTTTAATTATTGTTATTGTGAATACGTTGGTGCAATCCCTCATTTGTCCAGGAGTTTTCCATTGTAGAAAAAAGACTCAGTTATAGTTATTGTCATTGTAGTTACTGTACATATTAAAACTGTAGCCAAAGCCTAGAGTGTGTGTCATCTTTTCTAATAGGGATTAATATAAGCTCTCTCTTATATTTCAGTTCCATTTAGCTACATCTTCTTCATATTAGGCTCAAACAGCTTGATGCGTTCAGCCTGTGCATCTCATATTCCACGTGTGAGCTTCTTTACTGCAGAAACCTGTGTTTCTGTGTCTTTACTTTGGTGAAACCTTTTGACAGATTTACTTAAGGAAGTCTGAAGTGCAGAGAATAGTTTCTGACTCCGTGTGGCGTATGGCCCAGGGAATCTGTGCATTGTTGACTTGTTGGTCACGTGAACATTGGATATTTTACACTAATCAGTCTAATTTATAGCATATTTAGCAGCCAGATATTTTCCATTTAAACCAATGGAGTTATGGCTGGAGCGGAAGTGCAATCACATCGAAAGTGCTGATCAGTGGGAAAAGAGAGAAAAGTGGGAGGAGCGGAATACGGTCAATACAGTTTACTGTTATTATACCAATATAATATAATAACAGAACAATAATAATGATAACAGTACAAAAATGTCTAAAAAGTGTGCCATTAATTCAGTCCATTCACAATGAGGATGCATCAGAATAAATAAGTGTTGGAAATTGTAAATCTTCTTTTAGTATTCATTGTATTTAATAATAAGTAATAATATATATATAAAAGTAAATGCATGAGTACATTTTGTTCATATTACTTTGATAAATATGGTTTTCCTTTTGTATTGAATTGCATCAAAAATATGTTGAATCGTATGGAATTGTATCGGGCCTGCACTGTCCTGAGGTCACATTATGAAAGGGACAAGTATCGAGATACGCATTATATCGCCAGGTTAAAGTAATACTATGAGTGTTGTGATTTTTCTGGAAAGACTCTTTTTGCGCTCTGCCCTGCTGTTCACACTCTGAACTTGCTGTAGCTGAGCTATGGAAGCGCAGAGGAATGTGCTACACTAAAATCATTCTTCTTCCAGACAAATCGAGATGAAACCCAAATGAATGGATTAAATTGATTTATCGCACAGCGCTACAGCCACAATATGGTATCAAGAGATGATGCCAGATGATCACATTATCATACTGTACATTGGTGTTATGTGTGCATAACGCAGCATCTCAATGAGAAATATAGTCTTTCAATTTGTCATTGTGTTTGTACTTTTGCTCCAAAGGAGAAATGAGCGCTGCACATTTCCACAGTGGAACAGACTAATCAGGAGCCTCTGGAGAGCGGCTGAAGATAAAGTGTTCATTTCTGGAGAGCAGCAATAACAAGCTAATAGCAGCGCTTGTGAGCCTATAGGGATTAGCCGCTCCATACGGCCACGTAGGCTTTTGCACAAACAAGAGGACGTTTTTGCCTGTGTGCGATGAGAGGAAGGTTTATGGCAAAGATGGTCCAGCGTCTGTGGTGTCTCGGGGGGAGTAAATTAGATGTCTGGGTTTGATATTCCAAAAACACAAAGGCAGAGACCAAATTGAACAGTAAATATGTGGATAGTAACTGCAGGAGGGGAAAGAAGGCTGAAGTGAACAGAAATGGAACAGGATTGAGATGATATATTCATGACCACATCACATTTATTTGACCAGGTTCTTGACGTTGAAAAAAAGAAATGAGCGATATTGATAAAAATGAATATCTCAATATTTTGACAACAATATTCAGATGTTAAAACATATCTTTACAATTATCAAACTAATTGTGTAATACCTCATTTGTCCAAGATTGAGCTTAAATAATAATAACAGAAGTACAGAGATAATTACCTTATACGCTTTTTTTAATTTCCATGTATTCTTTTTGTAGCATTTTTACTATAAACAATACACGTGATATTCAAACTTTGCATATCTTCAAAACAACATTCACAATATGATTAAATGTTGAATAAATGACAGTGCCCACCTCAATTTGGGTCCATATTAAATCATAACTCTTTGATTTGATTTATATCATGTTAAAAGATAAAAGGATAAAGAAGACAGTTGTTTTAAAAACCAGCGGCTTTGCTCCAGATTTCAGATTGCGTTTTCAATTACATCAGTTTTATAAATAAATGGAGCAGTAATTGTAGGTAATTGTTCAAATAATTACACATCACTTAGTTATACTGGTTGTAATGATGAAGCAATGTTTTACTTTACACAGGAATTACACATAATTTGTATTATTTGTGTAGAAGTTTACGTGTACATTTTGAGGGATAAACAGAAGTCCAGTCCTAAGTTTGGATCATTCAAGTCAATACTGGTGCCGAATATTGACTATTGTTTATAACAAATAAATGCTGTAAAATAAGTTAATTACAAAATATGATATATGTTGTAAACTTCTAAATAAGGCTATAAGGCTGAAGAGGATTAAAGTGAGGAAGGCAGCAGGACCTGATGGCATCAGCCCCAGGCTCCTTAAGTCCTGCGCAGATGAACTGTGTGGAGTTATGGAGCATGTCTTCAACATGAGCCTGAAGCTCAGGGTGGTACCACAGGTCTGGAAGACCTCCTGTCTGGTACCTGTGCCTAAGACACCGCGCCCCAAAGACCTCAACAGCTTCAGGCCAGTGGCTCTCACTTCCCACCTGATGAAGACACTGGAGCGGCTAGTCCTGGACCACCTCCGCTCCACCGTGAGCTCAGCCATGGACCCGCTGCAGTTTGCATATCGGTCTGGCATCGGAGTGGAGGACACCGTCATCTCCCTGCTGCACCGCTCTCTCTCTCTCACCTGGAAAAGCCTGGCAACTCTGTGAGGATTCTGTTCTTCGATCTCTCCAGCGCCTTCAACACCATCCAGCCGCTGCTCCTGAGGGACAAGCTGGAGACGGCTGGTGTGGAGTACGACCTGCAGAGTAGATCCTGGACTACCTCACGGACCGACCCCAGTTTGTGAGAGCCCGGAACTGTGTGTCTGACACTCGGACCTGCAGTGTGGGGGCGCCCCAGGGCACTGTCCTCGCGCCCTTTCTCTTCACCCTCCACACTGCAGACCTCAGACATGGACAGCTGTGTCCTGCAGAAGTTCTCTGACGACTCTGCCATCATCGGACTCATCACGGACGACGATGACGCGGAGTACAGAGGACTGGCGCAGGACTTTGTGGACTGGTGTCAGCGGAACCACCTCCTCATCAACGCGGGGAAGACCAAGGAGATGGTGGTGGATTTCCGCAGACGCCACCCCACTGCCCCCTCACCAGTGAACATCCAGGGATGGGACATTGAGAGAGTGGACTCATACAAGTACCTGGGTGTTCATCTGAACCACAAACTGGACTGGACTCATAACACAGACGCACTGAACAGGAAGAGCCAGAGTCGGCTCTACCTCCTGAGGAGACTCAGGTCTTTTGGAGTGACAGGGCCACTCCTGAAGACCTTCTACGACTCTGTGGTGGCATCGGCCCTCCTGTATGGTGTGGTCTGCTGGAGCAGCAGCATCACAGAGAGGGAGAGGAAGAAGCTGGACAGAGTCATCAAGAAGTCCAGCTCCGTCCTGGGCTGTGCTCTGGACTCGGTGCAGGAGGTGGGGGACAGAAGGGTCCTGGCTAAATTCACATCTATGCTGGACCATGAGTGTCGCCCCCTGCAGGACACTCTGTCCGCTCTGGAGAGCAGCTTCAGTGAGAGACTGATCCACCCTCGATGTGTGAAGGAAAGGTTTCGCAGATCTTTCCTTCCTGCTGCTGTCAGACTCTACAACAAACACTGCTAGCCCTGAACATGTGCAATACTGACTTAACCATGTGCAATACCTGTAAATAAGAGTGTTCTATTTTGTTGTTTTTTTTATTCGGTTTACTTACCTGCTAATAGTATTACCTAGTCTTTTGCTAGCTATTTTTACTTTGTTTTATTTTTATTTATTATATTATCAGTATTTTATTATTATTATTATTATCTGATTTTTATCTTTATTTTGTATTTTTATTATCTATTTTATTTTATTTTATTTCCCCCCTCCATTCCCTATCGAGATAGGAGAGGAGTTTTGTTAATAAGGGTTTTTTGTTTTGTTCATAAGAATTCTATTAAGAGTTTGTTTTTGAAACTTCCTATAATCTGTCCTTTCCTCCTGTTCTAATGCGTTGTAACAACGAAATTTCCCCTTGTGTGGATATTAATCTTATTCTAATTTATCTTATCTTATCTTATCTTATAAAGGGATATTTCTACACTTTAAAAGGTCATTTTACAGTCATTTCTTATACTGATACTTAACTCTCACCCTTTACATATAAAAGACATGCTTTAACACATTTCTGTTGGCTTTACACACTATTGATTGGATAATGTGATACACTTTTCTTTGGACAGCCTTCAGAGATTTGTTATCTGACAAAATGAGCGCTTTTGCAGGTTTCTTAAAACCAAACAATAAAAAAGAACTGCGCTCTGAAACAAACTGCCTTTTAAGAGTCATAAATCCCATCTTTCTACAGTATTACTATGTCCCACTGAGAAGAAATTTTACTTGGAAATCGTTTACGGTGTCAAAAAGACGCGACCTCTATGGATTTTCCCACGTGCTAATTATACACGTCTCAGAGTACTCTCACAACAAACTGCTCTCTGTGGAGTAAATAAGTGGCTTTTGAAGAATACTTTATAGGACACAAACGGCTTTTCCATTGGCTGCAGGAACATTTAGCGCACATATGAAAATCACAGAACGTGCACTGCTCCCGTTGGAGAATAATTAGTTGGAATAATTCAGCGGAGCATTTCCTCTCATCTGGCTCTCTCTCTGATGTCAATATCCTCAGCCAATGGTAATTAGCCCTTGCTCTTTCAAACTTGAGGGTATACCGAGTTTATAAATAATCTGAACCATTTCTCTGCACAAAGACCTGAGCCTTTTCTGGGTAATTTCTGAAAAGACTTGAAATGTAATATGATAGTGCTTCTGTTCTGAGTGTCATGGACTTCTTCACAAGAGGTTTACTCATGAGAGTCAGAGCAATATTTAATACTTTGATTATCCTGATAGTGAAGGCCAGTGGTTCTCAAATTTTGTCTTGCGTTTCCTCATTAACTGTTGCATCCACTCACTCATAACTGAATAATAATGTGTGGTCCAGCGCTGTCGCGATGCGAACATTTGAAACTTGATTTTAACACTAAGAAGGACCAGGATCGATACTAGATAAAGATGAATAAACCCTCCTAATTCAAAGACAAAATGATAGTACGTATATGGCTGCCTGATATAGGAAATGATTGCAATATGGCTGTCAAACACTGCAATATTAACATATATTTTAATATATATATATATATATATATATATATATATATATATATTTAATTGATATTTCATTCAATTATCAGCCTTCATTATACCAGTGGAGAACTCATTGAGATCAAGACTTCTTTTTCATAGGTGACCAGGGTAAAGGGGAAATGTAGCAGCACAAAATCATAAAAAACATTTAGAAAATTAAGACAGATATTCAAGACAAATGAAAACAGTGTCCACATATAAAAAAATGTAAGCAATCTCGCTCACTCGGTTTTTTTAAATGTGCAAAAACCCCTAAGCGAGAGCAGCTCATGCAACCTAAGTATTTGACTTTTTCATAAAATAATTTTGGTTATTTTAGAACAAATATATTCATGCCTTAATGTATTAGTCAAACTGTCAAAATAAAGACTAAATCAAGGTTGATTTAGTCTGAATAAAAGGAAAATCATAACTAAAAATAGTTTCTGTCAGATGGAGGGCCTTGGTGTTATTGCAATGGTTTTAGTTTGTTGAGATATGAATTATGTTTTTTGCCAGTATTACAATATCAAAACATTTATCAATACTTTAATACTGATGTATTGCGCAGCCCTAGTTATTACTTATACTTCCTTTATGTCATCATGTGGTCTTATGCTGTTAAAACTGAATATCATTCTAGAACTGTCCAGGGAAAGTCAAATGTCCTGTTTGTATTCATTTCAGTATTGATACTTGCTCAGATCAGTATCTAGTTTCGATACTAGTATCGATTAGTATCAGATTTGTCCACTTGTGACAAACCCTGGTGTGATCTTTCAAAAGTAACTCTCTTCCCTAAAAGTCTGTACACAATACCTATGTGTAAAGTCCTTCCTTGTGTTGTGTGTATCTGATGTAAGTGCTGCTGTTTCCATGTACAAAGACTAACCAAACAAGACCAATAACTACAAATACAATAACTTTAAACTCTGTAATGAAAATGCCATGTTTGTTTTTTCACAACAGATGGCAAATATCGTCATTAAAGTAAATATAGAAATCTGAAATCCTTTCCTGTACTCTACCCCAGGTTGGGAAGCACTGATTTAAATGAGTCACACATCCATTTAATTTAAAATGCAAAGAGCTCCAGATTGCGGCAGCAGATTTGTTTACACATGTTCTTTAGTGGAATCAGAACTAAGCTGGTGATGGCTGAGGCACACTAGAACTAAGCTGGAAGTCGACTTTGAAAAGTCTCTATTTTCTGTCTGTCGTTACAGGTATTCCCTGACAACAGACTTCCTGATGTCACGCTTGGTTTGAGCTTGGCAGAAATGGTGATGGTGAAGTGCTCTGAATGACGGGTGTCGGGGTAAACAGTGCGACGTTGTTATCTACACAGAGTAACACGCACCCGGCAGTTGCTCCTATTCACAAACTAGGTGTCGAGGCATTTGTTAATCTTGTAAACATCCGAGCACTAAACCCTCATTAATTCAACCCAGAGGACGTCCGGGAGAGGCAGATAAACAAGTGAGAGGGGGGTGGCCCTGCGCATGAAAAAGAGCAGATGGAATATATAGTAGTGTAAATGAGAGAGCTTTAATGAGCACGAATGTCACCAAATGGAAACTGAGAATCTAAGAAATGCTACTTATGTTGTTGTCACTGGCCATATCATGACAACAACACAAGTAGCATTAGAGTCTTTATGATCTTATTAAGAGCTCTACATACACTCGAAGTTGTACCTTGGGTTTGAGTCATCTTTATTGTCCTGCATTTGAGAACCATTGCTCTGAAAACTGTTTTGGGCTCCCTCACATCTCCTGACAGAACTGTTTGTGCAGCCAATCATCCAAATAGATTCTTACAAAACTCAGCATCCCTTCACCGGCCAAATAAGATCCCCGGGATGAATATTGCTATTTAAAATGAACAAAACATAAAATAATGATCCACGTGTGACATTGGTTATAAGTTAACTATTCACAAAAAGCATAAGATGTTTTCTTTAGACTAAGTCATAAATCACAAGTCCTGTCCAGTCCATACAAGAAGACGATTCCTACTTTTCCTGTGTGCACTCCATGGATTGAATTTGCATTTCTTTGAACTAAATTTGAATTCAAATCTTAATTCAATAGCGTGTGCAGAGGCCGGCAGTGCCGCAGCAATTAAGAACTCAAACCAGACAAATCAAAACTCTCCGACTGAACCTCCAGGCTAGTCCCGTCCTCTCAAACGGACAAGTCAGAGTCCTGAGTCAACACAAGTCTTATGTTCAAGACGAGTCCCAGAAATGGCTCAACAGACAAGTCACGAGTAAGACACAAGTGCTACAACTCTGCAACTTATTCTTAAATAGTGCAAGTAATGAAGCTAAAGTGAAAGCTCAGACTGAAAGACCCACTGCTCTGTCTCAGGCTCAGCTCATCCTATCAACGCTCAGACATTTCACCTCAGCCCTCCCCTTCAATACTCAGCAGTTCAGCTCACACAACCTTAAACTGAACCCAACAATTTAACAAAAACAATGAGCTGAAAAAAGGATTCCGACATAACAAAGGGAAATGATGTGACACAAAAGCATTTGGATTCTTCTCTCTTCCCAGTTTGTGGAGGAGCCGTGTCTGCCGGATGCTCTGGTACGGTGAGCAGGCATTAGACTTGACACCAGACAGATGGCGGTTTCACACCAGCACAGGGTAAGAAATGGCTCTTTAACATCAAACCTCAGCACATTACTTTGAAAGCAGCTGGCCAGACGCGAAACAAGAGCCAGGCTGGGGAGCGAGCCAGCCACCAAGGCGGAGATGGGCCCAGACAACACATTTCAGGCACCAAAATCTGTCCTGCACCCTGAGCATGGGCCGACACTCAAACAACCCCATCCATTTGTATTAGGCCAACTGAATACATGTTTGTTGTGTAATCCACTGGGGTTGGTTTCCAGCGCATACAGTGCACCTTAAAATGCAGATTCAGATGAAAAACAGCATAAACAACACATCTACACACAAGTGGACATGTTAAGAGTGTACAGGACAATATTTACAGTAATTAACTAGATCAGTTCCCTAAGGGCCTCTTTGTAAAGCCTTGAATAGTCTTCGATACACACACTACTGTAATAGTACAAGGAACATTTGTCCATTTAAATAACTGACGCAAAAGGTTTGAGTAAGGGCTGAGTATTGCCAGAGTACTGTGATACAATTGTATGTGATCTAAGTAAAATATGTTTCCCAGTACAAGTATACCACTAAAAAGGGGTGTTAAAAGTGCAATAAATTGATATAGTTTTTGTAAATTAGAATAACGAATAGCCTTAATATTAGAAAACAATTAAGTTATGAAATTTTGCCTCAGGGCCATTATTCAGCAGTGACTAACTCGACTCTATAGCATCTCTCACAATATCAACACATCTGTAATGAGATATTGTACAGTACAGCCCTAGTCTGACAAAGACAACACTATATTTATTTCATTATAGTATTAAACATGAATTATTTGCTTCCAAATGAAAAGCTTGCATAATAAGTCAGGATTCCTCCCCTGGCCCTCTGCAGCACCAGAGTGCAGTGATGTGGTGTGTCACCTTAGGCTGGAATCTAATCAATCTCTTGGTAATTAACTTGGGCCTTTCAAATGAGTCCTTTCATTTTTTTTCTGATTGGGCTCATAACTGCTGACTTCACCAAAACAAGCGTAATTACTCTCACTTCAGAATCTATTCGCAGGGCAAATACACACTTCACTTTTCCTTTTAACAAAATGTATAATACTTGTACAATAATGATATTTATTTTCTTTTATTTCACTAGATCCTCTGTGAAAAAAAATAAAATAAAATGACAACCTTGAACCCTTATACTTTCATTCCGTCATTAAAGAACAAATATTATGCATTATTTGTATTATTGGCCTTAAAACATACTCTTGAATACTTTTAGTTTGGCATCTAATGTTTTGGAACTAAAAAAAAAAAAAGCCAATGACAAACAATTTGGATCTCTGCTGTTTCCCCTAGAACTAACTGAGTTTTGGCATCATCTACTGGCTGCAGAGGGAATTACACACAGTTGCATGATTTCAACCCATGTTTCAAGCTGGCTTCTCACTTCCAGGTCTCAGCACACAGTTGTCCTGACTGTGATTAGATTGGAGAAAGTCACAGAACGAGTCTGGAGATGATTTGTGGACTTAAAAACAGCAGATAATATTCTCGGAGCCACGTCACAGATCAAATAAATGTCAGTTATCGAGGAGATTCAGAACTGATTTGATGCTCGGAGGGGAGAGGACTTTCTGACCAGGATTCATCAAACTAGCTTGTATGAGACTAACTGCTACTCCATGTGTGTTTTTGAATGTTAGAACAGGGTTAAAAGCTACATTTCTTGAATGAAAGAAGTTGTTCATATATTTACAAAAAAGAGGATTGAAAACTTAAGGCTAATGCAGAGTACTTTTATTCTATTCCGATGTTTTTAACTGAAGACGTTTGGGTCTGGATCGGGACCATATCTGTCTCCTGTTTCTGACGGGCGGATTAACCAATCAGAAATAAACGACATAGGGCTGGGCGATATATCAATATTTAAGTATTGTTACCCGTGTTACAGTGGTTCTCTCCGGGTTCTCCGACTTCCTCCCACTGTCCAAAGACATGCATGTGTGAGGTAAAAATTGACAACTCTAAATTGGCCCTATGGACAGGTGTTGAAAATTAGCATATTCTGCCAAAACACTTAAAACATTGCATCTGGTTCGTCCAATGCTATGTCCATATTAAAATAAATATACCTGAAAAAAAGATACAACAATATAATTTTGGGTTGATATACCATACATCTGGCCGTATCGTAAATACTGATATAGTTGAATAATTCTGTGTGGAGCCCACATCCATGGTGCGGCTTCCTCTTTCTGCTCCTCTTCTGGCTCAGAGCAGACCTGCACTTCCTGTCGCAGGATGTCTATGTCACAGGCCCATCTCATCTGTTCTTCCTCCGGACTAAAGCTGTTCTTTGTCGCCCAAAGGAATATCTATCCAGAGTTTCAATGCTTCAAATCACTCACCTTTGAGTTTACGGGAAAAGTCTTCTTTCAATAACTTTTTAGCATGGGACACAGGGGAAGCCCACACCAGCACTGCTCTCCTCTGTCCTCTCTGTGTTTGGCACGAGGATTCAGCTTCTGTGTGGCACAGCAGAGACAGTGTGAGAGAGTAAAACAACTAGAAAGGTTAAAACAATTGTGTGTGTGACTGTGCCAACTTGTGCACGGATGGACCCGGCCTTTACTTTACTTTATGATTAGGCGGGCAAGACATCAGTTTGGGTGGGCAATGCCCACCCTTGTCTATAGATACAGCCGGCCCCGGCGAGACGTGCTGCTATTAAAGTGCTATTTTTCATTTTCAAATTGATCGAAAATAAACCCCGTCACACAGTGCACAAGCACCACACAAATAAAACTCAAACTCCAGTTGGTCACAATTAAAGAGAAATGTGGCAAAGTCCAAGGGGAGAGATGAGAAGGTGGTGCTCAATTTAGACTTTTTTGTTGTTATAGGTGTTTATTATGCTATACCCCTTAGATTATAACAAGTGAAGGGAACTACCTGTGTGATGCAGAATCTATTAATACTTAATTTATTAATTTTATTAATTTACACTTAATTTTTTATATCAGATTATTTATTACTCAGGAGCAGGCATCACTTAAACAAGTAGAAATGTAAATCTACACAGAAGATGCTTGTTTCCATAGGGTTGGAAAAATGTATGTAGCGTATATCGAAATATCCCCAGCCCTAAGCCAAGGCATGGTTTGTTTGTGTCAAAGCAAAGATGGTGGCTTACAAGTACAAAAGGAAAACAACATAATTTCTACTGTATGTATATGAAGTAAAATAAGTTATAGTTTATTCTGAATGATAAGAAACTATTGAGTTCTAGACCCTTCTGCCGTCAAACAGACTGGCTGGTCAGGAAAACAACCCATTAGACATAAATATGCACATTAAACACAAAAAACAATTGATATTTAAAGTTGCACAATACACGATGTCATTATTTTGGTCTGGCTTGTCTCTTTGAGTGTTCCACAGTTCTACAGAATGTTTCACACTTAACCGTCTATCCACGTGTACACAAGCAGATATCATCAACACCATCAGTGCACATGTCGGTGTAATCCCTCATTCGTCCAGGCGTGTTCCATAGTAGAAAAACTATGAGGTGAGGTGAAGGTTTTAAGCAGGGAGAAAAGATGGTTTGAAAGAGGAGTCAAGGAAGCTATTTTTGTTAAAAAAGAAAGACCTTCTTTAAACAGAAATGGAGGGCTTAGGTTTCATCTTCCTGTTATTTATAATGGGATTCTGAACCCCTGGAAAGGTAAAGGACATTCAGAT
This sequence comes from Eucyclogobius newberryi, assembly GCF_026437365.1. NCBI lineage: Eukaryota > Metazoa > Chordata > Actinopteri > Gobiiformes > Gobiidae > Eucyclogobius > Eucyclogobius newberryi. The sequence continues at coordinate 32,903,440 of NW_027316389.1, forward strand.
GCTAATCAGGTACTCAGGGTGGTTGAGCCAGGGTCTCACAAAGACAAAGAGGATTCTAATAGCCCATTAAGATTCTGAATAGGCTCGGTAGATACAAGGGGGAAGTTTCTGTTGAAACAAACAACTCTTTCTACTTCAGGAAGGCTCCGCCCAATGGGCGGGTCTTACCACAGAACAGTATTAATATCGGAGTTCTCGATCTAAATTCTTTTATTGACAATGACTCTTGGATGAGAGTCGAAACGTCTATTTTTTCAAACTGAGTCCAGATGACTACAACTGAAGCTTTTTCTACCATCAGTGCACATTATTCACAAGGAAAGGCTGACTGCTGCAGAAACTGTGGCAACAAGGAGGCGCGCTATTTCCATGTTTTTTGGGACTGTCCTGTTGCTCAGGATCAATAAAGTGCCACAGATTGTTTTCAGAACTATGTATTTGGGGCTTAAAACACCAGCCATGGACTCAATAAACCATTATCTTTGGAGCATACGAGCAGCAGGGGAAAAGGCCCTTCTTAAAACATGAATGACACAAACTGCACCAACAATCAAGGACTGAACTGACACTATATTGGAAATTTGCAAAATGGAAAAAAAAATATATTCAGACTTGATTTGAAAATGTAAACAATAGGACATTTGAATTGGTTTGCATGTGCCTTAATTTCCTTCACTTTTTCGATCATTGGATGTCTACAGGTTTTGATTTGTGTCTGCAGTTCTCTCTCTATTGTTCTGTTATATTCTTTTTTATTTCTTTCATATACTTTTTGAAAAAATACAACAACGAAAAACACGGAACAATAGAACATTTGAAGCTGATCAGTTTAATTTATACTGTGGCACATTCCTGGCAGAGTGAAGTACAAGTGTATTCACGGTGACAAGGAAGTATTGGAGCTATCAAAATTGAGATAATATCAAGAATGTCGTTTTGAAGATATTAAAACATTTGGATATCGAGTATATCGTTAAGAGTTTGATTTTATTTTTCTCAAGCAACAAAAAGAGCTGATTAAAAGTAAAAGTTAGTGTTGTTAACGTTCAAATACGGCATAAGGTTATCTCTAAATTTGTTTAATTCATCTTACAGACTATTTGCATTACATAGAAGTCAACAAATATGTTTCAAGATGTTTTAACTTTTTTTTTTAAATTGAAATAATGTCTGAATATCATTAGTTCCAAAGAAATATTGATTATTAATTTCTGTCAATATCACCCATTCCTAATCGGTCTTCTCACCAGAAAAGTTAAAATCCCTGACACGTTAGACTGTGCAAAAATATAGAACAGTATTGAATTATTCAGGCCTATGGCTCAGTAAAAAGCATTGTCTCGGAGTATAAATAGAACTTAAACGCACGCTTGGAGTGCAAATGTCAGTCCATAACATAATAAGCAAATGAAATGAAAAACAGCCCAAGAGCGCTTCATCTTACAGTCCATCAGCTGTCGCTCTAAGACACGGACAGACTCACTCGCACAGGCACGGGGACGAGGCCAAAGAGAGACGAGCCGAGTGGAGTGGGACATCACACGTCCTGCCGGAGTCTTTGCTGTGCTGTGTGCATGTCAACTGCCAGTGCCTCCGAAGAAATATGATAACGAGGCCTCAGCACAGACGGAATGCCAAATGAGACACGCGACACACAGCGTAGAAAAATACACCGAGGCAACTCAATGATGCTTTGAGGTAAGGACATCCTGCCAGGACTGCAGACATAAGGGACAAGACAAGGTAATGGTCATGAATTGTTTTAACTCTCCATCACGCCAGGAAATACTGTGCGTCTCCTTTCTCTTTTAATGTGACTGCTCAAGCTTCTAAGTCAACGCAGGCTTCCAAAAAACAACTAGCAAACATATAACAGTCTCCAAATAATGATCACAGTAATAATAATATAGTTAAGGGTGCCAGTTTTCATTGACCTAAGGCGAATCACTCCATCTCAGTCAAAGCCCTTTAGTAAATATGACTGGCTCTATTACAGCAGCCTATTGAAACACAGAAGATAAATTCAATCAATTAAAAACAGCTTTATACCTTTTTTTTCTACAGATAAATGTGTAATCACTAAGTTGCATATGTCTCAGGTGCATGGTCAGATTACAACTCATTATGGTGTTCAGATTTTCTGTCAAAGCTGCGACCATAAGAATGAAACTTGACCAAAATGTACCCATGTGTGTGTGAATCGCAAAAGGAGGAGATGTGTTACAAAGCCTCTAATAAAATGGACAAAACTCTAAGAAAGTGTCCTCTTACCTGCCTACCATATCAAGATCAGGCCTACATTCTGTGCAGCATCTTGTATTACCGGTAGTAGTTCTTACACAGCAAGTACAACCCATCAGCTCTGGACTGGTTCCCCGGACTGGTTCACTCTGGAGCGTTTCGGGACGTTTCTGTTAATGACGTGTGTCTTTCTATACTAAGGATCTGCTCACGTCACCAGCTACAACAGAGGTTTTCTTGATAGGTCAAATCTACATTGTAACTGAATGATAGTTGTAAATCATGAGGCCGATCGCAGCAATTCCCAAAAAGACATTCAGTAAGTCCAAGTTTGTGGCGCTGTTAGATGGGGATAAAGCTAGATACAACTTTAGGTTTACCTTTGTCACGTCTCTATCTACTCCGTGTTTTAACCTTTGTTTAGATACTTTATTGGGTTTGGATAATAAGATAAGAAAAGATAATCCTTATATAATGTTAATTGTGTGAGCTAGCTTTGTTTTACTTAGTCTGTCGGCTCAACATTAACCCGAAGGACAAAGCATTAATATTTGTCTTTGAATAAACAAGTACCACCAGATAAGTAACACCGGTACAGGTATTACATCTGTAAAGCACTGCTGAAAATCATTGCGCTGAATTAGCTCTATTACACATGCACTGTTAACCGAAAGTACTGCCCATTACATGATAGTACACATGTATTATGATAATGATATCATGCGTATGTTATAGAGTAGGTGAGTGTATTAGCAGCAATATAGTCCTTATATTATGTGTTAGAACAACAATTAAATGCTCAAATATCCTTGCCTGGGATTCAGAATGCAGAGTTCTTCAGAGTTCAGCTCTTTCACATTTTTCACACAACCAACTGATATAAACTATTCACAAATATTCTTATTTGAGTTCTCTTGACTCTCTGTTATGTACCAGTGTACCCGCATTGTGCTGTTAAAACTAAATGTTTTTTTTATAATATTGTAAATCATACTCACAGATACATACTCATCTGGCCTTGTTCTTCCTGGAACAGCAAATATCATCCTCTATCCAAAACCCCACATGCTAAAGGCTACAGGGGTAAAGGCCAAAGACAAATGGTACATTAGCACTATAGTTGCAGAACAAACTAGTAATTTAGGTCTACATCAATTAAAGGCGCAATGGACGATTTTTCGGCGATTTGAGAACGCAGGTGGAAGTGCGCATGCCACTCCCCCGTGCGGACCGATACAACACACACGTGCGTTTGTTTATTAGAGCAACGGAGCGCATCGCATCTCTCGTCTCCCGTAGATTTCTGTCCACTTCTGCGTCAGCTCGAACTGTCTTTCTCCGTCTTCATTTTGCCCCGTACACTGAGGGAACTATATTATGATAGATCCATGCGCTTAGGCACGCGGAAACATGGGGACGAGCCTGACGCGGCTGCAGGTGAGCGGTAGGTGCATTTTATGATTGATACGTGGCAGGACAAATGATTTATCCACGCCACGAGGAAATATGATAAAAAATTTGCTGAAAAAAATTGTCCATTCCACCTTTAATTAACACATGTGTTATGTTAAATTGCTAATTAGCACTAGGAAGCTAGGTAGGCAAAGCTAGAGCACACTATTAGCTTTGACCAAAAATAGCATACTTTGAAAAAGCTAATAGCTTAGCAGGACAGACTGTAAAACAAACGCACTGCTTATTCCCCTTTCAAATTTCATCATTAAAGTTAAATATAGACAAATAAGTAAAAATATGTAGTGATCATTTTTAGCAATCCTTATGCAAATGTATGCTAACCTTTCATGCAGTCCTTTTAGCACACAATTCCACAGTGTGTCCACTTTGTTTTGCAAAAAAGTCACCTTGCACTTCATTCTACAGGTATCTGCGGTTTAGTTACTGGTAAAGAAGTAGAAATATGATAACACAGAAGCATAAAAAAGGAATAAAACTGAATAGTATGTGCACAACGTCTGTGGAGTGAGCTGAAGCTCCAGTAGCAGTGAGAATAGCATGCATGCTAATAACTCATGAGCCTATAGGAGCAGGCCTGGTCTAATTAGGCTCTCTGCAAATCCAAATATGACTATCTATTCTGCAAACGTGTGGACCAAGAGAAAAACATATACTTCTATATTGATATAGATTTTTAGCATGATAAACTACTCAACTTTCAGAAGCTGTGGAAAATTGAGTCACTGCAATGAGGTCTAATAAATCAATGACTAGAATGTGTTCATTAAAGCATATGTCAATATCATAGACAACATAGCCCAATATATAGGATAGTAGATGATGTAGGCAAAAAGGCATGATATTTAATACATTGATTCAATGACATTCTGTACTTACACCATTACCTTGCAATAGTCTACTTTTAGGCATTAAACTACTTTTAAATGAATCAATATTGTAAAACTGCAAACAAGCCGTCCCTAATGGCAATTGGCAGCAGCAATTATGTTGGTAATGTAGCTTATTATAAAATAAAAATCACTTTTTATTACACTTAATCGGCATAATAGTATATAGTAGCATTTTCTTAGCATATTGAAAATTCTGTCCACCAGAGCAGAACAATTCAGCCTGACAGCCTTGGCTATTCAAGGGTATCTGCTACCTTTTATTTGTCATTTTGATCACTTTTTATAGTGTTATGTTTTATATTCTTAATCGCTATGGGAACGGTCCTAATTTCTCATCATTCTGAAATAAAAGCCCACGATGAGCTGACCATGTATCGTACGGGCCTTATTATAGGGTTATAGAAGGGTCACGGCAAGAAATGGTTGAAATGGGCTCCAAAGGTAATGAGATGAGCATGAGCATTGGGCAAAGCAGAATGTGATGCCATTTTAATGATAGCATCCATAATAGCCTCGCCTATTTAAAAGAAATGGAAATGCACCTGGCCTCAAACATTTGAGTATGAGCTCTATCTTCATGAGGCGGTGGAGGGGAGGTGCCGGCTCCTAAGTGGCTTTGCACAAAACACATAGGTCAGTATAATGGTGACAGATGGCCCTGAGGAACTTCTTAGTGAAAACGCAGCCCGACAAACTGGCCCTGCACTGCCCGCTTACACTCATGGAGAAACAAGAAGCTCTCTGTCTCAGCTTTGGCAGCCTCAACCTGGAACTACAAAGCGATGTTGTAAAAGAAAGGGGAACTCAAAACGGAAGGCTGTTTTTTTACGAAGCTGTTTGTTGCCATAGTGTGTAATATTGGGCAGAAAATTCACAATAAACGTAATTTGTAAGGAATATTACCAAAATGTTCAAACTAGTGATGATGATGATGATCTTGGTAGAATTGCATGTTTTGAACCTGCACTGCACAAATTGAAGGGAATGGCTCCAAGCAAACATGACCTTTGACATGTCCTGACATAACAACTAATAATAATAAAAGCTGTGAATCCTGTGTATTTCAAAACCTAAAAATTTGGACTTTTAAAACGCACTAGAAAGGCATTTGGCAGTGTGATTTCTTTTACATTGGTATTCTGTTGTGATAGTATGTGAAGTACTTTGGAACTTATTCAAAAATGCACTTTATAACTAAAAATAGTTTTAAGAGATTACTGACTCAAGTCCCAAACCTTGTGTCCTCGTTGAGCAAGACACTTCACCTCTTTAAAATGTGAATATTTGTTGGTTAGTGGTTCCAGGCGCAGATTGGCTGTTTTCTTTTCTACCTGTCATCAGTGACACAAAGCATAAACTACATAAGTACTTTTATCTGCAAATACATTTTTTTAAAATACATCATAACCATCATCATAACCAATGCTGAATGCACCCGGCCACAAGTCTATGGCCCTCTGCTTAATCTGAGTTTAGAATGGGCCCCACTAAAGTATGGGCATAAGATGGACCCTATCAATGTTTATGTTCTTATTAAAAAGAAATCTGTCTTGTATGTGCTTGTGCCTTAGAAACCAGACCACACATTTACATACAGAAAGTAAAGAAGAAGAATCTCAGGAAAGCCCTTGGTTATCTGTGACTGTCTTCATTGTTAAAATGAATCAACATGTTAATCTATATGCTGTGAACAAAAGTCACTCTGCTTCTACTGTATATATATATATATATATATATATATATATATATATATATATAGGCAGAGCTAATCCATATCACTTGTAACAAAGAATAAACCTCATCCTATTTTAGACCTCAACAAGGCTTGGAAATAGATCATTATTAGCTTTGTGTTTTTCTACAATAGACACTTTAAAAAATGAATGCAGGTGAAATTTCCTCACCTACGTGTAAAAGTCTCATGACTGAACAGCATGTGTAACACCCGAGCAGCACTAGTGACTATTGGAGTTCAATGAGACAGGGGCTGATTGTCTCTTCTGCATAATAGCCTGGCAAGTCACCGCCATTCTTCCTCTACACAATGTAAATAATTACTCGAGCCTCTGTTGAGTCAAGTTTGATTCTTGGAGAGAAGTGCCAGGGGGAGGCAGGATGCGGGATGAGGCTCCTGACTCAAGGGGACACCATTATATACGACCTATCACAATCAAAGGGCTGTATGATGGTTGTATTTTAGATGACAAAAGGGTCCCACACTTTCTGATAAGAGACAGGCCAACGGAATCGACCTTAGAATTTGTGATGTCAAATTGAAATATTTATATACATATTTACCCCATAATATTACTTGGATTTATACTGCGCATTCTCAAAACTCAAAGCACATTATATTTCATTATTATTAACAAGGGGCAATTTAAATGTGCCAGCAGTTATGAATGCCAACAGAATAACATGCAGCAAATTGTCGAGAGCCAGATTTGAGTTCACGACTTCCCCACACGGCAGGCATATGTGCTATCTGCACTCCACCACCACCTGCACTATATATTATAATTCAATGTATTTAGCCCCAAAAGAACCACAACAGCAGTTTCCTCACAGAAATGCAAAAAAATGATTTTCCGGACAGTTGGCGTGGAGGTAGCTTCTGATTTTATTTTTATGCCAAAATGATCAAGTTCCCGTCAAGTTCAAAAGGTGTGGAATTCCCTTTTATTATTTCCGAATAAATGGGAGTGAAAGCAACCAATTTTGACCTTGATGTTACAGAAAGCAATTGCGGAAAAAGAATATTACACGCTCTTGTTAATGCCCTCCGTGTTCTCATTCCGGCTCAATAGTCAGTTTTGTAAATAGCTTCAAATAAAAGACTAGTGCTATCGATCGGCCCGCATATGCATGTAACCGCCTGGATAAACGCTCCAGAAGCTCAGTGTGTCCGCCGCCCCGGAGTTATTGATCACCGCTGAGAAAGCAAAGCAAAGCAAGCATCTGCAAGCTACCGCGAGCCACTGATCACAGCAAACAAGGGAAACACCCCATCACGCCACACGCCGCCTCTGTTAGCTTAGTATTCTGCGCGCAAGCGAGCGGAGGAGATAGACTCGGAATTAACGACGGGAGCAATAGTCGGAGCGTAAAGACACAGGGAGAGGCATGTAGATGAGTCTGCCGAGGAGTTGGGAGCGATAGCAGGGATGGATGAGCTGCACCTGGAAGACAGACGTGATTAATTGCTTGTGTTTTGGGCGAAAGTTGGAGCAGATGATATAGAAAATGGAATACGAGTGTGCTCCAGTGATATGCTGGCATTGGGGAGTTGATAAGAGATAGTGGTACAGCTAAATATTGTTTTGAAGATACATTTTATTGTGACTTTTAAATATCTTTGTATACACAGGCTGAACATTGGTATAGAAAGCTTGCTATTACTGTGTGTGCTTCACTTTCTGTTTGAATATTTGGTCAGATGTCGCCCTCTACTGTCAGCAGAGGGGAGTGAAACATTTTGTACTGAAAAACAGCATCGTGGCAGTTTCAGTTACTTAGAAGTGAAGCCTTTAACTTAAAGATGCACTATGTAACATTATTGGAGAAAAGTTTGCCCGCTGCATGTTATTGCTTTGCCCAGAATGTTTCACACTATGTACTTAAACTTAAAGGACACATCTTATGCAGTGTTTGTCCTTGAGTACTTTTAATGCGATTTGATGGCAGAAATGCTCAGAAGGACCAGCTGATGACTTATGAATTTGAAAACAGCACAGACTCTCTCTGAGCTCGACATATGACTTCACAAAATGAATCAGAATGTGTTTTTGATGCTCGGAGGGGAGGTGGGTTGTTGATAAGGGAACAATGTTATAAAAAATAAAAATGAAAAAAAAGTACATTTTGCATGATATGAGCCTTTAATACAAGATAGATACATTTACTTCTATACCGTGGAACATTCCAGGCAAAACAACAGCATCTCCTTGGAGACAAGCAGGTAGAACAAAACAATTTTATTTCTATAAGTTGGATATTGTACTTTAGAGCGTTAACACCAGATGATGTCTTTAAAGTTAGTAACTCTCTGACAGAATGACTTCCTGGCTGGCTGAAGGGCCGACCCATGCTTATTTTCTCATTTAATTAATGGAGTTTCAGGACATTGTCTAACCAGTCAAAGGTGAAGATGCACTTAATTGGCCATTATCTTCTTTCTGTCTCTCACCTCGCTCTTTTGCCCAGCCAGAAATGAGGTGTATGAGCCGTATAAAACAGGTTTGGTTCACACTGTAGACTTTGATTTCAGGGGGAAATGCATTTTCTGTGTGAGGCACTGTTTTTGATGGAAATATACGTATGTGAAATGAATCTCATAGCTGACAAAACCTGACATCTATTGTTTTATTGAATATCACCACATATTAACCATGGACATAAACCAGGTCAAAATATTTACATTTTGATTCTAGAATCTAGATTTCATAGGAGACACATTCTGCAACATTAATAAGCTTATAATGGATTTTCCTCATCATTAATTTGCTCGGAGTTCTATATTGAGTCCAGTGTCTTTTTTGTTGTTGGAAAAACTCAGAACTCAGGATCATGTTCAAAAATATGATCTAGCCATTTTTGAAAAGTAAAATTACAACCAGGTATTTGTTCTTTGTAATTGTAAAATGCTGCTACGACGAGGGGCCAGCAGCAGAAAATCAGTTCTGCAGTTGTGAACGTCAATAGACCTGTAATGATGTCATCATAAATACTTGTGCCTGGTTAGGACTGGGTGGGACCCCACAGAGAGACCAGGGGCCGAAATGGAGCAGCAGTAGATCAGTGGCAGAGAGGAGAAGATTCAAACTGTAGTTATGTGCCAAAACATCTTGACAATACAATAGAAATACAAATAAAGAATTACATTATTCCATAGTTATGAAACTTATGAAAAGACAAAAACATTTGTTTTAACCCTTTTCCGGCTTTTGGCAAAACACATTTATTATCATCCCTTAAACTATATTTAACTTTATAAAGTTTAAATTATTTTAGAACACCTTCTTGGAGAGTATTACAGTTTTTGAAGTACTTCATTGGCAAGGTCATGCAAGTATGTACTGTATGTACACAATATCCAACTTATCTTATCATTTGTAAGGCACCTTTCTGTATTAGAACAATATAATAACTTCAAAATACCACCTCACTGCTCTGCACGCCTTCTTTAAACTCATTATAATATTACAAAACCACATAAACAGAGCCAATACAAATCAACACAACATGAATGGCCTCCAGTGACTCCCAACTCTAGATTTTGCTCACGCCTGTTCTCTTCTTGTCTGGTTTGTCCGTCACTAATTGCAGTTCTCTGGTGCTGGGCTGAGATGTGTGCAGTGCTGCGTGGGTAAACAGTGTGATGAGATGAAGGTCAGGGCCACTTTACTGAGGTTTCTATGGGGCAATGGGGGCCAAGTAAACAAATGACCTCGACTCCAATGGGACAGCTGTTTAATCAAGGACAAGCTGCTTTCTCTGCCCAGACATCAGTGTTCACATCTAGAGAAAGGAGCCTGAAGACATTCAAATCAAGTGCTGCAGCGGAGGATGTCAGGAAGGATCAGAAACGTTGAGATTATGAGTGGAATTATTGACAAAAGAAGTGTCAAGTAGGCAAAAATAGATCATCCTATTATACCAGGACACTAGCATTAAAGGTGTATCTTGCATTTATTCCATTTCTGGGGATTTAATTACTAAAAAATACCCCCAAAAAACAAAATCACCTGCTTGCCTCCAAGGAGATGTACAAGTTTAATGAAATACTGTGGAACATTCCAGGCAAAGTTATAACATGGCCGACCCTCCAGCATAAAGTTACATAGTGCACCCTCAGGAGGTCCAGGAGGGTTCATCATTTAGAAGAGATCTTGTCTAAACTATAACTAATTCAGTTTCAAAGTTTACAATAGGTCTAACTATGACAAAGCCTAGACTAAGCTGAGGACACACTACAATTTTATTTTTTTAAAGACAGAACTAGACAACAATCACTGTCATTAGAAAATGTTTGACTGATGCCGTAATGATGCTAGTGCGCACACATGACTCCAGCGGCCAATGAAAAGGAGCAGAACACAGGAAGCTAACTCTGCCAGCGAGCTGAATTCAAAGTCAGGACAACGGACCCAAAACAAACATGGCTGCACTTTGGCCTATTTTAGGAGAAATACAGACAGAAATACAGCATTGTGCACAATGTTGCTTTGTACATTTGTGGATGAGAAAGAGGACTGTGCTTTTCTGGACACTGGATTTAACACAATTTAGACTTTTCAGGTTCTTCTGCTGTATTTTCTTAACATCCCGACGGCTTTCGGCGAGAGCCTTCCCAGATTGATTTATGTGAAAACTCAATTCAGAGTGAGACACAGATCAATCTGGTGTGAGCCAGGTTAACTGGAAGAAGTGTCTGGGCTAAAACTTTTTATTTTTGTCTTTTCAGAAGAAAGAGATGCACAAACAATGGCAAGATTGACACATGTACCTATTATTCCCTCCAAACATCAGGTTAATGACACAAAAAAGGGAAGATGCACTTCTTTTACACAACCAGAGCTGAAGCTCTAATAAACATCCAGACATCTGCCTCATCTGTTTGGATAGAGCTCCGAATGACAACCTCCATGACAATCCACTGGAGTCAATGCCCAACTTCTTCACCTATATTGCCTATATTGTCACTTTTATTCAATTCAATTTGTTTTGTAAGTCCCAAAATAATATATATATATATATATATATATATATATATATATATATATATATATATATATATGCTGTTGAAAGTTCACCTATGCAGAACGCGGGAACTGCATGAAACAAGCTGCCAGGAGAGCAGTGAAATATACACCTGCTCTCCACATCCACATCCAGCAGCTTTCACTCCAACACATCCATCAACAAGAGGCAATTAGTGCAGAATGTGGCACGCTGGGACGATGTGGATCTAAACGGCTCCCATAACAGGAGCGAGCGGGTTGGTAAGTACACCGCACGGTCCTGAGCGATAGGAGATAAATGTGATGTAATAGTAATGATGAGGCAGACATCGAGTGAGTGATGCAAACATAGAATAAGGACAATATAAAGACCGTAAATTGTGATTAGGGTTTTAGCAAGGGAAAACATGACAGACAATGAGTGTGACTCATTGGTTTATTTTTAAGATACATAAATCCCTTCTGTCATGGCATATGAAAAGTAATATTATTTTAAAAGGGACATATTACGGAAAATCAACTTTAATGACCTTTTAACCTTGTTACAACAGTGTTATCATTAGTTTGCTCAAAGTTGTATTAATATTCATTCCTGCATGTTGAGTTAATCCTGAGTTAATTGAGTTAATGAGTTAATCCTGTATTGTTGAGTGCTCGGAAAAGTCCTGTTTTCACCTACCCCTTATCCCCGCCCACATCCCTGTACTTAGCTCTGAAACATTTTAACTCTGAGTGACACATGTAGGGATCTAAAATGTCAAATAGCCGCTTTTCAAAAATAAAACATGTAAATGACAATCGGCTGCTTGTTCCAATGAAATGTCACATTGAAGAGGCGGGGCTTATCACATCTGCAGTTTTGAACAGGAAGTCAGCCCATCTGTTTCTTTTAATGAGCCGTTTTAGATCAATATTGCTGTTTCAAATGAACTATATGTAAAATGATGATCTGCGTATGTTATGGTTCAATATTAAAGTACCTTGTAGTATTTTAGACATATTTCGGCTACTTTACCCACCTCTGTGTGAAGTTTTATGAATGAGACCCCTGACCTGTAGCTCATCAGCTTGTCTCTGTGGATATAAATAAGTTTATTCTACTGTGGAACAACCCTAGCCTGACAATTACATCTCCAAGTAACTGATGAAATATAAACTACACAAAATGTGGTATTTGTCTAATCGACTAGTGTAACTTCAAGCTTTAATAAGGTGAATAAGTCTGACCGTGTGCATTTTAATACACTGTGTTAACTTATGCAGCGAGATCTTAGTGGCCAGTGTCATGCACAGAGCAGTTGAGTAATGAGCCTGCCCTCCGCGCTTAATTTTCTAACAGCTTTAATGCTAATTCACTGATTAGCCGTTGGTCTCAGCCCTCGAGCCTCGCACATCAGTGAGGGGTAGATTACACCGACAACCATGGCCCCGGGCGTAATGCAAGTGGAGTGGCCATCTCATCACAGCTCTGATTACACGCTCATCATTAGTTATGATCACCAGCTCTGATTGGTTTTATTAATATGCATGTGGATTAGGTAACCCATGTACACCAGTCTGCATTTGAATGTCTAATCAGAGTAATGGTGGTGGCTTTTGTGTGTGTGTTGTGGCTCTGCTGACAGACTGTTAAAGCGGAACAGCCCAATGAGGCATCTTTCTCATTAGCCTCATTTAGCTCAGTCTTGTTTTGCTAATTGACATGAAACAAACACTTGGTCGGAAGCAGCCTGTTACCACGTGTCCCTCTGCTATGATTTCATGTCACACTGGATTACGCTGTGGAGGAAAGTTAGGACACAATATGGGTCATTAACAGAACAAATATGACTTTAAACTGCTTACAATGTGGACATTTATTAATTTAAGATTGAGATAACAACTGATTGGCCTCACACACTGAACAGTTTTAGATTTTTAAAACGCTGTGGCTGGAGAGCCGCGGCGCGGTCAAATGGCCGCGCAGTTTCAGGGACCGCGGCATTTCCCTTATAGCCCGTTATAGCCTCATGGCTAACCCTAACCTTAACCTTAACCCTAACCCTAACCTTAACCCTAACCCTAACCTTAACACGGCGCGGTCTAAAACGGCGCTAAAACGCGGTCAAATAGCGGCGCAGTTTCAGGAGCCGCGGCGCACGGCCGGCACAAAAATAACATGGCAGTTTCGGCCGCGCGCCGCGGCTCTGCAGACACTCCCTATTTAAAAACATAATATTTTGTGATCTTTACCAAGTAAGAAGTGCAGATTGTGTGTCAAGGGACTAATTAATCAACCTGTTTTCTCCAGTACCTAGAGAGGCTGTGCAGGAACTCGCAATAGACCTTTGAAATGCTACAGACTTTCTACTTTCAGGAGATAGTACTAAGTAAGAGTGCGGCTTAGAAGAGCATTTTCCTGTTGTGTTTCCAGAGTTTACCTGGCTCTCCCTGGATGCTGACTCTGATGCCTGGGCTGCAGGACACAGAGGAGGGACACTTTTGTCCTGAGGGTGGTTACTCACTTGCTGACCCAATGACCTGTTAAGCAGCACTGAGGATGTTATATGACATTTTAACTGCTCAATGTGCACCTCAGGTATATACGCTGCAGTTATGGACCATTGGCTTTATTGAACAAGACAGTGCAGCGTGAAAGGGGGATGAGAGCGGAAGGACATGCAGCGTGAGCCGGATTGGAACTGGCCTGTTGTTTTATTGCAAAAAACAACACAAACGAAAAACTGCCCAAAAACCAACATAAAAACTAGCATTTATATAATGTGCCGTTCACAGTTCTAACCTGACCTTTCCTACTTCTATGTGTGATAAAAACTGTAAGACATAAAAAGGCTTTTCCAAATATTCATGAAGGTTATGAAGTTGACCCGGGGCTTTAGTGTTCCACAGGGGAACCTTAGACTTTTCTATGGTCTGTTTAAGTACGTGAAGAGAAAAAGATCCAATCCGAGCAGTGTGACAGTAGTTACATAAGTTGGGCCGTTCCAGCTGGTGTCTGTGTACTTTGCTGATTTATCTGCTCTGTAATGATGCTCAGCTAAAGCCAGTAAAGTAAGCATGCTCGCCCGTCGCCATGGAGACCCACAGCAACTCAAAGACCAGCCGCCTTTGTCGCCACACTTCCAATACTGAGCAAACAACTACTCTGTGAGGGTCCCGGATTCATCATTGTGTGCAGTTATATCCTACAGTCAATTTTAGAATACTTTTCGGCTCTAAGCATAACTTACAACGTAAAGGAATATGAGCATTTAACGTTTGGTTTTAGGAGATCTACACTGCATTGAAAGTATCAAGTCATATCTTCTTGATTCATTCTTAAAGGTATCAGCTGTTATAGGCCTATCCATCTTTGCTATATATTAAGGAAACGTATGCATTATTTGTATTGTTATTGAGCTTTCAACATGCTCTTCTATACCTTATTTCATGATTTTGTTTTGGGATCTCATGTTGTAATGCTTAAAATAAAAGCCCAAGTATTGAAAGTACACATTATGTCACGTCACAGTTTGTGGTTCCTAATCAGGATTTGGTGTTAGCATGACATCTACTGGAGGCAGTTGGAATTACCATGGAAAATACAAAAGCTGGTAAACAGGGCAGTACCTGGAGGACTAAAGGCAGTTCTCCTGAGACCCGGTCTGCTTACCCGTCACAAAGCCCTAAACCTTAACCAAATGAAGGCACGGCAAGTTTATTGTAGAGCATAATTCATACAAGGGGCAATTCAAAGCGCTTCACACGCTAGAAAAATACTCTAACCAGATTGTGAAATAATATATTGTAAAAATGTGCACAAATGCAAAGGAGCGGTTGTGTGATAGAACTGGGTTGTGGGGGGGGGGGGGGGGTAACTCTGGGTATGTGTTTGATGAAGTTTTCCTTTCATTTTTATTCTCCTTTAACTCTTCATATTATACTCTTCCCACTCTTTCTTTTCACTATACATCTAAATGCTTGGATCAACAAACAGACGCCTTTTACTGTGGAGAGTAAAGGACAAGATTAGCAGCAAGACTATTCTCTATTTTATCAATAAAAGTGTTGAAATTACAATGAGCTGCTTATGTAAGATAAGATATTCCTTTATTGTCCCACATGGGGAAATTTCATTGGTGCAACGCAGGTAGATACAGAGGAAGATCCAGAAGAACAGATCACTTATAGGAAGTCTGAAAAACACTTTCAGTAGAAGATCTATAAATAAATAAAAACTCCCATAGACAAATGAATAAATAAATACATAAATACCATTGCATGTGATCACGACAGTAATTGCACATGAATATGTGTCACGACAGCACATAGATTGCACATGAATTTCATAGTAATTGCACATGAATTGCACATGAATTCCAACAACAATTGCACATATGACAGAATTACACATGGTTAGGTCAGTATTGCGAGTGTTCAGTACTAACAGTTTTTGTTATAAAGTCTGACAGCAGCAGGAAGGAAAGACCTACGGAACCTTTCCTTCACACATCGAGGGTGGATCAGTCTCTCACTGAAGCTGCTCTCCAGAGCGGAGAGAGTGTCCTGCAGGGGGTGACACTCATGGTCCAGCATAGATGTGAATCTAGCCAGGACCCTCCTGTCCCCCACCTCCTGCACCGAGTCCAGAGCACAGCCCAGGACGGAGCTGGACTTCTTGATGACTCTGTCCAGCTTCCTCCTCTCCCTCTCCGTGATGCTGCTGCTCCAGCAGGCCACACCGTACAGGAGGGCTGATGCCACCACAGAGTCGTAGAAGGTCTTCAGGAGTGGCCCTGTCACTCCAAAAGACCTGAGTCTCCTCAGGAGGTAGAGCCGACTCTGGCTCTTCCTGTACAGTGCGTCTGTGTTATGAGTCCAGTCCAGTTTGTGGTTCAGATGAACACCCAGGTACTTGTATGAGTCCACTCTCTCAATGTCCCGTCCCTGGATGTTCACTGGTGAGGGGGCAGTGGGGTGGCGTCTGCGGAAATCCACCACCATCTCCTTGGTCTTCCCCGCGTTGATGAGGAGGTGGTTCCGCTGACACCAGTCCACAAAGTCCTGCGCCAGTCCTCTGTACTCCGCGTCATCGTCGTCCGTGATGAGTCCGATGATGGCAGAGTCGTCAGAGAACTTCTGCAGGACACAGCTGTCCGTGTCATGTCTGAAGTCTGCAGTGTAAAGGGTGAAGAGAAAGGGCGCGAGGACAGTGCCCTGGGGCGCCCCCACACTGCAGGTCCGAGTGTCAGACACACAGTTCCGGGCTCTCACAAACTGGGGTCGGTCCGTGAGGTAGTCCAGGATCCACTCTGCCAGGTCATACTCCACACCAGCCGTCTCCAGCTTGTCCCTCAGGAGCAGCGGCTGGATGGTGTTGAAGGCGCTGGAAAGATCGAAGAACAGAATCCTCACAGAGCTGCCAGGCTTTTCCAGGTGAGAGAGAGAGCAGTGCAGCAGGGAGATGACGGCGTCCTCCACTCCGATGCCAGACCGATATGCAAACTGCAGCGGGTCCATGGCTGAGCTCACGGTGGAGCGGAGGTGATCCAGGACTAGCCGCTCCAGTGTCTTCATCAGGTGGGACGTGAGAGCCACTGGCCTGAAGCTGTTGAGGTCTTTGGGGCGCGGTGTCTTAGGCACAGGGACCAGACAGGAGGTCTTCCAGACCTGTGGTACCACCCTCAGCTTCAGGCTCATGTTGAAGACATGCTCCATAACTCCACACAGTTCATCTGCGCAGGACTTAAGGAGCCTGGGGCTGATGCCATCAGGTCCTGCTGCCTTCCTCACTTTAATCCTCTTCAGCTCACTCCTCACCTGTGCTGCTGTGACAGTCAGTGGTTGGCAGGGGGACCGTGTGCTGGGGGGATGGGTGAGTCCAGGCGAAGTGGGGAGCTGATGGTCCGGGGCAGATAAGCGAAGAGGAACAGATGCAGGGCATTGTCCAGCTGTGGAAGAGGGAGCATGCAGCTGTGCAGGGGGAGGGGTGGGTGACCGATCAAACCTCAAGAAGTGAGCATTTAAATCATCACCCACTGTAGATCCCCCTCTGTCTGGGCAGGGGGGATTTTGAAGCCCGAGATGGTTTTCAGGCTCCTCCACACTCCCTGAATGTTCTTTTGCTGCAGCTGCTCCTCCATCCTCCTCTTGTAGCCGGCCTCAGCCTGCCTGATCTTCCTCCTCAGCTCCCTCTGCACAGTCCTCAGCTCCTCCTTGTTCCCTGACCTGAAGGCTCTCTTCTTCTCCTTCAGCAGAGCCTTCAGTTCACGGTTAATCCATGGCTTGTTGTTTGGAAAACACCGCACCGTCCGGGAGGGAACAATGTTCTCAAAACAGAAGTTGATGTAGTCCGTGATGCACTCTGTGATGGGGTTGATGTCCTCCCCATGTGGGTCATAAAGCTCAGTCCAGACAGTGGTGCTGAAGCAGTCCCTCAGAGCCTCCTCGCTCTCAGCAGACCACATTCTCACCTCACGGGACACCACAGGCTGCCTGCGCACGATGGGTTCATACACAGGCCTCAGATGTACAAGGTTGTGGTCCGAGCTGCCCAGGGGAGGGAGGGGGGAAGAAGAATAAGCCTCCTTGGTGTTGGCAAAAAACAAGTCCAATGTTCTATTCTCTCTGGTGGGGCAGGTAACATACTGGGTGTGTGTTGGTAGAACAGAAGAGGGAGAAGCGTGGTTAAAGTCACCAGAGATGAGGAAGAGAGCCTGTGGATGCTGTGTTTGCAGCCTACAAGTGTAGGAGAGCAGTGCTTCACAAGCATTTTCAGCATTGGCAGACGGGGCCACATAGACTGCGATCAAAATCACATGTGAGAACTCCCGGGGCAGATAATATGGCCTCATGCCAATAGCCAATAGTTCAATATCCTTGTTACATAGCTGCTCCCTCACTGTGCAGTGTTCGGGTTTGGACCAGCTCGTGTTCACATACACCGCCAGACCTCCACCTCTTTTCTTCAAGCATTCTCTCGTTCTGTCTGCCCGCAGCAGATGAAAATTGTCCAAACCTACAATAGAGTCTGGCATTTCTGCTGTTAACCAGGTCTCTGTGAAAATCAAGACGCTGCTGTCCCTATAAATCCTCTGGGACCGCATGAGGCTCGCTATTTCCGTCATTTTATTTTGAAGGGATCTCACGTTACCCATGACTACGGCGGGAACCGACTTCCTGTTTGTCCCTCTCTTCTCTCGGAGTTTACGTCCAGCCCGTCTGCCTCGTTGCGTTTTCCTTAGGATGTCCGCCGGGATAACGTGACGATCTCCGGGTAAGACGACTGTTGTCCGCAGTTTCATGAGTTCCTCCTTTGTGTAAACGCGGCACGGCACCGGCCGGGGGGCGGGGCCGGAGCCGGGGGACTCAGAGCCAAGACACATCGCAACGACACAACGAAAACACTCAATCCAGCCGAATAAAGTCAAAACAAGTTAATTTAAAGCGATTCCAGTGCGTGTCCGTGTATCGTTCGTGAAGTTCCTCTTTCATATAAACGTGTATATAAACGTGTACCGACGACACACCGTACTTTAGCGCGGCCGGAGGGCGCGGGGGGGGGCTGGTGGGCTCGCTCGGAGCTAGCTCACGTCACAACAACACAACGAACGCAACGAAAAACGCTCAAATCCAGCCGAAAAAAGTCAAAAACAGTTGAATTAAAAAACTATTCCAGCGCGTGTCCCTATAGTGCAGTAAAATAGAAAAAAATATACTAATTATATTTACAAAATATAGGAGATAAAGCACAATAAGTGTGAGAAAGAAGAGAGAGCGTTTACACCGG
Source organism: Eucyclogobius newberryi (assembly GCF_026437365.1). Taxonomy (NCBI): domain Eukaryota; kingdom Metazoa; phylum Chordata; class Actinopteri; order Gobiiformes; family Gobiidae; genus Eucyclogobius; species Eucyclogobius newberryi. The sequence goes on from NW_027316389.1 coordinate 32,922,555, forward strand.
GCTTCCAGCTGTACCAGCGCCTTATGACGTAGTGCCAACTTTGATATGAATTCATGAAACAGACTTATATCGCTTCAAACATACTGTATATCATATACAAGCTTCAAACTATTGAATATGTATTTTTCATCCAAAGGAATCTCGCCGCTTTAGATGGCGGGCTGTGGGAGCAGACGTGATTGGTTTGGTGTTGATCTGGCCCAGAGAAGAAGCAGTGGAGCGGAGTGAGGCGTTCGAGGGACATGGCTAATCCTCTGCACACATGGCACAGACAGACAAACTCACACAAACTCAGACGAGGAAACAACAAAGTCCACAGGAAGGACAGGACAGCACAGGGATCAGCAGGAGGAATCCACAAGAGATAAAGAGGACGGCTGAGGTTACCACTGCAGTTTGATGTGAGATCACAGTTTGCTACAAGGGTGCTAAGGGTGCTAAGGGTGAGTGACATACACATGTGTGGTGTTTTTATCAGAGACAACAAAGCAAACAAACGTGCCTTTGTTTCTTTATTTTAATTTAGAAATCCACTATAGAATTTGTCTTGCTCGTCCAGTTATTTTCACAGAAGTTAATAAAGGATAATTGAATGCAACATGACAGGACACAATTCACTCACACTAAATGAAGAGCAGGTTTGTTGACACCTGATATAGTCGAACCTGCTTCATTTAAATGAGCTGTGGCCATCGGCCCACCACTTTAGCAGTGTTACACTAAAGCCTTTCTTCTACACACATTGTTTGCTTTCCACAATAATCCATTAGACTAACCACTCGGGAGAGTTCATTTGCCCCATTCACAAAATGGTGTGGAAATGAGGTTGCCTAGCAACAAAGACACATCTGTAATCAGACTGTTAAACCAGAATATTAACACTGGCACTTAGATTTGGAGGGTCACCCCAGTGTGTATGAAGTATGTGTAGGAATATGTTCTATATGGGGATGTATTTCTGTGGATGAATGACATTTTTTACAACTCAAATTTAGACACAGTGTTTATGAATATTGATGTTTTTATACATATTTGTGGAAGGGTCTGTAAAGCATCTGTTTTTATATGACCTTAAAAAAGTCAATGAAATTTAGTCTGAAGACTTCTTGTTATCAATAACAACTGAACTGAAAATCTTGGGTTTATGAAGTCTGACATCACATCATGTTTGGCTCCAAATATTTTGAGTTCCATGTGAGGTCATAGGCACAAAGTGCAGAAATATGGACTCCACTTTATACTTTCTGACAGGCAAGAATTTCAGTTAATTAGAACTCATACTGTGCCTGTATGTAAAGTATATTTCTGTCTGGATTTGAGTGGCTCGTGTCTCTTCAGCCTCACAGTGAAGCCTGCCTGAGGAAGGCCTTTTGCCAACGCACTTTAAAGGTACACACGTTTCTGGTCGAGGGTGGAGCCAACTGCTTGTCTCCATTGCTATGGTATGAAATATATTTATATATTTTCTTGCTAGTTCATCAAGCAGGTAGCAGACCGCCATCAGAAAAGTTACACACTGCTCCTTTTATCTACAAAGAGTCAGAGAAAATGAACAAACTACAGCGAAATCTGTATTTGCTTCCAAACCAACCAGACTGCTGAGATCCCAGTCCACAGCAGGTCAAAGAACCAATTACGTGTGAGCGGTGGCAGAGAGACGTTCAGCTGTCAAACATGTTACCACACTTTTGGCTGATAAGTGACAGTGGTTTGAGGAAGTTACTTGCTCTGCAGCAAAAATAAACACACTGGAAGCTCTGGTTTTGCTTTCACCTTAACGCAGTGGACCAAAACAAGTCCGCGGTGGAGGAACCGTAGTTTATCATCTCTGCTTGAACGAGTGAGAACAAACACATGTCTAATAGAGATGGGCAATACCATGCATGATAAAATTATGATGTTTTCCTGGCATCAGTGTTTGAGAAGTGTCAAATCAGAGAAAACTTCTAAGGAGAAGCAGAAACTACTGTACTACAGCTCTGAACCCCAGTGAGAGTGTTTGGGACGAGCTGGAGAAGGCTTTGTGCAGCAGTCACTCTCTCACATCATCAGTACAAGATCTGTGTGAAAAAATAATGCAACACTGGATCGAAATAAATCTTTTGACACTGCAGAAGCTTACGGACCTCTTCTGGTCTGCTCTTCTTCTTTATCGGACTGTTGCGCTGTTACAATTACGCACGGACTCCACATGTGTCACCACGCCTCAATCATACTTCGCGGGTTTACATGCAATTTATAAAACGGACTTGGCAGTTATCCAGATTCCTTGGCGTGCACGCAAACGTATGAGTATTGATGAAATGAACACATCGTCCCCTCTCACATGCAGTAACATATCTGAGTGCGTCTTCCTGTTCGTTCCTCCTCCGATGTGACTGTTCGTTGTGGAGAATAGGCTTGTTAAGGGTTGGTGCCCCCTCACAGTCAGGCAAATCAGAGGTCCAATTAGCACCAAAGAGCGAGCGGTAATGATGATGTGACTATAGCACTGTGGAGGACGACTGGAGCGGCCTGTCCCGAAACACTTGCACTAATCACTCCAACCTACGATCGTTAAGAAAATATTGATCCTGGATGATATCGCGGATGTTCAAACGGCACACCAATCGTCATCGTCAGCTAATCACGGCCTGCTATCTTTCAATCAATCACTTCTGAAGTCATTGATTGATTGAAGCACTCTGCTAGATCAAAGGCTTAGCAGCAACATCGTTTTTTTAAGGTTTAATATTGGCTCTGACAAGACAGCAGAGGTGTAAAATGCTGTTTTAACTCAACAACCAAACTCTCCGGTCTGACTCGCCCATGTGCGTTTGGAATCCATAAAGTCGTTCTAAAAATCGTTCTACACCACCTAAGATTCTTGCCAGTTTTTCTTTTTGACAGTCCGCCGCTTATCCGTGATTTTATGTGCAAGACGTCTAGATTCAATAGGGCGAATTACTGTGGCGATGCTTCTTGGAAAAGAAAGTGGAATTCTCGTAAAAGAAACATAACACTTAAGTCCAGGAGTCTGCACAAAATGTTACGACTGGACTGTGGCTGCGTTAAGGGAGTCTGTCTGCAGAACTACATGATATAGACTAGTAAACAACTCACTATTGTTCTATATCAGACTGCTGAATAGCCCAGATTACAGGAAATGACATCTCCAACAGGGTTTTATTTTATTACATGACAAAAAATTCATGCAGAATCTGTGCTTTTCAAAAATCCTTGCACTAATTTGTCACAATGTTTTTAAACTCACAGTAATCCATCTATTTCGGCTTCCACTGATCTATTCGAATCCATGCAACTTGTGCTTTTTATTTTTGAGGCAAACGTTTTTTAGGTATGACATGATTTATTAGCATTTTGTTGATTGAACTAATTTTCTGCTGTTATTTCTCTTCCCTAACAATTGCAAAGAGCTCCATTCGTGGTGCTGTTATAATATAACATATAGCATTAAAAAGTAATCTGCAAAAAGCCAGACCCATATTATGGATCTAGCTTTTTGCAGATTACTTTTTAACAGATAGACCACAGAAACGAGGCAAATTATATCTGACGGAGCGGCACAAGAGACACAAATGTTCAATTCATTTGATGTTGTCAACATAAAGCTTTTGTTTCTTGTAAAGCCAAATTAAGTTCTATGTTTGTGAATTTTGTTCACTGACAATGGCAATACAATTCTGAATCTGAAAAATCTTTCTGATTCTAAACAAGTTGGAACAGGAACTAAAACGTTTTACTCGAGTAAGAGCAGCCTACCTATTTGACATTGTCAAATATTACTCATGTAAGAGTAAAAGTATGGAGTCTAAAAACTACTCTGAAGTAAATGTAGTAACGAAGTAAAGTGCTAACCTCAATATGTGTGCACTTGAGTTATGTACATTACATTATGTAAAAGTCCAAGAACATATTGAGACACTTTGACACTGGTCCATCACTATAATAGCTTAAATCTTAAAATCTTATATAATAACCATCATCTTCTTATATTGATTGCCTGGTTCACGGCTAAGAGATTTTGTTAGCATGACTATTGACGCACAAACAGCTCCAACGAGACAATAGCTCAAGGTCTTTTCTTTCTCCTGCACTCCTCTCCTCGCTTGATGCACTGGGTCACCATGGTAACTTCGCTATCTTGCCAAGACCACTTCCAAAGAAACTCATTCACCATTCCCTTTACACCATTTTCTCATTTCCATCTGCTGTCTGCTGGACTCACTAAACCTGACGGGCACGTTTGAACTCAGATTCAGACCTCACCTGTGAGTCAGACAGGTGGGAGGGTCACCTCAGCCAGGAGAGGGCTTTAAAGCTGCACTATGTCACTTTTCACTTCACCTTAACCAATGTCATGTTATGTATTTACCTTAGTATAGAATTACCTGCATGCCACTGCCCAATCCGGTCAGCTCATGGAAGCTGAGCAGGTCAGGGCTTGGTTAGTATTTGGATGGGAGACTACAGGAACCTCAGGGGCCACAGTGGGGCGCTAGAGGACATGTCAAGACACTTCACCCACATTGAATGAATCTGGTGTGTAAGTGTTTACTCTTGGTCACATGTTTGTGTTTACTCTTGGTCACATGTTTGTGTTTACTCCTGGTCACATGTTTGTGTTTACTCCTGGTCACGTGTGTGTGTTTACTCTTGGTCACATGTGTGTGTTTACTCTTGGTCACATGTGTGTGTTTACTCTTGGTCACATGTTTGTGTTTACTCTTGGTCACATGTTTGTGTTTACTCTTGGTCACATGTTTGTGTTTACTCTTGGTCACATGTTTGTGTTTACTCTTGGTCACATGTTTGTGTTTACTCTTGGTCACATGTGTGTGTTTACTCTTGGTCACATGTGTGTGTTTACTCTTGGTCACATGTTTGTGTTTACTCTTGGTCACATGTTTGTGTTTACTCTTGGTCACATGTGTGTGTTTACTCTTGGTCACATGTGTGTGTTTACTCTTGGTCACATGTTTGTGTTTACTCTTGGTCACATGTGTGTGTTTACTCTTGGTCACATGTGTGTGTTTAGTCCTGGTCATATGTTTGTGTTTACTCTTGGTCACATGTTTGTGTTTATTTTGGTCACATGTGTGTGTTTAGTCCTGGTCACATGTTTGTGTTTACTCTTGGTCACATGTTTGTGTTTACTCTTGGTCACATGTGTGTGTTTAGTCTTGGTCACATGTGTGTGTTTAGTCTTGGTCACATGTGTGTGTTTACTCTTGGTCACATGTGTGTGTTTACTCTTGGTCACATGTTTGTGTTTACTCTTGGTCACATGTTTGTGTTTACTCTTGGTCACATGTGTGTGTTTACTCTTGGTCACATGTGTGTGTTTACTCTTGGTCACATGTGTGTGTTTACTCTTGGTCACATGTTTGTGTTTACTCTTGGTCACATATTTGTGTTTACTCTTGGTCACATGTTTGTGTTTACTCTTGGTCACATGTTTGTGTTTACTCTTGGTCACATGTTTGTGTTTACTCTTGGTCACATGTGTGTGTTTACTCTTGGTCACATGTTTGTGTTTACTCTTGGTCACATGTGTGTGTTTAGTCCTGGTCACGTGTTTGTGTTTACTCTTGGTCACATGTTTGTGTTTACTCTTGGTCACATGTTTGTGTTTACTCTTGGTCACATGTTTGTGTTTACTCTTGGTCACATGTGTGTGTTTAGTCCTGGTCACATGTTTGTGTTTACTCTTGGTCACATGTTTGTGTTTACTCTTGGTCACATGTTTGTGTTTACTCTTGGTCACATGTTTGTGTTTACTCTTGGTCACATGTTTGTGTTTACTCTTGGTCACATGTGTGTGTTTACTCTTGGTCACATGTGTGTGTTTAGTCCTGGTCACATGTTTGTGTTTACTTTTGGTCACATGTTTGTGTTTACTCTTGGTCACATGTTTGTGTTTACTCTTGGTCACATGTTTGTGTTTACTCTTGGTCACATGTGTGTGTTTACTCTTGGTCACATGTTTGTGTTTACTCTTGGTCACATGTGTGTGTTTACTCTTGGTCACATGTGTGTGTTTAGTCCTGGTCACATGTTTGTGTTTACTTTTGGTCACATGTTTGTGTTTACTCTTGGTCACATGTTTGTGTTTACTCTTGGTCACATGTTTGTGTTTACTCTTGGTCACATGTGTGTGTTTACTCTTGGTCACATGTTTGTGTTTACTCTTGGTCACATGTGTGTGTTTACTCTTGGTCACATGTTTGTGTTTACTCTTGGTCACATGTTTGTGTTTACTCTTGGTCACATGTTTGTGTTTACTCTTGGTCACATGTGTGTGTTTACTCTTGGTCACATGTTTGTGTTTACTCTTGGTCACATGTTTGTGTTTACTCTTGGTCACATGTGTGTGTTTACTCTTGGTCACATGTTTGTGTTTACTCTTGGTCACATGTGTGTGTTTACTCTTGGTCACATGTGTGTGTTTAGTCCTGGTCACATATTTGTGTTTACTCTTGGTCACATGTTTGTGTTTACTCTTGGTCACATGTTTGTGTTTACTCTTGGTCACATGTGTGTGTTTACTCTTGGTCACATGTGTGTGTTTACTCTTGGTCACATGTTTGTGTTTACTCTTGGTCACATGTGTGTGTTTACTCTTGGTCACATGTTTGTGTTTACTCTTGGTCACATGTTTGTGTTTACTCTTGGTCACATGTGTGTGTTTACTCTTGGTCACATGTGTGTGTTTACTCTTGGTCACATGTTTGTGTTTACTCTTGGTCACATGTGTGTGTTTACTCTTGGTCACATGTTTGTGTTTACTCTTGGTCACATGTTTGTGTTGCTTTAAAGGCCCAGCCCCTTCATGCACGTCTTCTCACTTCACTCAGCTCCTGTTCTCTCAGCACTGAGAGAACTGAGAGTTCACGTGTGACTGTGATTGGCTGAAGCCCTCGGTCTCTCTGGCGCCCTCTGCAGGTCAGTGGAAAAGATGACGTGTCTGTGTTTGAACATTGAACTGCATAAATCAGAAAAGCACAGAATCTGTCCAGATTGGAAGAATATCAAAAGGTCAAATGACAATTCAAATGTTATATTGCTCACCCGCAGGAAGTGAATAAAATACAAAATTAACTTGGGGTTTTGTTCAGTGAATGATCCTATTATGATAAGTTTATATAACTTTATAACCATTGACCATAACTTGGGTGTAACTTGAGAGCTGAATACTCAACTCTTTCTCAGTTAATATAGTTAAACATTTTGTTTTTTAACTTGTAAGTAAAGATTACAAACTGATTATTTATGTTTGCTTTCTTGTTTGTTTGTTTGTTTGTTTGTTTGTTTGTATGTCTGTTGTGTTATTTTTTTTTATTTTGTTCTGTTTTTTTATGCATCTGTGTTGTGATTTTAATGCATTTTAAAGCACTTTGCGTTTCAAATGCTGCTATACATTGCAAGAATTAGATGTTCTCAGTAAAATCCACGAAACAGCTCCAACATTCTTCACACACATCCACAAAAAATACAAATGTGTCCAAAAATTCCTATAAAGCATCTAATAGAATAATTCTGAATAAACCATTGTAACGTTTCCTTCATCACAGATTAGCTGTGTGTGTTGGCTGTGCTTTGCTGCTGTTTAATTACAGCGTTAATGGCTCTAATTGTGTTGAATACGCTTTCAGTCAACCTGTGATTATCAGGCGTTTTGCTTCAGTGACTTACCGAGGGGAAAAGTGCTCCTGAGCCTGCACAAGGGCACGGGAATCTAACTCCAACTACAGCAATTCAACCATAACAAGCAACTACCGAAGTGCAGTCTATTGAATTAAATGAAAGTGACTTCTCCAAACCAGCAGAGTGGAAATAAACAGGAAAGCAAAGCGTTTAAACGGCATTACACACCGACTTTTCATTAAAAAAATTAAATTAGCACACACAATGAAAGTGCTTTTATTCTATTTCTATTTCTTTTGCTTAGTTTATTAAAATGAGAGGTAACAATTGGACGTTAGTTACAGAATATTTTAGTCCTGGTACTGGAACCACAAAGTACTGCAAGATTATTCAATGTATTTGTATTAGTTTTTATTTATCAGAAAATAAACTCTCACATCGAATCCATGCAAAATGAATGTTGTCTCCTTTAAACTGTGAGCAGCATTCACGTCACCCATTACAGCCCAATAATGCTCCAAAATGCATATTTTACTATCACATGATAATTGATGTACATTTTTTTGAGTGTAGTTATGTCTGTCGTAGCAGTGAGGATGGACTCCTGTTTAGTATCCAAGCTGTTTAGTATCCAAGCTGTTTAGTATCCAAGCTGTGACCTTCCAGGGACAGCAACACCATTATAAGATCCATCCACTGTTCAAAACGTACAGTTTAATCCTGGGTTAATCCTTGAGTAGAGCTTGGTATTACTTCACTCTGGTTTACCTATAGGTCTGGCATCTTTACTGTGTATAACACCTTAGCCTAAGCATGTGGTAAACCTTAAAGGGCCCGTACTTGATGTCTAAATACCCTTTACGCCATACAGTATATCCATTATATACAGTATATCCATTATATATCCATTAAGTTCCTCTGACAGGATCTGGTAATTGTTCATGTCCCTAATGTATCATCTAACTCCTATTAGCATGCTCCTATTAGCATGCTCCTATTAGCATGCTCCTATTAGCATGCCCCTATCAGCATGCTCCTATCAGCATGCTCCTATTAGCATGCTACGTTCAGCACTGTTGATGTTGTTGTTTTTTTGCATTGGAATCCACCTGAACAACTCAGGAACTGCAGGCATCCATATAGTGCATTATAAACATTTGTGATCATGCGACTGAATTATATTATCTATTCGGATGAGAACCAAAAGGAAGGATCTGAAAGTGACGGTCAATGTTGTCCAATTAAAAGGTAAAAATCTTAAAATTCTCGCGTCTCATTTGTAACACTTACTAAAAGTGTGCGTGCGGACAAAACACAAACTTCCTCAAACTGTTTCAGTTTTGTCTCTCCACACGCAAAGCTCAGTGATTTCGATGCGCTCAAGTTGTCTTAGATTTCATAGATCTCAACCTTAACGTTTACACTCCCATACGTTACATTTTTGAACATATCCGTGGCTTATAAATGAGATCCCTGTGGTTGCTGTTGAATTTGTGCATCCAGAGTTCCAGTAGAAGTTGCCAGTTCTGCATGTGCTGGTGCTGGAAGTGTGACTCCAGCTACAGTTCAATCGTTTGATCATCTTTATGCCCTGGGACTACAGTTGGAACGTAGCATAAGGCTAATTCTGGCATCTCCTCACTGTATGTTCATGAATATGCGCTGTCCCTTATAAATAAATACATCTAAATCTGATTCAAGAAAAGGTATATGGACTGTAAAAACATGGAGGACCTTTAAGGATTTTTGTTTCTTGCTTGGGTTTTCCAACTTTCCCGATTTAGTTCTAACTTTGCAGCCGTGGAATACACAAGCATCCGACGTGGCCAGCTGCTGCACGCGTCCGCTCCTGTCTCGCTGTCTGAACGGACGCAGAGGACATTCAAAGGGACATTCTCTGTAAAAGACTGACCTGAACTCTCCAGACTCTTAAAGTCAGGAGCCAGGAGCATCTGTTCAGCACACCGGTCACACAGGAGCCAGGAGGACGCCAGGACGAGGTAATTGAGGTGCCATGGCAGCGCATACACGTTCACACAGTGGTTAGACCGCACCGCCTGCACAAAACAATCTCCATTTGAATTTCTCGCCTCCGTCCCACAAGACCCGGCCACTCTTCTGGTTTAAATGTGCAAAGTATCCGGCCCATTGCGACGCCTGGCTTGGAGTTCACAATAAAACAGTGCGAGTGAGGGTTTTGTCAACTTTAAAGGTCCCATAACATGCAAAATCGACTTTTCAGAGCTTTTAACCTTCTTACATTGCTATTTGTGCTTCACATATGTACCCAGAGTGTTTTTGATTGATTCCCGCAGTGTTTAGCTATATTACAGACTATCTCCTTTCCTCCAATCTCCAAACTGACGGGCCGTGGGGCAAGACCGCGTCATAACCACAGGCACGCGTCACCATCCCCCCAAACCTACTTCGTCACGGGTTGGGCGGGGGAGCCAGCTCGCTCTTCACAAGGGTGGGGGCGAATATCAAACCAAGCCGTTTGCATTTCCGGGTTGGTGAGGGGGTCCAAGGTCTGGGTGATATTTCTTAACTATTCATCAAATCAAATCAAATCAATTTATTTTTGTAAGGCCCAAAATCAGTTGCCTCTGAGGGCCACAGGGAGAAATGAATCAACAATGTCTGTGGTGGCGATGGAGTCAGACAATGTCTGTGGTGGCGAGGGAGTCAGACAATGTCTGTGGTGGCGATGGAGTCAGAAATGTCTGTGGTGGCGAGGGACGATGTCCCAGGGTCCTCTGTCCTTAGACTCTCCTTCTCGGCCAGGAAAAACTACAAAAAAACCTCTTTGGGAAAAAAGCGTAGAAACCTGGAGGAGTTCCAGTGAAGGAGAGATCCGACTCTCACAGACGGACAGACGGACACAAGGAGACTGGAGCTGGACCCACTCTTCAGGCAGAAGAGGGACCGACTGAGGCGAGCTGGACCCACTCTTCAGCTATTGAACTATTATTTTAAGTTAAGGGTGTTGCACAACCCTTATTATTATCAATTATACACTTAGGATAGACTACGAAACGTGAAAAAAGCATGTTATGGCACCTTTAATGAGCTTTTAAATTGGTGTTTCTTCATCATTCGTTCACTCAAAGTTGTGTTTTGATCGATTCCTGTGTGTTTGAGTTCATCCAGTATCGTCCTGCAACTGCTCCTTACAATGAAATGTCGTAATGAAGATGCCGAAACAGGAAGTGAATGGACTTTTTCTATTACCAAGCAGTTTTAGATCAATATTGAAGTTGAACAAAATGTAAAACGGTACGTCAATATACCTTTAATATAAATTGTACGTGCAGTATCTTCAAGCGCTTAACAGTAGTTCATTATTTGTTAATTCCCTCGTTAGGCGGTGAATTGATGAGTCTACAACCGTTCATAGACACGCTAAGCATCGAGAGGAGATGGTTTCAAGAGGCATCAAGCTGTGACCAGACAAGTAAGTGCTGATCAAGCACTTAACAGTGGAGAAGGAAAGGCAGTCGGATTATAATTGGATGGTAACGTCCCGAAACAGGCTTAACAGGCTTGTTGGTTTCAGGGAAAACTCACACTAACAGTAATAGAGTTTAAACAAATACAATAGCAAATAGATAAATATCCATGTAGTTAATATTTGCATTAAATGGTAATTGGTGACAGACAATTTGCCGAACCGAATCTGGGAGTTAAAAGTTGTTTGTCTTTGTGCATTTGGAACTAAACCTGATCTGTACCAGAACTTGAGCTTGAACAGGATCAAACCAGGACCAAACCCACTTGGACATTCATTTACAAGTCTACAAAAGATGAAAGAATGAACTCTGGAAGAAAAGATATTACTATAAATCAACTGGAGCACAACTCATGTCTGTCAGTGAGCGTTTGTACTCAAATGTCAGCGATAGAGGATGATGTGAACAGTGGCCTTTATCTGCTCAGCTTAGCAGTTTGAAAGTACTTTGAGACGCAAGTTACATCTTTAAAGGTCCCATAACATGCAAAATCGACTTTTCAGAGCTTTTAACCTTCTTACATTGCTATTTGTGCTTCATATATGTCCAGAGTGTTTTTTTGATTGATTCCCGCAGTGTTTAGCTATATTACAGTCTATCTCCTTTCCTCCAATCTCCAAACTGACGGGCGGTGGGGCAAGACCGCGTCATAACCACAGGCACGCGTCATCATCCCCCCTCTCCACCCCCTTTCCCTCTCGCCTCCCGCCTTTTATTCAGTCTCAAAGTAGACTCTTTCTCACTCACTCCGCGCTGCTCCGCGGAGCTTACAGCACACAGCTGTGGGGCCTACGTCACGGGTGGGCGGGGCACACACGCGCTCTGAGACTACGTCACGGGTGGGCGGGGCACACACGCGTTCTGAGACTACGTCACGGGTTGGGCGGGGGAGCCAGATCGCTCTTCGCAAGGGTGGGGGCGATTATCAAACCAAGCCGTTTGCATTTCCAGGTTGGTGAGGGGGTCCAAGGTCTGGGTGATATTTCTTAACTATTATGTTAAGGATGTTGCACAACCCTTATTATTATCAATTATACACTTAGGATAGACTACGAAACGTGAAAAAAAGCATGTTATGGCACCTTTAAAGAATCATCCCCACAATATGAAAATGTTACAGATGGAAAGTCAGATTATCGTGGCTACTGTTGCAATTAATATGATTTCTTAAAATGTTTTTTTCAGTCTACTTCAAATCAACCCAATAAAGATATAGAAACTCATTTAAAACATTTTAAGCTGCTGGACGAGCTCATTACGCTTCCTGCTCGGAGAACCGGCTTGAGAACCAAGACACAAAATGAAACAGTCAAACACGTTGCAGAAAATGTGTATAATCACAAACTACAATTGCAATCGTGTGATCTGAACGTTCCACGCAGCCAAGGGAATCAAACCTTTGGACGTCTCGCTCTCCACCGTGTCACATTATGCCACGATCTCACAGAATGACTCCGCGTCCAAACACCGTGATTACTATCAACGCCGACTATTTTTAGCAGCTCGAGCGGTGTAACTGGAAGGCCAGGCGGGCGGGGCAGACAGACGCGGTAATGAGTTTGAGCTTTGTTTTTGGCCACAAGCTGAATCGTGATCAGAGTGAGCTGCAGCCCGGCGCCGAGCGGGAGAAGACAACACACATTTAGAAGAACGCAGATGGGGACACAACTTCAAAGCACTCACAACGCCGCCTCAGAGATCATAATTGGGTTATTCAGTCAGCTCCGTAATTGGGTTTGCGCTGTGCTAATGTGGTTAGGGTCCTTCTCTGTATTGTGGTAATTGATGATCGCAAAGAAATCATCAGTCTGGGCTTAAATGGTTGTAGTAGGTGGATTGTTTTGTTTTTATTTGTAAAAAGAGTTGATGAAATATAGTTGAATACACAGGAAATACGTGTGTCGTCATTTTTAGGGCAGTGGGCTGGGCGGGGCTGCATGAAAACGGACAGGAACACGGTGGATTACTCACCAAGTTAAGATGAGGCCAAACGTTATATACAGAGCTAATATAGAGCTTCTGGTTAAATGGGATCCAGATTACACGTCTCCAATAGTAGCAGCGTGTATGCATGGGCAGCAGACCTGGGGTGATCATCAATATTTAGTGGAAAACAGTGAAAAGCGGTGGGAAAAAACAAACCCTGAAGTCTCAGAGTTTTAAACGCCGGGTTCTCACATGCGAAAAGTGAAAGCGTGACTTCCTGCGCTAAACTGCCATGCAAAACACATTTGCTGAATGGACGTCTCACTTCATAATGATTAGACAAACTTGCTTTCTATGTTATTAAATGACTGCTGGTATTTCGAACAAACGTCTCATCATCAGCAACGTGAACAGAGCCTTGACAAAGGCTGCTGTCGCTTCACTTCTCCTCTCTACAATCTGCGAACATCCAAGCTTCCCACACAGGTTTATTCAGCGTGGTTTGAGCACAGATCCGTGGGTTTGAGGCCGTGTGGTCCTCAGAGCGCATGTGCAGAGCTCTAAAACAAGCTGCTGTCCGCTCTGGTTCTGAAAGCTCACGTTAGAGAGCGGAGCTGCACGGGCTTCTGCATTAAGACAGTGGCATGGGCCTGCAGTATTGCTCAACGCCTACAGAGGCCAGTAAAAGAGAGAAGTGAGGGAGAAACAGACTTAGTTAGATATTTTTCTGAACAATTTAAATATAATTGTGAGAGACTGTCATTTTTTTTATTTTATTGGTCTCGTCCGGACCCAGACTTCTGATACAAAACTGACTTTTATCACATAAGCGGACAACCAGCTGTGCAGCCCTCGTGTTAGTGATTAGCGGGTTTTAAGAAATAGTTTCAGACCGATTTAATGTCAAATAAACGGGGAGGTTGTGTCTTACCTTCACTCCCCATGTCGCTCGCTCTCCCTCTCGCTATTTTGAACAGTTGCTTGTTCCAAACGCAGAAGCCCAGTTCAAGGACTGACTCATTTTCGCTCCAAACGGCGCTGTTCATAATAATGACTTTTTCTCTTGTTTTCAGACTGGAGCGTTTTATTTGACCGCTCCAGTCTGTATTCCTGTCTGCTTGCCTTCCGTACCCATAAGCACCATCCCATTTGAGTGATCAGTATTGACATAGCAACCTCACCCCGCTCCCTGGCAGCTCTTCAATCAATGACTGACTGTAGCTTTCCCCATCTCCAAGTCTAACACATGAGGCAGCTTCAAACCTCAACTAAACATTCAATAATGTCCCATGTGCTTGGAATCAAACCAGGGACCTTCTGGCTAGGAAAGGTTTTCACATTTTCTAATTATGTCTTAGTTTGATGGGAGAGTCCCTGTGGTTACAAACTTTACATCATTAGATTAGTTTACTATTAGCTAGCGCCTTGATAACAGTTGAGTTATGTCATTACCTCTGCATATGTCACATCACATTTGCTAAATCATCACCAAAATGGTCAACCATAGGAAAGATTTTTAAATAAAATCTTAAATTGTATTGTAAACTCCACTTTAGAGCATTCTAAATATGCATGAAACCCCATATTACCCATTATTCGCCATTACACCCATTTACGCCATCTCTGACCAACACCACCAAACCTACACCACATTCATATACAAAGTGGGAGAAGTATGTTGCCCAAGGACACAATAACAACATGTGATGTAACAAAAGACATACATTTCAAGATCTATTGTAATTTCAATATGACAGGGATTCATTACAATGTTATTTTCAAGATGAAACAGTAGCTGTTTCGTTAATATAATCATATGGCAATGAGTTAGTTTGGATATTGACTCTAGGTGAGATGTGTTTAGCAGCTGGGCACACAGCCTGGTACTTGTCTGAACATTCTAGCATATTGACATGGGACAGCAAATAAAAAACTGTAATTTTGTTGTTTATAGACAGGACAGACACATGGTCTGTATGTTCATCACGTTGCCAATGCCTCTAGTTTATAAAGTTACACAACTTCAGGTGCTTGATGGAAAAAAAACATATCATAGTCAAACTCTTGCACCAAAAACATATTTTTTTTGTCCAGAAATGGTTAGATTTAAGAAATGTTTATTGAGAGGTTGTTAGCATGTATGCTCCAACCTTGTGCTCGTGCATGTTGACGTGCACACGCTGGCCTGAAATGTCGCTGTCGCCCACATTGCAGTCAGAGAGAGTTTCTTTGACAGAGCAATGAGCAAATTCAGAAACATGAATGAAAAATACTCACATTTGTCCAATTTTCATATTTTGTATTTCACAAAACTACTGGGATCTGCCTATGAAAGAAAGTGGCTGCCTCCGGCCCCTGGTCAGCTTCTTTTTCCCCAGATGAAACCCAGTCAATTAAACTGTTTTAGCAAACCCCTTGTGACAATTCATACGGGCCACTTTTCATCCCTGAAATGCATTAAAATATTAAAATTACTCTTAAAACATCACAATTCCCTTGAATTTCACAGCCGGTGAAGTGTGTGGAAGATTCACGATCTTCCCGTGTGTTTGATTTTAAACCTGCTGCGATGAGTTTAAAAACCATTAGTCCTAAGACCACAAATGATGCCAGACTGATGGAAGCGTTATGTTAAAGACACTGGAAGAGTCATTCCTTCACTATTCATACTAGCTCAAATGAGTAGTTTAAAATAGATGCTAATCAGGTAGTCATCAGTGATGTGGGAGCTACAGGTGGGCAGGGCTTACTCAGAGTAGGTTAAATACTTGAGTTCTCAGACTAGATCCACAGATTGAGAATAACTGGATCAGAGTCAAAATGTCTTGTTTTTCTAAAAAAATTGTCCAGATGACTATAACTGAATCTTTTTCTACAATCCCTTTAAAGTTAAAAAGGCTTCAATGAACCAGAAAATTCTGCTCCAACTAAAAAAAAAAGATTTTAATCCAGAAGCCAAATGCACCCTTGACAAACCTCTAAGACTGCACTTCTGATGTATCTTCTCATTTACTCAGGCACAGGGTTCTGCTCCCAGCATATGCCCTGCTTCTAAATGTCTCTTTGCACTGGTCCAACTGCAGGTCTGAAGTCATTCAGGCTGCACACATACGGCACAGGTGAATAATAGTGCCATTGACGCTGAAAATGTTATAATGGACTCTATAAGATAACACTTGGACGTACAATCTGGACAATCCTGTTTTGTTTTGCCTCGACAAGCCAAAGGTGAGAAAGTCATTTCAATTGACAAAACGCCAAATGCAAGAAGCGAAAAAACCTACCAAACCCGTCCAAACCTGGCAAAACATCAACAATCCTAAGAGCGAGTAAGGCTGAGAATGTGTTCTTAGTGTTTTCAAATGTATGTCTGAAGGTATGTCTACCTTGTAATGGAGATGTTTCCAGTGGTCCAAAAATCCATACATCACCTTTGTAGAAGTTAATGTAGCAGTGTAGCAGTGTAGCAGTGTAGCAGCGCAGCAGCGCAGCAGTGTAGCAGTGTGGATGTGTGCGTCTGTCTGTTCTGCCCCGCCTGTGGGAGCGCCAGACCTGAACTATCAAAAAACACTCTTTGTTGTAGTTTTTCATCCTCTGGCCGTCTGTACTTCCGGGTGCAGGTCGCTCGGTGTGTGTGTGGTTTATGCGTTTTCTCCATGTAGCAGGTATGAATAGTACAATAATGCGTTCAACTTTAACGCGTAACTAGGCCCTTATCAGACGCTCTTTTGTAGTGTCGCTGTCCGCTCGGGGAGCGCCTCATCGTGCAGCTGGGTGTGTCTTCACTGTAGACCGGGTGTGTCTTCACTGTAGACCGGGTGTGTCTTCACTGTAGACCGGGTGTGTCTTCACTGCAGACCGGGTGTGTCTTCACTGCAGACCGGGTGTGTCTTCACTGCAGACCGGGTGTGTCTAAACCGGGTGTGTCTTCACTGCAGACGGGGTGTGTCCTCACTGCAGACCGGGTGTGTCTTCACTGCAGACCGGGTGTGTCTAAACCGGGTGTGTCTTCACTGCAGACGGGGTGTGTCCTCACTGCAGACCGGGTGTGTCTTCACTGTAGACCGGGTGTGTCTTCACTGCAGACCGGGTGTGTCCTCACTGTAGACCGGGTGTGTGTGTGTCCGGTGGTCCTCTGAAGCTATGGGTCATTCCAAGCCTAGTTTAAAGCCCCTGTACGACGGGTGGGCCCTCAAAGGGGTGTTTCTTGTGATGGGCTGTAGCGAGCATTAAGTTGATGTGTCTGTCTCTGTTTTTAAAACAATATATTTGTTCCTAGGTGAAGGTGTCAGAGCCCACCGGGCGTCCAGCTCAACCACCGCTGCATTTTTGATTAACCTGTTTCATTCTAAGAAGTGCTGCTCCCTGATACCGGGAGGGATCCGGACCGTTTCTTGTTGAAAGCTGTTAATGATTGAATGCACTTCATTATATTTCTTTTGATAAAGGAACTAAGAACACTTTAAACCATCCTATCTACAAAACTAGCTAATTGTACAAATAAATTATGCTTAAAATTGAACAAACTTATCGATATACGACCCTGTGTCCTTGTATACTGATGTAATTATTTACATCAGTGCAAGTGCAGTACAAGTGGAGGCCTCACCCTTGCATGCTACATCAGTTTCCTAGAATGTGGAGTGAATGTACTTTTTCCTGGATTAGTAAACTATTTTATTAATTGAAACCCAGGAAAACAGCCAGATATATTGCTAAAATGGGTTTTTGGATGAGAGCATGTTGGCGGCTGCATAATGTGTGTAACAACAGTTTAACCCCACATACTCTACTCCTCCTTTCACAGTCTCACCCAACAGCATGTTTGCAATAAAGATCATTTTCTCAAGATCATGGCCAGATTCATGGCCCAAATTAAAAAAAATAAAAGCTATGCTTTGAAACTGAGAAGAAGAAGCCATTGTCCATTTCAGGGTCTCACGTGTTCAGTCCCAGTGTGCAATCCATGTAGTTCTAGTTACTTCACTTTTGGGTTGGTCTTTCTTCACATGCACCGCTCATTATTCACCCCAAATGCGGCACCATGAGCCACGTGAGAGGCCATCTGCCAAACTTATTTCCATGACAATGGACTTCAAGCAAAAAGAGCCACATGGATACTCTCTTCCCTGATGAAAGGTCCTTCCTTTGCTAAACAAACCTTGAGAAAAAGCTTTCTGAGGGACACACAGACCAAGGCTTACCTGGCCAGAAGTTGTTTAATGCGTCCCACACTGCAGCTGTCACGTTGACTCTTTTACATTGATTAACTAAAGGTTGTGTGAAAACACCTGAAAGTACCAGATTTTTTTACTTGCTGAACTAGTAAACAAGTCTTGGGGCAGTAAAAGACCTAGCTCCTCAGGCCAGAACTTTCAGATTGACAATGGATTCTAGATCTCGGATGAAATATCTCAATTTTAAAACATTGTCAAGGTGACTACCTTTGAAACCTAACAATGGACCACCCCTGGACAAAAGAGACATTGCACCGACAGCCATATTGAAATGTCCCACCGGGATCAAACTCAGGACTCTAGAATATTTTCTAAACCAGGAATTTCAATTTACAGTTTTGACATACAGGCCAGTGTACAGCATCGCACCTCCTCTACAAAACCCCATGAAACAAAGTGGTGAGACCTGTGTGCGCAAATGCCACAGCTTACTTACTTACTTACTCCTAAAAGAGCGAGGGAGTTTGTGGATTGCCATTTCCATCACCTCTGCTCCTTCCGTCTGCTGTTCCACTGTCCCAGCAGGGAGCGGGATTATGACTTCACAGTGTACGGCCTGTTAGAGGGTAAAGCTAAGGCCCAAATGCTAACGCCGGGTCCTTTCAGAAGGACTTGACTTGCACAGTTGGAGCCATCAGCCACACCGTCCTTGGCTCAACGTGGACGTCAAAGGAGAGAGGTATATAGGTGTGTGTGTGTGTGTGTGTGCGCGTGTGTGTGTGTGTGTGTGTGTGCAGCACTGAACCTACAGGGTGTGTGTTAAATCGTTAATATGTGAAGGCTGTTGCTAAAGCCAGCGATGTCAAAGCTTTGCTCTGCTTTCCAACTCAAAGAATGTGGTGGAAAAAAGAGAACACATGTTTTAATGTTGAGAGTAAAAAGGTATGTAAAGACAGGCCTCGTCACAGCACTAATGACACGATCTGTTCACTCACCGCCACCATGTCATTACTGCTGCCATTTAGAATTTTGTAATGTAAACTTTTTTTTTTTTGGTCTTGGTAACAGTGGGAGACGTTCATTCTTGTTTTTTTTTAACAACATAATTATTTAAATTGAATAATGATTAATTTAACCTTGGAGCTAATCATTTGCTTTTACGCCTTAATGCCTAGTGTGTCTTATTTATGACCTCTGCTACCAGTAGATGGAGTGCTAATACAAATGCAGATGGGGAAAGACCATAATATGGTTTTCAATACATAGCACATTCTTATAGTAAGTTCTAAAACATGAGATTAAAGGCACACTGTGTACAAATGATCAAAAAACAATTAAAACTCTTAAACACCAGAGGGCATATTTAACCATGAGTGGCACTGTTCTCAGACACATTTCTGGACACTATCTACCAAATAAGTCCCTTATTTAAAAAAAAGCCTTGTTTTGCATATGTTTATCATGCAACCTGCTGCATAAAATTCTGTTGCTCTCAGTAAATCAATAATCGTAAATTATTAAGTGAAAAGCTAAAAGACACAACAGTTGAATAACAATGAGCCACACAAAACCAGACAATCATGAATTATGTTTACTTTATTTTGAGCTTCAGTAAGGCTAAGGAGCAGATTTATAAATCACTGAAAGCGCATGAACATCACTTTTTTTTTAAACTAATAATTTCAGTACCCAGTGTTTCCATTGTCTCCTCATTGTTCTACCGCTTCACCAGCCAATACAGGCTCTACGCACATTTCAAAAGGAGGAAGCATGACTTTAGCAGGGCCACAGGTGGTATGGGTGGATCCCTCATTATCGTAGAGGAAGCCCAGGGCCATGGAATACAGAGTTCCTGTTTGGAGCAGATGGGAAGGCTTTCCTCAATGTTACACAGTGCTGCTTTAAAGGCAATAACAATACAAGTAATGTGTGCCCTTTAAAATGGGCAAAATGTGTACCTTCTTTTACAACTCAGTTATGTTTTGGGGTTCAATTGTCAATTGGTTCAATTTGTCTTTCCCTTTGATTGGTTAATCCCACTGTCACTCATTGATGATGGAGGCTGACCAGTTCAAGTGGGAGGGAAAAAGTTTCATAACATAAGCAACCAAACCGACAACCACGTGTCACGAGTTGACTTTTACCATCATTTCTCCAGCACTGAATAAAACATGAAATTGCAATGACATATGTGATACTTACATGACATGCTTACATTGGTTATTCACTCACAGCATGACTCACAGTTACACTCTGGTGGCCATGTTGTGCCAAAGAACTCTTAAATTACCATCTGATCATTATCGGTACACACCCGATCACTTGTACAGTTAAGTCGTGATGTATCATGCTTGAGAACACAAGGATATAACATCTCCACCAACACCTTTATCGCGTTGCACTTGGAAAGGCATGAATGAGGAAAATTGGCAAGCAAAAATGTGACAATAAAAATAAATACTGACACGCTGCATCTCCCTAACTGCTGCTCTACCTTTTAAAAGTTAGTGTTGAAAATGGTGTGCTTGTTCTGTGCGTGTGCCACAAGTGAACCCCCATAAGTGCAACGTGCTTCCATAGATAATTGCCTTTTCTATTTTCCATTTAAAGCATTAAAAATACAAATACAGCGTGACTTACTGGCTACTGACTGCACAAGCCCATAAAACAGTGGGCACTCACATGCATCAGATGGAGAGATTTAATTGCTTTTCCGTCACCGCAACATTGGCTAAAACTAAGTGCTTATAATGATATCAAATGACTAACGGCTGCCATTGATTTGCATGTGCTGTTGTGACCTTAAGGCAATTGTTCGTTACATGCAGTGATTAAAGCTGGACTCGGTAACATGTCGACATAAACTGAAAGCGTATTTGTCACGGTTGAATGAGTTGAAGATAAAGCTGGTATTTTGTAACTTGAAGGTGTGAGATATGAGTCGTGGGTCGAAATAAAAATTGCAGACATAATGCAGCTGAAAGTGAAAGGTACGACACAAAATGGCAGGTCTGAATCTGGCTAATGATGAGAATGAGAAACAAAAACATTCTAGATCAGACTGTGAGACTAGGAAGCAAGATGTCTCCATTTTGGCCCCTAAATACGCCTTGAACCGTGCTCAGAAGATTGCGGACTGAATGCTGTCTCCTACTGTACTTACATCCTTTGTCCCATTCGCACAGGATTCAGCTGACTCTCATCTTGGTTCTCTGCTCCGACACAAAGACTACATTTTGGTGTCTATCTGTGTTCTTCTGCGGCCGCTGTAGGTTTTTCTTACCTTGTGTAATGATGTTACGTGCTCTTGTGTGCAGGACAAATTCCCCTCGTGGGCAATAAAGGTTTCATTCAGAGTCAGAATCAGAAAAGACGTTTTATTGCCATCGTTAGGAAACAAAATTCACAAACTCTGAACTTGCTTTCGGTCATTTATTGTGTAAGACTCACTCACCGTGCGTCTGTGTAAATGTGGTGTGAGTGTGGTGGTGGTCCGAGGGGTCAATGGCACGGACTGGCAGCCTCGTCTATCCCAGGGCAGTTGTGGTTACACTAGATTGATATTTAATTTTCTCTGACACCCTGGAAAAGCATTAGATTAAACAATGCATTATTATTTATGATAGAATGTTTTTAATGCAATGGATGTAGAAATTAGCATCTCGCATGGCATTTAAGTGTGTGTGTGTGCTGTCAGTGAGTTGTGTTTTTAATTTTAGGCCATTTATAGTGAATATTGAAGCATAAAAACAGCAAAAAAAAGGCAATTCTGAATAGTTTGTAGAATTTGCTTTTGCTGAATCAATACTTTGTCTGTTTTTATTCATCTAGCTGGGGGGAAACGTCCACCTCTGATCAGGAAGAACTGTAAATGAGTGATGCAGTTTTTCACATTTTGGGGCCCCGTGCACATGGAAATCAAATCTGTCTTGTCAAACCTAATTGGCCCGATGAGACTTGAGGGAGGCGAATGCCGGGGGCAAAGTCAGGGCTGGCACAGGCTTTTGTGTTTGTGGCTCAACAGGAGTGTGACCTGGAGCGCAGGGGCCCCGAGCACCTCCAGACACAGCCCCATGTAAACCCCGTCAAACGACCTTCACGCCGTTAACCATTAATGCCTCCAGATACGCGCCAAGGCAAACAGACGGGCCCCGCGCGGTGATCTGCAGCGCCGACTTCACCCAAAACACCTTTGGTCTCTGAATTCCAGAATGGTTTTGCCTCATATTTAGACAACTTCATTTAAAGAACTTCATCTTACAAATACTTAATTTCAAATTCAAATTCAAACTTCAACTTTGCACTGTTGACTTTTCCATGTTATCTATAGATTGCGTACGTGTCTTTACTTTGCCACTAATTCTACTGTTGTTCGCACCAAAATACTATTACAATGTTTCACTCGAGCTAACTGACACTTCCGCGCTGGAAATTGAAAATTGTAGCTTTTTTTTGTACAGACTTAAAATCATTAACATCTGATAAGTGAATTAATTATTGACAATGTGTTTTTGTCCTTCATTTTGCCATTCTGGAACTTTGATCATTCTGATGAGAGCATTTTAAAGAGTCTATACAACATATTGAAGGTACCTTTGTTCGTCTGTTTGTTAGACCACCATTTTTACGTCACAAAACACTTGAGGTAATTTGCCGAAATTATATAATCTGCAAGCATCTGTCCTCAAAAGCACAAACATAAAAATAACATTACAGGGCTAATTAAACATGCCTTGAACCAAATATTGTCAAAACACATCTTGTGACTGTTGCATGTGCTGCCAAAACAGTCTGTGCAGAGCCAAACCAGGCCAGTGGAGACTTCTTCTGACACTACTTTGAATAATGTGATTACTCTTGTGTACTTTAAGTATCCAGCTAGGGACAATTACACTCCCACTATTTTGTTCTCTGCTTGGTTAACCCAGAAAATATGTAGAGCAAGACTAACACACATTGAAGAGCCTTAAGTCCACTGACCTGTGGCCTGTTTTTTACACAATCGCCCTGTCTACAGAAGGCCACTCTTTACACTCCATTTATCCTGCACAAGTGGAGCTCTGCATCCATAAACTAGATAGATTTCAGTTAAGTAGTGCAGATTTATTGAAGGGATGCAATATTTTCTATTTGTAGGCCTATAGCGTGATCTTTAATGGCGATTCAAGATGGCTGCTTAGCTCTGACATCTCCGTTGGGATCTCTGAATCTATGAGAATTATCCGTCTATAATCGAGTTCACCTGCTAAGATTACTCGTTTCTGCATGGAAGGAGACCAGGAAAATCGTGCGGAAGTAATCTGCGTGCTGTCGGTCTTACAGAGGAAACTCAAGGGAAATGAGTGGTCAAGTTTATTCAGGCTTGGATCTAAAACCTTCAACAAAAGCTGGGAAAATAGAGCTCTCGATCTCCCAAACTGGCTCCGAACCAGCGTCCAAGATCTATAGAACTGAAGTCCCATAACTTTAGTGATAAACTGCGTGTTATGGCTTCAGCCAGATGTCTCGCTCTGGACCAGAACCAGACCAAACAACTCTGAGAGAGGTCAAGAAGCACAAAGCATTTGACCAAGTGAAGTCTCATCTGAGAAAGTGGATTATGCTCTGCTTTATCTAGTGTCTCAATGAGGATCAAAATAAAAAGCTTTACCTCCCAGAGCAGGCACTGGCTTTCGCAGAGTCACTGCCAGATCCCTGAGCCATTGGAAATTCTTTTTTGCCCAGTGTGTTCCAACTTTTGCCTGTCAATACCCAGGGACATTAAGGATCAGTCAGTGAGCTATTTGGATGGAGGATTCTGTTCTGTTGTTGTAGTTCATGTGTGTGTGTGTGTGCGTGTGTGTATGAACAGCAGATTTACAATGATGAATTGTACAATGGCATCTGAAAAAAAATATACTAATAAATACAAAAGAGAACAATGGAAATCTGTGTGTTCAAAGTGTGATTATTAGAATGACTAGATTATATTACTTATGAAAACTGCGATTCACTGCATGTCTCTAAATATTTATGTATTGTTGTCGGAACAAGTTGACAAGCACGTAATGTCAAAAATTACGTATAATAATGTGTGAAATGTTAAAAAAAAATACAGTCCTGAATTCATGTACTTATAAGGCCTGCCACAACTCAATACTTTCTGTGTGTTTTTGTGCCCACTGCTCCTGTCATGTTGAACCCAGTGGCATTGAAGGATGGGTCAAATGCAGAGGACAAATTTCCCAGAGACAACGTGGCGTGCTTTTTAAAGTTAAGAGATTAATGTAGACTTTATTTTTCTTTTGGGATAGCAGAGTGCCCAGAGGAATCCTGACTAACAGAAAGACCGGGAGTTGAACCCAGGACTTTGTTGCGGTGAAGCGGACAATGGCTTTGAATGGATGAAAATCTTACCTAAAGTGACACAGTGATCAAGGCCTTTGCAGCCCCGAGTTAAACACAACTTTATAAGGAAAGGTACTTTGTAGTGGGGGATATTTGTGTTTGACACATCTTTTGATACTGCTGATGCTGAGACCAGTGACTCACATGTGCTCGTAAGGTCAGTAACAGTTTTAGTAGTACAAATCCTAAACAAACTAATGTAAAATATGTTAAATTAAACCCCACAGTTGTTGTTTGTTGATCTGAAACAGATGCTTTTACTCTGATGCAAACTCCTCAGAGAAAGACCCGGCAGCCCAGGAGTCGAACCCATGCTAGCCACTCTGCCACTGTGCTGCCAAAACCCACCCAGACACAGGTCAAACAGGCTGACCCCACACAGAGAGGCCATATAGTGTCTGGGAATCTAACCTGAGACCTTTTCGCTGAGAAGAAATGCTAACCAACAACACACACACACACACACGCACACACACACACACACACACACACGCACACACACACACACACACACACACACACACACACGCACACACACACACACACACACACACACACACACACTGCGCTGTTCCACCTGTAATGACTGCATTCGGAGAGCATCTTCTTACTGCACACCGGGGTGAGATCATCTTCTTAATCACTGAAGGATTCTCGGAGGAAGAGCTTGGCAATAAAGTTAATTAGTTTGACTCGCACTGCCCTCCATCACTGTGACATTCATTTTGGAATATCCAAGCATAAGGAGTAATCATTTAATGCATCCTGTATATTGAATCCGAGCCCACTGGGAACATGTTGGACACAAAACAATTTGACTTGAATTGTAACAGGTGTTAAGGGAAAGACCTCGCGAGAAGGAAATCCCTGCACAGCGTTTGGGTGTTGCAGATTTTGGACGCTAATTGCTTTAATAATTGGCAGACATCTTGGACTAGCTAATTTGCAGCGAGCATATTGTCTTGTTACTGGGGTTTAAAAAGATGGCTGTGGAAGACTGTGGATCATTCAGTGAACGGTAATGCTAATAGTTGTCCAAAAACAGGCTTGATATTTAGCATGAGCGCATAACAATGAAGAACTTTTAATTCTTGGTTGAAATTGATACATTCTTTTTCTAATTATGATTATGGAGACGGCAACAGACCCTTCCAGAGTGTGTAAATAGAACGTCTACAGTACATTCTAAACACTGGTACCATTCCAGAGTTTGTTCAACTACATTTTCGA
Source organism: Eucyclogobius newberryi (assembly GCF_026437365.1). Lineage (NCBI taxonomy): Eukaryota > Metazoa > Chordata > Actinopteri > Gobiiformes > Gobiidae > Eucyclogobius > Eucyclogobius newberryi. Next base: position 32,948,431 of record NW_027316389.1, read on the forward strand.
CTGGCGGTTAGCGTTAGCCACCAAACATCACAAACTATGAAAAAGAAGTGCTGGCGAGTGATGAGTCTGGTTATAAAACGTTGCCACATGTAGCATCGTTTTGTGAAGATTATTATGTCCTGAAATTAGCGCCGAAATTAGCGTACATGCTAATGACTACATAATCAACGTTTCATAAATCAAACATTATTACGAACAATAAAGCATCAGAAACTGTCACATGACTTTGACAACACACTTTTGGTTTCATATTAGATGGGCCACAAAATATGGAACTTTAAAACATGGGAGTTGGATATTTAGGCCCGAGCCCCAGCAGGGCGGAGGGCCTATTGCTCCCGTAACGCTGCCGAAGGCAGCGTTGCCCCGTCGCCCCTGGCAAGTACAGTGAACATCATGCATACTTACTCCTGCTATGACAGAAATAGTCAACAATTAGTGAATGGGCGTAGCCCATTCACAAATTGTTGACAACAGCAGCGCGAAGCGCTGCATTCCTCCAAAAACCCTCCTGGCATCGTCCCGTACGCGAAAATCCATGCCGCAGGCATGGGCCATGCTTGTATCTGCTCAAATCAATGAAAGTCTATGGGGAGTGGGCGGGGCATCCCGACGGAATAGGGAGTGACGAGCGCGTAAGCGCTCGTAATGATGATTCCACCCCATGGCGGCATCGGGAAGGCTTAGAGCTTTCAAACGATGTATAATTTGTTGTTATAGTGGAAACGGCTATATTGTTTTTGCTAAAAATATTATTATTTTTAGGCCCGAGCGCCACAAGCTGGCGAGAGGCCTATTAATCTCGTAAGGCCGTGCGAAGCACGGCTGCGAAAGTGCGCACGTAGTGCCCACGAAATCGAGCGCGAAGCGCTCGCCCACTTCCAAACACTCACTAACGCACTCCTTCACTCACGCACGCCCCGTGCATACTAATTAGTAGTAGGAAAATGGAACATTACCGTTGTAAACGGGCGAAGCCCGTGCAAAAGTGCGCACTAAACGAGCACTTTACATTGAGATCTCCTTTTGGAATATTGCAGATCTAAAAATTGCTCCCATTTGATCAAAACCAGTCCGATTATGACCAAATTTGAATCAGTTGTTAAACTTTCTAGTTTGGACCAGTTTAGGCTGACAAAATTTAAATGGCCGCGATAGCGCCCCCTACAGAGTGACCTTTAAATTAACATTGAAGGTCAAAAATTAGTTTTACCAAAATTGTCTAAACTTTACCCAAAATTCTATTTTGCCGTCCCGATCACAAAAGCCAATCACAAAAATGCCTAAATTTTTACGGCGTAGTCGTAGCGATGACAGAAACCTCCCATGTTATCCCTATGGGAAAACCACAAAATCTCTCAAATTACCACATTTTTATGTTTCACACTTTAACGAAGTCCTCCTAGTGCGTTTTGCCCACCAACCTCAAAATCGGTGTACGTCCTCTAGACAAGTGGTGCATCTAAAGTTATCCAAATTTTAAGGATAACTTTTACGGTTTCTGTGCGACGGAGCCGCAAACGTTTCCCAGAATTCTGACTATTTGGCCTTCAGAGTGGCCTATAAACAATAGTTTTTCCAAATGACATGACATTTTGCACAAAATTCTAATTTGCCATCCTGATCATACAAGTATGAGAGCCAAAGTCATATTTTGTACGGCGTAACCGTAGCGATGACAGAAACATCCCATGTTATCCTTATGGGAAAATCGCAAAATCGCTCAAATCACCACATTTTTACACTTCACACTTTAACAAACTCCTCCTAGGGCGATTGTCCGATCAAACTCATATTTGGGGAAAATCATCTACACAAACGGGGCATCAAAAGTTATCCATATTTTGATTTTAAGTGCTACGGTCTCTGTGCCGTGGAGCTGCAAATATACTGTCACAAATGGGAAAAACGCCAAATCCTTGAAATGTTCACATTTACGCTTCACACTTTAACAAACTCCTCCGTGGGCAATAGCTCGATCAAGCTTTACTTTGGGAAAAATCCTCTACACAAGCGGGGCATCAAAAGTTATCCATATTTATATTCTAAGTGCTACGGTCTCTGTGCGGCGGCGCAGCAAATTTGACTGACACTTGTGTTCATTTGCACTGGATTGGCCATGTCAATTGTGTCGCCGTCTGTCAAGTTCTTTTTTTATTCAACACACAATAAGGGGCCATCTTTATCAAGTCGAAAGCGCAGAGTCGGAAGGCCGGCGGCCCGCGAGGGCCGTTGGATGCCGCTTGCGGCTTTAATGATTGTTGTTTCTCCTTGGCAAATGTAATGAACATTTAAACAAAAACCATTTGTCTGCGCTGTTAAATTATGATCATGCCTCGTTAAAATGAAAGGGATAGAGTGTTTACACCAGTGCCAGGTTCACTCCTGGATGTTTGTCTCACTGCACATGACCAATGCATCAATATGTTCATGTGTTTTTATTTCTCTGTCGTATTGAAATTTGAATTGAATATGAAGATGATTATTTTACATTTTTAATCTACAACACTAGTAACATACTTCAAGGTGCACTATGTTACATTTCTGATGAGGGGTCCACCACCTGCTTGTTTCTTGGTGATTGCTTTGCCTTGAATGTTCCCTAATATGGCATTAAATGTATCTATCTTGTATCTATTTAATTACAGGTATTTTATAGCAAGGAAAATACACCAAACTTTCTTGTAATAGGCTTGCATCTCCACAGAGCTGACTTGTTGTCATTTGCTTATCTCCATGGAGATATAGTTCGTTGCCATACTGGAACATTCCGGGCAAAGGAATAACACACTTACTGCTTCTGGGGCGCTGGCAAATGAGGCGAGTGTTTCTCAGCAGTTTATGTCACTTGTGTCCTTTTTTGTTATGATAAAATGGATATGTTTGCATAATTTTGTTGTATCGTTCTTATTATGTAATGCTTGTTCTGCAGCTGCTCAGCACTTTGCCAAGACAGGTTTCCTTCTGGGAGAAGAACTTTTTTTTGGAGTATTTTTTATTTATTTTTTGAAGCAAAATCTTCACCAGAAAAGTTACCCAAAGTGCACCACCCAGGAAAGTTTGAGCCTGGTTTTCGCCATGTAACCATCGCGTCATTGGTTGCCCTTTAATATAACTTCATACTTAATTAGCCTTGATAAAGTATTAACAAAGACTTATAAAGAAAAGGGTTAGGGTATTGTTACAGAGCCTGAATCATTCGTAATAAACTATTTGTTCATTATGAATTGAGTCATTGGCCTTGCGCCTCTGTATCTGACTGAGCTTCTGTCTGCTCGAAACCCAAGCGGGGCCTTTAGGTCGACAAATCAGTCTCTGCTGGACGTCCCCAGAGCCAGACTCAAACACTAGAGTGATAGAGCCTTCTCTGTCGCTGGCCCCAGACTCTGGAACAAACTGCCCCCGACATGCGCACATCGCAGACTTTAGCCCCCGACATGCGCACATCGCAGACTTTGGCCCCCGACATGCGCACATCGCAGACTTTAGCCCCCGACATGCGCACATCGCAGACTTTAGCCCCCGACATGCGCACATCGCAGACTTTAGCCCCCGACATGCACACATCGCAGAATTTAGCCCCTCAACATGCGCACATCGCAGACTTTAGCCCCCGACATGCGCACATCGCAGACTTTAGCCCCCGACATGCGCACATCGCAGACTTTAGCCCCCGACATGCGCACATCGCAGACTTTAGCCCCTCAACATGCGCACATCGCAGACTTTAGCCCCCGACATGCGCACATCGCAGACTTTAGCCCTCGACATGCTCACATCGCAGACTTTAGCCCCTCAACATGCGCACATCGCAGACTTTAGCCCCCCACATGCGCACATCGCAGACTTTAGCCCCTCAACATGCGCACATCGCAGACTTTAGCCCCCGACATGCGCACATCGCAGACTTTAGCCCCTCAACATGCGCACATCGCAGACTTTAGCCCCCGACATGCGCACATCGCAGACTTTAGCCCTCGACATGCACACATCGCAGACTTTAGCCCTCGACATGCGCACATCGCAGACTTTAGCCCTCGACATGCGCACATCGCAGACTTTAGCCCTCGACATGCGCACATCGCAGACTTTAGCCCCCCACATGCGCACATCGCAGACTTTAGCCCCCCACATGCGCACATCGCAGACTTTAGCCCCTCAACATGCGCACATCGCAGACTTTAGCCCCCGACATGCGCACATCGCAGACTTTAGCCCCTCAACATGCGCACATCGCAGACTTTAGCCCCCGACATGCGCACATCGCAGACTTTAGCCCTCGACATGCACACATCGCAGACTTTAGCCCTCGACATGCGCACATCGCAGACTTTAGCCCTCGACATGCGCACATCGCAGACTTTAGCCCTCGACATGCGCACATCGCAGACTTTAGCCCCCGACATGCGCACATCGCAGACTTTAGCCCCCGACATGCACACATCGCAGACTTTAGCCCTCGACATGCGCACATCGCAGACTTTAGCCCCTCGACATGCGCACATCGCAGACTTTAGCCCCCGACATGCGCACATCGCAGACTTTAGCCCCTCGACATGCGCACATCGCAGACTTTAGCCCCTCAACATGCGCACATTGCAGACTTTAGCCCCCGACATGCGCACATCGCAGACTTTAGCCCTCGACATGCACACATCGCAGACTTTAGCCCTCGACATGCGCACATCGCAGACTTTAGCCCCCGACATGCGCACATCGCAGACTTTAGCCCCCGACATGCGCACATCGCAGACTTTAGCCCCTCAACATGCGCACATCGCAGACTTTAGCCCCCGACATGCGCACATCGCAGACTTTAGCCCTCGACATGCGCACATCGCAGACTTTAGCCCCCGACATGCGCACATCGCAGACTTTAGCCCCTGACATGCGCACATCGCAGACTTTAGCCCCCGACATGCGCACATCGCAGACTTTAGCCCCCGACATGCGCACATCGCAGACTTTAGCCCCTCAACATGCGCACATCGCAGACTTTAGCCCCCGACATGCGCACATCGCAGACTTTAGCCCTCGACATGCGCACATCGCAGACTTTAGCCCCCGACATGCGCACATCGCAGACTTTAGCCCCTGACATGCGCACATCGCAGACTTTAGCCCCCGACATGCGCACATCGCAGACTTTAGCCCCTCAACATGCGCACATCGCAGACTTTAGCCCCTCAACATGCGCACATCGCAGACTTTAGCCCCCGACATGCGCACATCGCAGACTTTAGCCCTCGACATGCGCACATCGCAGACTTTAGCCCCCGACATGCGCACATCGCAGACTTTAGCCCCTCAACATGCGCACATCGCAGACTTTAGCCCCTCAACATGCGCACATCGCAGACTTTAGCCCCTCGACATGCGCACATCGCAGACTTTAGCCCTCGACATGCGCACATTGCAGACTTTAGCCCCCGACATGCGCACATCGCAGACTTTAGCCCCTGACATGCGCACATCGCAGACTTTAGCCCTCGACATGCACACATCGCAGACTTTAGCCCTCGACATGCGCACATCGCAGACTTTAGCCCCTCGACATGCGCACATCGCAGACTTTAGCCCCCGACATGCGCACATTGCAGACTTTAGCCCCCGACATGCGCACATCGCAGACTTTAGCCCCCGACATGCGCACATTGCAGACTTTAGCCCCCGACATGCGCACATTGCAGACTTTAGCCCCCGACATGCGCACATTGCAGACTTTAGCCCCCGACATGCGCACATCGCAGACTTTAGCCCCCGACATGCGCACATCGCAGACTTTAGCCCCCGACATGCGCACATCGCAGACTTTAGCCCCCGACATAAGCACATCGCAGACTTTAGCCCCCGACATGCGCACATCGCAGACTTTAGCCCCCGACATGCGCACATCGCAGACTTTAGCCCCCGACATGCGCACATCGCAGACTTTAGCCCTCAACATGCGCACATCGCAGACTTTAGCCCCCCACATGCGCACATCGCAGACTTTAGCCCCCGACATAAGCACATCGCAGACTTTAGCCCCCGACATGCGCACATCGCAGACTTTAGCCCCTCGACATGCGCACATTGCAGACTTTAGCCCTCGACATGCGCACATCGCAGACTTTAGCCCCTCGACATGCGCACATCGCAGACTTTAGCCCCCGACATGCGCACATCGCAGACTTTAGCCCCCGACATGCGCACATCGCAGACTTTAGCCCCCCACATGCGCACATCGCAGACTTTAGCCCCTCAACATGCGCACATCGCAGACTTTAGCCCCCGACATGCGCACATCGCAGACTTTAGCCCCTCAACATGCGCACATCGCAGACTTTAGCCCCCGACATAAGCACATCGCAGACTTTAGCCCCCCACATGCGCACATCGCAGACTTTAGCCCCCGACATGCGCACATCGCAGACTTTAGCCCCTCAACATGCGCACATCGCAGACTTTAGCCCCCCACATGCGCACATCGCAGACTTTAGCCCCCGACATGCGCACATTGCAGACTTTAGCCCCCGACATAAGCACATTGCAGACTTTAGCCCCCGACATGCGCACATCGCAGACTTTAGCCCCCGACATGCGCACATCGCAGACTTTAGCCCCCGACATAAGCACATTGCAGACTTTAGCCCCCGACATGCGCACATCGCAGACTTTAGCCCCCGACATAAGCACATCGCAGACTTTAGCCCCCGACATGCGCACATCGCAGACTTTAGCCCCCGACATAAGCACATCGCAGACTTTAGCCCCTCGACATGCGCACATCGCAGACTTTAGCCCCCGACATGCGCACATCGCAGACTTTAGCCCCTCGACATGCGCACATCGCAGACTTTAGCCCCCCACATGCGCACATCGCAGACTTTAGCCCCTCGACATGCGCACATCGCAGACTTTAGCCCCCCACATGCGCACATCGCAGACTTTAGCCCCTCGACATGCGCACATCGCAGACTTTAGCCCCTCGACATGCGCACATCGCAGACTTTAGCCTTTTTAAATCCAGGCTTAAAACTCATTTATTAAGACTGGCTTTTAACACTCTGTAATTTAGTGACATTTTATTTTTTCAGTTTGTTTTGCATAGTTTTTTGCCTTCATCTTTGTCTCTCTTTGGTCACCTTGAGTGTTGTAAAGGGCTCTTTAAATAAAGGTTGATTGATATCATAATGAGGGAATATCAGTTTTAAAAAAATAAATTACAGATTCAATCCTCTCTACTGGTTTGAAAATGTCATAACTAATCAGCCAATTACACGTATATCTTTGCCATTTTTACGCCGGGCACAATTGATGAGGTATTTTATTGTCCACATAGGAGATAAGTTTAGTCTCATCCTTTAACAAGTGCTGCTGGGCAAACTGTCTGGAGCAGAGGACAACCGCAGTGCAGCATCCAGGGTCCAATCCACAAGTATGAGGACGCCATTACGGCAGGGAAGAAACTGCAAAAATGAATGGCAATGAGCCTTAAATATAGCTTTTGGGGTATATCTTTGTCATTAAATGAAGGTATAATTGTGTAGATAGTGTCTGAAATCTGCTAAATTTGATAATCTTCTAATGTCTAAGTTTGTGAGAAGGGAGGGGCTTCAGGTGATGCTGGAGCAGGGACATTTGGGGACTGTGGGTGGCCCTCATAATAATCTAAGAGTAATACGGTGCTAATAATATTGCATCCTAAAGGCACCAGAAAACAGAATATTTTATGACTTAATAAAATAAAAAAGTACATATGAAATAGTCACCTTAAGGATGTTTTACAGACATCAAACCCTATGTATTTTTCACACGTTCAAAGTGGGTTGGGGGCCTGGGGACAACACTCAAATATCTAGCAGTGGCCCTGTCTACAAGCTCTTTTCACAATACCGCTCGAAATGTTAAGATCTTACAACAGAGAGCGAGTTGCAGATGGATAATCACTGGCAGCATGTTCAGATTTTTAAGTAGAGTGTTCACCTTTGTGCTTATAAAAGGTGGAGTTTCTGTCTGATTTGCTTTAGTTAGACTTGGCTATTTCTCATATGAATGAAAGGAACGGGAAATGAAAATTCACACTTTTGAGGCAAAGGGAAGCAGGCGGCATCATGAAAGGGCTTATTCATACATTTGATTGAACAGAATCCCCATTTTTATCCATAAATTGCAACTGTATACTCTATCTATAATATAATGAGCTGACACAATATTTTAAATGCTTTGTTTTATTGCTGAAGAAACTGAGGGAAATAAATAGACCATGATCCTTTGCTCCATTTCAGTGCAGACAACATAATTAAGTAGTATTTATTTAGCACTTTCAAATCTTAATTCTTTGGAGTATGACAGTAATGATTTGCACCAAAGTTTTGTCAAGGCTACCGTGAGACAATGAAATATCAAACAAAGTACATATAGAAGTTATGTTTCATTTATTAAGATTTTCTTTTTATTTCATGATTGTTAAAAAATACATACCGCATTTTCCGGACTATAAATCGCACCAGCCAAAAAAATGCATAATAGAGAAGAAAAAAACATCTACAAGTCGCTCTGGAGTATGAAATGCGGTTGCAAGTGTGAAAATAACAATTCATATCACATATAATTCGCTCCGGACTATACAAGTATAAATATAGTATAGTATAGTATAAAAGTATAAGTAGCACCCGGCCAAAACTATGAAGAAAAGTGCGACTTATAGTCTGGAAAATGCGGTATAATTAGGACAGGATAATGACATCATTATTTGCCGTAACTTTGACCAGATAAGGTTGCTTATTATATTTTTTGATAATCCTAACTATAACATTTGAATTTGAAACTCAGCACTGAAACACAATTGACCTGAACAGAAGATTCCACTTTAATCTCTGTAGTACATTCTTTAGTCTCTGTAGTGCATTCTTCCACCCCTGCTTGTTACCGAGGTGGTGCTGCCTGCAGAGGAGACGGTGCTGACCACATAGATGGACTCGTTAGTGAGTTAGTGGCAGTGCATCGTTAGCTCAGTGCAGTGGTCCTGACAGAGCACAGAGCAGCTGGCTCTCTAAGCAGCCGTTCCTCCCTGGAGACCTCCGGCTTTAAGGCTTCATGTGTCAAACCACCGGCAAAGCACGCTGCCATTCACTCACCCTTTCATTATGCTAATCCAGAACGTTTAAAGGCTGTCCTCCTATCAACATGTGGGGTGGAGTTAGAGAAATGATATGAAAAGCAAAGTCAGAGTTTTAATTGGTGGAAATGTTAAAGTTGCACTATGTAACTTTTCTGGTGAAGGTGTGTCACCTTTTTCCTCCACATAAATATATTCCACACCTTCTTGAGTTCACTTGCTTGAATAATAATAATAAGGCAAACCCTTTATACTTAATTAGCCTTAACAAAACCCTCATTCCCAACCCTAATCCCTTTATGTATAGTATATAGTATAGTAAGTTGCTAATCATGCTTAAAAACAATTATGAATTAACTCTTGGTTCATGCTTTATTATTATAGAATGGTATATGAATATGTGGAAATAGAGACATTTAGAGAAATTAAATGATAAAATAATGGATTAGCTTTATATAGCGGTAGACAAATTGTGTGGGGAAATCTATATTGTTGTCCCTCTGGTTTGTGGGCATTTATTTATTTAGTTCAACTTTAATTTAACCATTTAACCAAACACCATTGAGATTTAAATTTATTTTTCAAGGATGACCTGGGCTAAAAGAGGACTGTAGCATATCATCATACATTTTAGTTCAGTTTGACAAGTGCATCCAAGCTGTGGGAGCAGCATAACTTGCAAAACACTTGCAAGAAACACAATTGAGGCTAAAAATGCCTGGAAAGTATTTTTAGTATATCCCATCTACTGATGGGTGTGATTGACAGGTGATTGACATGCATGGACCATGCGTATCAAAACAAATATGGCTATTTACAAGGAATAAAGAAAGGCAAAAAACACAGGGAACTGAATCTGAGGTGAGAGAAGTTTGTTTCACACGCATCGTGGGAAATATCAAACCTGATTACACAAGTTTGAGTCGGAGAACAACTGAGGGCGTTGTGACCAGACTCACCCTTCATAAAGTATTTTTAAGAATTAAAAAAATATATATATATAGAGCTAAACTTCAGTTGAGATGAATGTATAGCTATCATTATATACATATATGTATTTATTTGGCCGTGGCTGGAGAGCCGCGGCGCGGTTAAATAGCCGCGCAGTTTCAGGGACCTCGGCATTTCCCTTATAGCCTCATGGCTAACCCTAACCCTAACCCTAACCCTAACTCTAACCCTAACCTTCCCTTATAGCCTCATGGCTAACCCTAACCCTAACCTTAACCCTAACCCTAACCCTAACCTTCCCTTATAGCCTCATGGCTAACCCTAACCCTACCCTAACCCTAACCCTATAGCCTCATGGCTAACCCTAACCTTAACCCTAACCCTAACCCTAACCTTCCCTTATAGCCTCATGGCTAACCCTAACCCTAACCTTAACCCTAACCCTAACCTTCCCTTATAGCCTCATGGCTAACCCTAACCCTAACCTTAACCCTAACTCTAACCCTGACCCTGACCCTAACCCTAACCTTTACCCTAACCCTAACCCTAACCCTAACCCTAACCCTAACCCTAACCTTAACCCTGACCCTAACCTTAACCCTAACCCTATCCTTAACCCTAATCTTAACACGGCGCGGTCTAAAACGGCGCTAAAACGCGGTCAAATAGCGGCGCAATTTCAGGAGCTGCGGCTCTGCAGACACTCCCAATTTAAAAAGCTGAAAAAGCATTTTGATCTTTGGAGATCATTTTGTGCTTGATTCATGCTTGTTGTCTTACTTGTTGTGACTGTTTACTTCTTAACAGTCAGACACCACATCTCCCTCAAGTGCTCCTCCCTGTTTTTAAATTCCATCACACCTGACTTTAAGCCACGTCTATCTGTGGCGTAACCTTAGCCACCCTGACTCCAGCGTTCAAAGTGGAACGTCATAACAAATTGCCACATGCTGCTAAGTCATTATTATAGACATTATCTGAAGTTATAAAAGGTGAAATATCACTGTGACTAATCCCTAACATATTTTAAAAGTCCACAACAAATTATTCAAAGACATTATTGAGTGCTTTGTGTGCTCTGACTGAACTCCTTCCTTTCACCTTGTGTTTTAGTGCGGTCATAAAGCAGCTCTATCTGGACACACACAAGGAGACACTCAGACACGTCTCACCCATCATCACACACTAAAGACAGGGGAATGGAGAAGAAACACAAATGCCATTTAGTTGCATTTGTTAAAATCAGATTTACTTTGGAACCAGTTTTAGTTTTCTTATACTCACACAAGAGCTACACACCTCATGCTGTGTCCATGTGGCCCACGGGAACTTTCTTTTCAGTTGGTAAAAGAATTCGGGAACTTGGGTCAGACAGACAGACGCAGACAGACAGACAGGCATAGACAGATGCAGACAGACAGACAGACGCAGACAGACAGGTGCAGACAGACACAGACAGGCGCAGACAGACACAGACAGACGCACACAGACAAGCACAGACAGACAGACAGACAAAGACAGACAGACGCAGACAGACAGGCGCAGAGACAGACGCAGTCAGACAGGCGCAGACAAACAGACACAGACAGACGCAGACAGACATGCGCAGACAGACAGATGCAGACAGACAGATGCAGACAGACAGATGCAGACAGACAGGCACAGACAGACGCAGACAGACAGGCGCAGACAGACAGGCGCAGAGACAGACGCAGTCAGACAGGCGCAGACAAACAGACACAGACAGACGCAGACAGACATGCGCAGACAGACAGATGCAGACAGACAGATGCAGACAGACAGATGCAGACGGACAGGCACAGACAGACGCAGACAGACAGGCGCAGACAGACAGGTGCAGAGACAGACGCAAACAGACAGACGCAGACAGACATACAGAAGCAGACAGACAGACACAGACAGACAGACGCAGACAGACAGACACAGACAGGCGCAGATAGACAGGCGCAGACAGACATGCGCAGACAGACAGACGCAGACAGACATGCGCAGACAGACAGACGCAGACAGACATGCGCAGACAGACAGGCGCAGACAGACAGATGCAGACAGACAGACGCAGACAGACAGATGCAGACAGACAGATGCAGACAGACAGACGCAGACAGACAGGCGCTGACAGACAGATGCAGACAGACAGACGCAGACAGACAGGCGCAGACAGACATGCGCAGACAGACAGATGCAGACAGACATGCGCAGACAGACAGGCACAGACAGACATGCGCAGACAGACAGGCGCAGACAGACAGATGCAGACAGACAGACGCAGACAGACAGATGCAGACAGACAGACGCAGACAGACAGATGCAGACAGACAGATGCAGACAGACAGATGCAGTCAGACAGACGCAGACAGACAGATGCAGACAGACAGACACAGACAAACAGGAGCAGGCAGACAGACACAGACAAACAGGAGCAGGCAGACAGACTGGTGCAGAGCATAGAGTCCTGTCTTTCCAATGAAACGTTCCCTCAGATCCTGTGTGTTTCATGTGCTCTGTCATGTCCAAAGCACAGGAGGATTCTCTGCAGCACTGGAGAGCTCTCTAACCTGCGGCTGAGATAGAACGCCCTAAATTGGTCTGGCGGTCTGCAGGACGCGTTAACGAGATTGGATTATTTCCTTTTGTTCAAATTTTATATGGGTCATGACCAGTCAATGTGCATCTGCAGAGAGATGAATAATTGTGGATGTTTTATATCAAAGAGCCAAAAACAAAACAGGCTTAAAACAACAGATTTTTGTGCAGGACTCTTCCCTGTGCCCTCACTTATCATCACCATTCAGGCAGATTTTCCCTAAAATACTTTCTTGTTTTAGTGCTGTTCTTTGGTAACATTTTTTGGTTTGCTTTTTGTATTTCACTTAAAGAGCACTTTTTGTATTTCACTTAAAGTAAAATGTTACACATGTAGTTCAGGGTAACTAATTCCACTTATAGCTGTTTTATGAAACAAGCACCAACAATTGTTTGTGTTTTTATTTCCTCTTAATGTAGTAGTTGCTACTATGCTACTATGCTATAAGGTACAGTATCACTGAGATTTTTGTTTTGCTCTTTACAATATGATATTTTATAAAGTGTAAAATGTCATTTTATGTCAAAGATATTTTCTCAGAAATGGTATCTGCCTCTAAGTCATTGTATTATCATTATCAAAGGTGGAAATACAATGTGTTTACTTAATTAATTCAGTTGTAAATGTATTTAAAATATGTATCCATACAGTCAATGTTAAATATTAAATTTTGGACATTTAAAAAAAAACAAAAAAACGTCATGTCAAATAGCGCCAGCCGCCACCAGCCGCCACTGACTTTTACTAGCAAATAATATGTAAACTAGCATTAGCCAGCTGCTAACAACCTGAAACAAGCAGCTATAACACTGGAGTGATTCATGTAAGTCCGCTGGTCTCTCCTGACCACACTCATACATTTATGGACAAACGGGATCTTTGGGGACGTTATGGAAGAGTAATGTTTTGTTTTGAGACTTTTGTTGGCCCTGCCCACAATGAGCATGCGGCTTTCATCCACAAGATGGCAGTAGCAACAAGTGTGTGATGTCACTTTGTGCCCATCAAAAGGCTAGAGAGAGTGGGTTTTGTTCTGGTGGAAGTAATGGGGTGGTAAAAAGGGTGATACAATCCTAGATTATAAGGTTTAAATTAACATATAATGGTATTTTTTGGTATTAGTGAAACAGAACTACCTGTGTATGTAAGGATTTTTTTTCCTGAATTATGAAAATTTATTTTCACCCTAAAAACACTGGACTGGTCTATATTTTAAGCAGAATTAAATGTGCCACTACCACCATATGGAGACAACCATTAATCATCCTTCTGTTTACTTGCAGCTCTCTATTAGTTTGTATTTCTTTAGTAGAATTTTACACAACACAACTTGCTGAAACCGGACGCTGGTTCAAATAGGTCACCATGGCGACTAGCATATTAACTCATTGGTGAACACAACCTTTTTACATTCAATCCAAAGACTTTCATTACCACTTGCGTCTGTAGTCTCATGTTGTTTGCGTAGGTAATGTTGCTTTATATGTATTTGTATATGTGTGTATGTACTAAACATGAAGAATACATCCCATACAGGTTCTTTTTATGATGTTCTTTCATGGACGTTATTTTGTTATTTGCAATATTTTTTTATACAACTCCCAAAGCAAATGTGTTTATATCTATAGTCACAGACTGGGTGATATGACTTAAACATTTATCAAGATTGTTTCCCTCATATCAATTGATCACTTTTTTTTTCAACTTATTTTGTCTTATTAAAAACAAATACAAATATCTTTCGAAATGAATTACCTGTACGTAAACAATCATCAGACCTTTATTCCTGAAAAGTCTAAATTCTGCTCCAAATCACACTGAATGGTTGTGGATCTCTGCATTAAAAAACCTTATTATTGACAATTAGAAATTAATCTCAATCTCAATAAAAATTTGCTTTATTGCACAGCCTTGATTTAGCAGATATTTGCTTTCTATTTGACTTAATGATCTAAGGAAATTGAATGAAGTTGTCCAAATGAATGGGTATGTTCCAGTTGTGAGTAAAGCTGTGGACATACGAGTGGCTGAGGGGCCTCATTCATCTATTATTCAGAGTAAAAGCACACTTTGCATCAGGTTTGCAGCCGCTTGAGTTCAAAATCACTGTCACTTTCAGCGTCCATCAGCTCCATCTGCCCCTTATACAAACTCTGGAATACATTAAATGCCACTTTTTAATTAATTAGTTTTTGTCATATAAAGCTCCTGCACATGTGGTTACACTTTTAAAACTGAGGCTGTTAAGGCAGCAGTAGGAGGCAGCACACAGGGCAAGTGACTGAGAGCGCTACAAAGTATGGATTTCGCAGGGAAGTGTCCAAAGATAGATCACAGTAGAATATGCATCTGAAGCAGCAGTTCTCTGACAACAACCCTGCCTCTGTGTGGAGAGGGTTCTGGCTTCTCACCAACTACAAGCCTAGAGCCCCCGCGCTTCAGACGACCGGAAACTGGCCGAGGCTCTTAACACCTTCTACTCCAGGTTCGCTTCCTCAGCACCACCAGCACCCAGGACCTCAAGTGGGAGCCTAGCATCAGCTCCCTCATCAAGAAGGCCCAGCAGAGGATGTACTTCCTGTGGCAGCTGAGGAAAGCCAAGCTGCCAGCGGAGATGATGGTGCAGTTCTACACAGCCATCGTTGAGTCCATCCTCACCTCCTCCATCACCGTGTGGTACTCTGGAGCCACAGCCAGGGACAAACAGAGACTACAGCGTAGTCCTGCTTCGTCTCCAGGACTCTGGGATCACAGCTGACCCTTCTCACCCTGGACAGGGACTATTTGAGCCACTCCCCTCAGGCAGGAGGACACTCCCCTCAGGCAGGAGGCCACTCCCCTCAGGCAGGAGGCCACTCCCCTCAGGCAGGAGGCCACTCCCCTCAGGCAGGAGGCTACGGTCCATTCGGACCAGAACCTTCCACCACAAGACCGGTTTCTTTCCCTCTTCGTTTGGACTCATGAGCACTTAATACCTGTCACTTTAACAATTATTCAATCAATACTATTCATGCACTGTTCACTTTCTGCACTATATCTGACCATCTGTAAATGTTCATGTAAATATCTGTGACAAGAAAAGTTTATTTTTTATTCTTTACATTATTTTACAAGTAAATTCTTAATTTATGCATTCCATATTTGACTCTATAGATGTTGCTATAACTATTATTTTTATTATTCATTGTTTTATGCACCTTAACGCCGAGACAAGTTCCTATGTCTGCGAACTGTGGAATGACATTTGAATGACAATGGCAAACTCCACACCGGCAGTGATGTCTGCAATTAACAAACTTCGTCTGAGTAACAGAGATAGTGGATGTCTGAATTATCATGCGCAGAAGAAAACTAGATCATTTTACCGGATTTAACATGCTCCAGATTGACGAGAGAAATGGATTTCTGTAACAGACTGTAGTGAGTCAAGGCTCGCATTAATTAAGCTTCTGCATTCATTTGTTTTTTCATTTGGGGAATGAAACCATCGTCACATAATGATTCAAATTTAATTATTAATCTATTAAGAAAGAGAAAGCAGTTTGAAGAAAAAAACAATGTATAATTGACTAACTAAAATTAAATAAATATTTTTCGAGTGTTAATTATATTGATATGAGTGAATTAGCCTCCGTCATGTACAACAGCTTTTTTCACAATTTCTTCCAGATCACGTCATTTTAATTGTCAATAGCAGTAAACAATTTATGAACAGGGTTTTATAATAACATGAAATTATATTAGATATTAGAAAGTGAATCAGATTCCCAGATTTGGGATGTAATCTACACAATCCAAACTCTTTTGCACACTCAGACGAGGTAGTTTTTGTGATGGATTGTTTCTTTAACTCCAAAAGCTAAAGTTCAGTTTTTTTGCCATTCATTACTGTTATTTTCCCCTGCCATAATGGCGTCCTTGACACATTTTGTCAAGTGGGTGCAGGAGCTCTATCTAAAGAATAAAAAGTTGTTCTTCTGAAACGGAGCAAAATATTGTCACCTATTTCTCTGCAATTTAGTGCAAGTAAGACTAAATATAATTACACAAAAAGACATCACTATCATACAAACCATACACAGACATTTTAGGGCTCTGGGGCAAAGGCTTATATGGCAGTCTGAGAAAAACATATAACCAATCAAAAGCCATTGATAGCACTCATTGTCAGTCTGCAATTAAAGTATCACGTTACGTTACTGTGCTACTGTGTACTAAAAGTAACACGTTAGAGTACTGTCGTATTACCAATAATTAACATTAATGTATCCGAGCGATGGCGATGACGTCACGTCCGGATGCGATAGCCGCGCAGGAGGCAGAAAACACAACACTGCGAATGAAAAAATGCTACCAGTGGAAATCAAATCATCAGACTTGCATTTTCTCGATCGTGGTAGTGGGCAAAGACATCTGGGGCTTGGGTAAACGTTTTAGAAAGTTTCAGGGAAGTTTTAACACTTAAAATCACTTGAGTGTCAGTGGAATAAGAGAAGCCACAGCCTCACATTAACCTCTCTCTATCGGACTGTGCAGTCAACAACGCCCCTAAAACGGAACTATTTAAACATACTGAGCACTTACAAACATAACAGTGGAAATCATGCGTCATAGAAGTTTGAAACGCACTGAAGAAGCTGCGTCTCTTGTTGTCTTTACTCAGATTATGTCCGAGTCTGACTGCTTTAGACAGAACATGTCCTCACAGTTTTACGGTCACATGTCAAAGCCTGTTGTTGGTTTGCTTACAATAATAACTGCCGTGGCTCTGGTGATAGATAAAGATCATGTGGAGCTCTGTTTGGGTTCAACATTGAAGTCATAAGTGGCCCATTTATCTGCTTTTTCTTCACAGCTTTTTTGGCACAGTTCAAGAGATGTCAGTGACATGTCGGCTATAAAATGTACGATAACATCCGAAACAGACTTCGCTCTCGCCTGCTGCACTCACTTTCTGCTCTGGGGGGCGTGCGCGCTAGCCAAAAATCCCGGAAGAAAACAATGTTGAAAAACAGTAACATAAAATGTCAAATAAACAAGCAAATTAAATGCATTTGACTGAGCTTTATTTATCCTTTATGTCGACAGATTACCACAATATAATGCCATACAAAAAGCACACGTTGGCCTGTCCTCAAGCAATGAAAAACATTCCTAAAACAACATTAGTGGATTGGACGCCCAAGAACATAACACGCTTGTTTTAGCACAAAGTAGAGGTTATATTGAGGAGACGGAGTTTTTCAAAATGTGAAAAGTTTATTTCTCTTGAGAACAAGACTCCCACTCACTAATTGCGCAGTGTGCATGCTCGCAACACGCAGAGCTCTAGGATCGTAGTGAGATGAGACTTTACCAAAACTAACGTGTTACTGATTTGAAAAACTAACTTGGGGAGAACTAGATTACATTAGTGCACAAAACTAACGCGTTAAGTTCCTCGTCACTCTAAAAAAATAAATTTGAGTACTCGAACGTGTTACATCAAACTCTGTTCATGTATATATTAAATAAGGCAAGAACTCAAACTCTTGCAAAATCCCGCCAATGTGTA
Organism: Eucyclogobius newberryi; assembly: GCF_026437365.1. Lineage (NCBI taxonomy): Eukaryota > Metazoa > Chordata > Actinopteri > Gobiiformes > Gobiidae > Eucyclogobius > Eucyclogobius newberryi. Next base: position 32,966,647 of record NW_027316389.1, read on the forward strand.
GTAGTTCCTAAAAACAACCTCTAAAGTGTTTTCTTATATCCATGCATTTAGTAGATTTAGTCTTTTGAACTGGGGAAAGGGTTTTCATGGGTATCGAGCCTTTTCCTCCTTAGACATTTTAGCATCATGACAACAAAAATCCCTTTGATTAATCCAATACATTTACATAACATCCTTCTTTATCCCACCCATACAAAAGACACCAGACCGTGTGACCGAGGTACAAGAATCAATCTATTTACCCAGCGCACAAAAGCAGGCAGTGTTGAGAGTCTCCAGAAGTGTGGAAAAACTGTGAAGTATAAAGCAAAGTGCACTTCCACGGCTCTTATCTCATTGTGCATTGTTCTAAGCCTTCCAGGAAAAGCAGAAACAGCCTCAGCAGCACAGGTACCCAAGCCTAATCCGAGGTGACGGGAAAGGGCTTAAATCTCCAAGTGTGCGGGACAGAGCAGATGGGGAAGGAGGGAGGAAGAGAGAGAAAAGGAAGAGGGGATGGAGAAAAAAAAGACAGTAATGAGAGAGAGAGAGAGAGAGGCAAGACAGAAAAGAAAAGCTGATGATGGGACTGCTATTGTTGTATGTACTGTATATCCACTCAGACTTCAGGGAGGAGCTCAGGGTGGACCTGCTGCTCCTGCACATGTTGAAATGCTTATGGGGCTTGGGATGAGAATCATTATTTTCAGTGCAAACGCTACAGGTTTCATGGTGAAAGTCGCGTGTTTTAGTTGCAGTTGAGCCATAGTAAGTGACATACAGAACTTAAAGGGATTTCAAATTTGTGTCCCCAGATAACACAAAATGGAGTGGCTGCAGTGAAGGAAGGTCTAACAAGTGCACAGGAATATGCACTGGTCAAATCAAGACTCCAGATCTCTATGAGGCAGTATTATTGTACAGTATTATCCTGCACATTCTTCATACTCACACATGTGCTGTTTTTAGTCAATTACAAAACAACAATCAACATGTCAAAGTTGAAAGCTTATGAGATTCAAACAAATGAAATATGAACTGAACAATATATATATATATATATATATATATATATATATATATATATATATATATATATATATATATATATATAATAATGAATTCAGGTCTACATTGTTTAAAAGGTGCATTGCAGAACCTTTCTGGTGGAGGGTCTGCCACCTTGTTATTGCTTTGCTTAAAATAGTCTGTAGTATGGCATTAAATGTATCCACGGTACTGTTTATCTCCATGGAGACAAGAATGTGTTGCTACTACGCCAAATTACAGGTCAGGTCTGGGGAGAGGCGACCTCAGCTCATGGTGAGAAGGTTATTTAAAAGGGAAATATGAATAAAAACACCTGTGATAAAATACAGGCCGGAAATGTATCCCGAGAATACTCCAGGTACAGAAAATCATCTCCACGCAAGACAGTAGGAGAATCCCTGCAGTTATAGAAGTATATAGAAGTATATAGAAGTACATAGAAGTTGAAAAATACAGAATAGTGACAGAATTCTAACTATCCCTCTGAACTGAACTGTAGATAATAAAGCCTTTGTGAGTGAACGCTGAGGTGCACCTGCTGCCATGTGCCGGGGCGCCTGACCCCCGCCTCACCTCGCTCTGCTCCATATGGAAAGCCAGGCAGAGGGGGAGAAGGGAGAGAGAAGGAGGAGAGAAGGGGGAGAGAAGGGGGAGAGAAGGGGGAGAGAAGGGGGAGAGAAGGGGGAGAGAAGGGGGAGAGAAGGGGGAGAGAAGGATGAGAGAAGGAGGAGAGAAAGGGTGGACAGGGAAGTGGACGAAGAAGGCGGGAGCGGACGAAGAAGGCGGGAGGGGACGAGTAAACAAACAATACAAACAATGACATGTCTCACACTTTGTAAAGAATTGAGGAAGTGTGTATTATGGATCCCAGGCATTGAAGAGGTGGAAAGTATATATAATAATAGTATATAATAATAGTAAATAATAATAGTATATAATAATGGATCGTATTCTAGTCATTTGTTAGGTTTGGTGATATGAAAAGAATTGAGTCAAAACCCTGATCCGCAAATCTTAATTTCCTAAAACATGACGATAACGAATTTGCTGGAATAAAAAGAGAAAGAAAAAAACACAATGTCCACAATAGCATCACCTTGCTCAAAATCAGAGTTATTATCATATCAGTGAGGATTTGACCAGTTATAAGAATCTATTCCAATCATCAGACTATATAGAGCTAGTGCTGCAGTGTCATTTGAAATGTAGTGGAGATGTAATGAAGGATTCCCTTTTGACTTTCACAGTTTTAGTCTGGTGAATATTGTTAGAAAAAGGTGTGAATTGGAATATGATGAAAGCAAACAAAACAAACTATGCACATGCAGTTGGCCTCACATCCACAAGGGCGGCGCCAAAGGAGTGTGTTTGGGCGCCTTCTGGTTAGTATTTCACATTTTCTAACTTAAAATAAGGTTGGAAAACACTTTACATGGGAATAAATAATGAAATCAATAAATAAGCAAGTGAAGCCCTCTGGCAACGTGACATCTCTGCAGTCAGAGTGAAGTTTTATGGACTAGACTGCAGTTTTTACTCCCACATTTTGACCTGCGACGCCACTAGTTCTGAGGCTCAGCGAAAACGAGCTCATAAACAGGATTAATGAAACAAGAGCGACTGAGGTAAAAATTCAACTCCTATTATGTTTTTGTTGAGGAGACATTGTTATAATACTGTTAAAGGTTGTGAAAAGTTAATTTTGCATAATTAAGAGGTAATTGTATGTGTTTTCTTCTTCTTCACTTGGCAGCGGCTGACCAATAGAACACCTTCTTTCACTTTTTCTTTCCATTTTAAATTTGTATTGTGCCATTGCAAATATAACACAATAAATACAGCAGTAGCAGCAGCAACAACAACAACAACAACAACAACATAAGCATCATCATCATCATCATCAACAACAGCAGCAGCAACAACATCAGCAGCATCTTCTTTCCTGACCCCTTGTGGTTGGAGTTAGTATAGTTGGTTTTGTCTGGAAATATGCTTTAATATTTGAATAATTCTTACTTTCTTGGCAAAATTAGTAGAATACATTTGAAATAGCTGATTTCTAAAAATGTGAGCAAACTCAAATAAATGCAGGGATTAAAGGCGGTATGGGCGATTTTTCGGCGATTTGAGAACGCAGGTGGAAGTGCGCATGCCACTCCCCCGTGCGGACTGATACAACACACACGTGCGTTTGTTTATAAGCGCAACGGAGCACATCACATCTCTCGTCTCCCGTAGATTTCTGTCCACTTCTGCGTCAGCTCGTACTGTCTTTCTCCGTCTTCATTTTGTCCCGTACACTGAGGGAACTATATTATGATAGATCCATGCGCTTAGGCACGCGGAAACGTGGGGACGAGCCTGAGCCTGCAGGTGAGTGATAGGTGCGTTTTATGATTGATACGTGGCAGGACAAATGATTTATCCACGCCACGAGGAAATATGATAAAAAATTTGCTGAAAGAAATCGTCCATTCCACCTTTAAGTTTGTTTTCATTTTGAAAAAAAATTGTATAACGGTCACTGTGTTTAAAAGTTCAAATTATGGTCAATATATGCACACATTAAGACTCTCATTGCGAGAGGACACGTAAGGTTAATGCTCATTGAATATTTAAGAGTTTCAGTGATGAATGCATTAATTATAAAGTCTGTCTGCATGATTTATTTCAGTTATAAAAGCCTCATAGAACATGAAACATGGACAAAGTCAGTATTAGTATTGGGAATAAACCAGAGCAAATTGACAAACGCTGACACTTTAAAATAAGCTTCCTTTGTAGTAAAAAGCATTTATAAGCACTTGTTATTTTTTTGTAGCACTTATAAGGCATCTACAGGCATTTATCAATCAGTTATTTAAAATAGTTATCATTTTGTACGTGATTTATGAGCAGACACATGTTATAAGCCATGCTAGTGGGTTTTAGAATGACAAGTAATTAGGAATCTTCCCACAGCAATTTACAACAAAATATGTTGTCTTTTAAATGGGAAAAAGTCCTCAAAATGTTGCGTATAACAGGCAGCTGAAATCCCTTAATAAATAGCGTACGGTTATTTTTAACTGTTACCAACAATTCCATTCCAAATCCTAGTAAATAAACATGCACTTTGTCCCCTACCTGAAAACGAGGGGCTCCTACAAGTCCAAGCTTATGTGTCCCATCAACAGGAAGTAGTAATAGCAGTAGTACTCCAAAATGACAAGCACTTGCACTGCTCTTGCAAGAATTCTTGTTGCTTTCTCTCTGGCGTCTGGAGAAGCGTGTTCCACGTGCTCTGGGGCTGTCGACCTTCCTCCTGCCTGCCTCCTGTCTGCCTCCTGCCAGCCTCCTGCCTGCCTCCGAGTGCGTGTTTGTGGGAGAGACGAGGAGGGAGGCGAGGGGGGCGCAGTGCAGTGGTGCTGGTGGTGGAGACGGTAAGAGGATCCTACAGCGGCTGGAAACAATACCTGTCCATTGAACTGCTGTGGCGGGACAGAGCAGACGGGCAGGGGAGGGGGCAGGGGTGCGTTCAATGCCCCCTCTGTTTGTGAGGAGAGGAAGGAGAGGAAGGAAGGACAGTCTGTTAACAAGTGCACACTAGTAATTATTAATAGTGTCCGCTGTCGGGAGGAGCAGGATCAGTGGGAGCTGTGTTTGTAGTTCAGCACCAGACAAGACACATGCAGATATGAAATCAAATATGCATTATGGGTAATCTAATCAGGCTGTCAAAAGTATAGAAAACCAGACAATAATCGATCATTGTTTGAACAAGCATAGATACTTAAAACAAAAGTGATAAATACAAAAATAAATCACTATAAGAGAACAACATTTTTTTGTTTTTTTCGTCTTTTTTTAATTTTAGAATTGGTCTAGGGCTTTATCTGTACTGGTATATGACCCCAAAGTAACACAAAAAATGACAGTATTTTGTGTGAAATATATATATATTTGTATTATGTCTTTGTGGTATCTAAATCAGTATCAAGTATCGAGCCTTTTCGATATTGAATTTGACAGTTTTTTTTTATCCTGACCCACAAAAACAACAAAACAAAAACAGACCTGAATGTTTACTAGCCTGAATAAAACATGAACAAAGACATATTACATAATGAACAAAGTGTTTTTTTAAGAATTCATGGGTAGTATTTGAATAATACAAGCAGTTACTAAGCTTGAATGATGCTTAATAAACCAATTGTTCATTCTGAATGGAGTTAATATAAAGTGGTACTAACGTATCTATCTTGTGTTGTAAGTGTTTTTAATGCTTAAAAATATACGTTGAAAAACATGCATTCTTACAATCAGTGTGCTTGCCTCTCCACAGAGCTGACCTGTAACTTGGTCTGGTAGCGGCTTGGCTTAGTTAAAATTTTGTTTTAATATGGGAAACACTGAAGGCAAAGCAGCATCTCTATGGAGACAAGCATTGATGGGCCCAGAAAAGTGACATAGTGCATCTTAATTATATATGAGTATCATTTATGTAATAGACATGTCGTTTCTGTGGTTAAAGAGGTGGAATTCCTTCACTAAATATGCATAAATTAAAGGTTGGGCAGGTTTTTTAGTCTCAATCGGCTCACATCTATATGAAGTGTCCTGTAGTGACTCATTTCAAAACGTTTAGACAATGGCATGTAAAAGGAGTAAATCATATTAGTTTTAGTTGTCAACTCAAATTCATGATGCGCATGAATTTGATTGATTTGTGACTAAAAGGGGGCGTGGCACAGTCTCTCAGAACTATGTATTACCTTTAAAGCAAACGAAAAAAATAAAAACATTAGGAATTACAAAAAAATAGCAGAATAGGCCCAAGATTCAGTCCCAAATATCCAAGCCTCAATAATCCTTTAACCTTTATATTAAAAAAATACTGGTCGTCATCTATAGATTTGCACCGATATCCAGGGGTTTCAGAATGATGATTATAGTTTTGTTATACAGTGCAATGAAAAGACAGTGACAAAATCCATACTCATTTCTTTTTTCTTTTTTTTTCTTTTTTTTTCTTATTTTTTTATTGAAAGAATAAACACAGACCAAAGTTTTTCTTTTTTCTTTAACAACTTTGCAGTATATTTTCTTTTTTTTTTAGTGCGTAGTCATTTCAAATCATATAGTGTTGGGGGAAAGATCAGAATCAGGACTAAATGAGTAGTCCATCCTAAAAGGCAAACTCTTTATTGTAGTAAAGTTAAAGTGACTGTAAACTTTGGGAATGATGAGCAGTAGTATTTTTTCTTTCATTCAAATATTATTCAAATAATATTTCATATTATGAAAGCAAATATGAAATGTAGTAGTCCGAGTTGGATGTTAGAGATACATATTTTCCGGACTATAAGTCGCACCAGCCAAAAAATGCATAATAGAGAAGAAAAAAACATATATAAGTTGCACTGGAGTATGAAATGCAAGTGTGAAAATAACAAATAATATCACGTCGCTCCGGAGTAAAAGTATAAGAATGTAAGTATAAATATAAGTATAAGTCGCACCCCGGCCAAAACTATGAAAAAAGGTGCGACTCATAGTCCGGAAAATAGGGCAGATGTGTCCTCCCTCTGACTCTGTCTGACCTCACACACACCTCCTGTGTTTGGGCACTACTTGGATAGCACTACACTGTGGGTGAAGAACAGGTCAAAAGCAGTGATTTTTCTACAGTACATCCAATTTAAAAATGCAAGAAGTAGCGGAAACATTATCAGTTGCACCAGTGGGTTGACAATAATTGATTCAGGATAATACCAGTATTGAAACTACATTCATTTGGACAAGTTTCTGTTCAATTTAATTTATTTTTGTAACACCTGAAATCCCAGCAGTTGCCTCGAAGGGCGACAGTGAGGAAATTAGCAAATTAATTTGCAGATAAACTGGTGAGCCTGGATGGAAAACGTAGGAAACACCTCCAAAGATGTAGTTACCACGCCTCCACTCCTCTAATCACCTCTAATTACCCCGATAGAGAACCTGAGCTAGGAAAAAAGGGCTGTGACCACCTGCGGAGAGTGAGAAGGGAATTTATAATAATTTCTTTCATGAGAGATGAATAAATAATGCTTTAAACTGGTTATGGTTGCATACGTTGAATCTGCTGTGTTAACATGCATGTGTTATTATACTTAATGTGTACTTTCATATTTTGTGTTGATTAAAGTGAAATCAAATAGTCAAGTTCTAAAGTGTAGTATTGAAAACTAGGAGCTAGATTATTTGGTTCATTTCTTTAAGCAACATGTCAGTACAAAGAACGTGTGTACATAAAAGAAGAGTAAAGTACTGATAAGGAGGAGATAGCAGTTCAAGGCACATAGTCCCCCCCTCACCCCCCAGTTCTGTTTGGAATAGTTATATAACAGATGTGCTTTGAAAGGTTTATCCGTGTGGATAATCTATGTCTTTTCGCAGAGGTAACCAACACCATCTTAAATAATTGACAAATCCTTCTTGTGTTTGCCCAGCTATTGTTTATCTTCACCTGTGCTTGGTCTCCATTCCCCTTGGACCGCATCCACAGACTATAAACTTACCTAAATGCAGGCTTTATATTGTTGTCCTTGCTGCACTTGTCTTTCACATCACTTGAACCCAGAGTATTTAGTAGTCTGCTCTCAGTTCACACACGCTTCCTATTGAACTTGACTTAAATTGAGCCACAACCGACAAATGAACGTATTCATGGAGAGATGGAACAATGCTGGGCAGATCGGACGGGGTCACCTTGTATGGCTCGTTTCAGCCCATCAGCGTCCAGTGTGTTTGGTAGAGACGTAGAGAAAGAAGAGACGGGTAATGTATATGTCTGAATGTCAGGGTTAAACGTCTATATGGAAGTCATTAATATAAAAGGTACAAAGCAAGTATGAAGTGATATTGGCCTAACAAGAAGAAACTGCAGACTGTGGCAGTCGGTTTGGTGTTCGCCCACCAAAGGGAGGGTAAACTTTAGACTTTACTGTCCCCCAGGGGACATTATTTACTACAATTACGTAACTCTTGACAAATGCAAAAACAGCAATAGACACTTACAATTAAGGGAAATAAGTGGGGCCTGTTTCAGAAATGTGATGGCCGAAAGGATCAGGACCCTCCTGCACCTGAGCCCTGAGGGCAGAGGGGTGAGGTGTAGCTCCATCCTGAGGGCAGAGGGGTGAGGTGTAGCTCCATCCTGAGGGCAGAGGGGTGAGGTGTAGCTCCATCCTGAGGGCAGAGGGGTGAGGTGTAGCTCCATCCTGAGGGCAGAGGGGTGAGGTGTAGCTCCATCCTGAGGGCAGAGGGGTGAGGTGTAGCTCCATCCTGAGGGCAGAGGGGTGAGGTGTAGCTCCATCCTGAGGGCAGAGGGGTGAGGTGTAGCTCCATCCTGAGGGCAGAGGGGTGAGGTGTAGCTCCATCCTGAGGGCAGAGGGGTGAGGTGTAGCTCCATCCTGAGGGCAGAGGGGTGAGGTGTAGCTCCATCCTGAGGGCAGAGGGGTGAGGTGTAGCTCCATCCTGAGGTCAGAGGGGTGAGGTGTAGCTCCATCCTGAGGGCAGAGGGGTGAGGTGTAGCTCCATCCTGAGGGCAGAGGGGTGAGGTGTAGCTCCATCCTGAGGGCAGAGGGGTGAGGTGTAGCTCCATCCTGAGGGCAGAGGGGTGAGGTGTAGCTCCATCCTGAGGGCAGAGGGGTGAGGTGTAGCTCCATCCTGAGGGCAGAGGGGTGAGGTGTAGCTCCATCCTGAGGGCAGAGGGGTGAGGTGTAGCTCCATCCTGAGGGCAGAGGGGTGAGGTGTAGCTCCATCCTGAGGGCAGAGGGGTGAGGTGTAGCTCCATCCTGAGGGCAGAGGGGTGAGGTGTAGCTCCATCCTGAGGGCAGAGGGGTGAGGTGTAGCTCCATCCTGAGGTCAGAGGGGTGAGGTGTAGCTCCATCCTGAGGGCAGAGGGGTGAGGTGTAGCTCCATCCTGAGGGCAGAGGGGTGAGGTGTAGCTCCATCCTGAGGGCAGAGGGGTGAGGTGTATCTCCATCCTGAGGGCAGAGGGGTGAGGTGTAGCTCCATCCTGAGGGCAGAGGGGTGAGGTGTAGCTCCATCCTGAGGGCAGAGGGGTGAGGTGTAGCTCCATCCTGAGGGCAGAGGGGTGAGGTGTAGCTCCATCCTGAGGGCAGAGGGGTGAGGTGTAGCTCCATCCTGAGGGCAGAGGGGTGAGGTGTAGCTCCATCCTGAGGGCAGAGGGGTGAGGTGTAGCTCCATCCTGAGGGCAGAGGGGTGAGGTGTAGCTCCATCCTGAGGGCAGAGGGGTGAGGTGTAGCTCCATCCTGAGGGCAGAGGGGTGAGGTGTAGCTCCATCCTGAGGGCAGAGGGGTGAGGTGTATCTCCATCCTGAGGGCAGAGGGGTGAGGTGTAGCTCCATCCTGAGGGCAGAGGGGTGAGGTGTAGCTCCATCCTGAGGGCAGAGAGGTGAGGTGTAGCTCCATCCTGAGGGCAGAGGGGTGAGGTGTATCTCCATCCTGAGGGCAGAGGGGTGAGGTGTAGCTCCATCCTGAGGGCAGAGGGGTGAGGTGTAGCTCCATCCTGAGGGCAGAGGGGTGAGGTGTAGCTCCATCCTGAGGGCAGAGGGGTGAGGTGTAGCTCAGTCCTCAGAGCAGAGGGGTGAGGTGTAGCTCAGTCATGAGAGCAGAGGGGTGAAGTGTAGCTCAGTCCTCAGAGCAGAGTGGTGAGGTGTAGCTCCATCCTCAGAGCAGAGGGGTGAGGTGTAGCTCAGTCCTCAGAGCAGAGGGGTGAGGTGTAGCTCAGTCCTCAGAGCAGAGGGGTGAGGTGTAGCTCAGTCCTCAGAGCAGAGGGGTGAGGTGTAGCTCCATCCTCAGAGCAGAGGGGTGAGGTGTAGCTCAGTCCTCAGAGCAGAGGGGTGAGGTGTAGCTCCATCCTCAGAGCAGAGGGGTGAGGTGTAGCTCCATCCTCAGAGCAGAGGGGTGAGATGTAGCTCAGTCCTCAGAGCAGAGGGGTGAGGTGTAGCTCAGTCCTCAGAGCAGAGGAGTGAGATGTAGCTCAGTCCTCAGAGCAGAGGAGTGAGATGTAGCTCAGTCCTCAGAGCAGAGGGGTGAGGTGTAGCTCAGTCCTCAGAGCAGAGGGGTGAGGTGTAGCTTGATAAAGTAGGTGGAACAATACAACATAATAAGATGAATAATGGATTGATATAACAGTAGTAAAAGAGGAGGAGCATAGAAGTTATAACTGAAACGTTCGCTGCCCTTATTTGGCAGGACCAATCAGAGCTCAGGAGACTATAAATGCAGCTGCTCAAACCATTTCCCTCAGATTGAAAATACATTTTGGACGAAATGGCTTCATTTCTAAAACTTTTGAAACCTTTTCTACCATGGACCATTCCAGGACACATGAGGGATTACTTCAATGTATTGGCTTTAACTGTATTACTCCACAATGACTACATTACATGACCTCATCCAGTGCATTTGACACATACATTGCTCAAACTCTAAATTTGAATGCAAGTTTCCTGGTGTTTTACACAGTAAAAACAATTACCATTTATGAATTGTGAACAGTACAACTATCCTTTTTTCAGAAGTCCTCATTGCGATGCTGTGTAGTGTGTGTACTGAAAAGCATTCTGATGAGCACAATAAAGTCTACCTGAAATTAAAAAAATGTTTGGCTTTGATGAGAAGTCTGCCTGGCATTACTCTGACAACAAACGCTGCAATAATCCAAACCCCAATGGAATCTGACAGTCTCTGCGTGCGGTCGTGACAGCAATAGATCATCCTTGTTTGAAACGTCGTAGCATTAGCATATTCAAACAGACGTGGTTTTGTGCACTTAAAATGACGCCATGTTTGGAAGGTCACATCCTAACCTCCCTGATAACGAGTAAATGAAACAGACTAATCCAATTTAAGGCTCCAGCTGCAGCAAAGAGAAATCCTCATTGCACGTTTCTTTGACAAATCTGAATAATTTACCTTTCCCCAATTACGTAATACTTCCTTCATGTAAAATTCTCTGCAAAGGGCTCGTTACAGACTCATGCGCTTCACAAAAATGGTTCCAGTAAATGAAAGCCGGCTCGAACATCGACGGACTGACAATGTGGATAGACGGCGAATGGCTTTTATCGAGCGTGACACTGAGAGATGGGGAAAGAGTTGGTGGGCAGCGGACTGGTAATTGATTCAAGGGATCTCAATGTGAACTCGGTGTTACGGGCTGTGGGATCTGATACGCTGCATGATAGCCTAAGTATCAGGCTAACAGACAGGTAAAAGGAGGAGGAGGAGAAGGGCGGGGGGCTCAGAGTAGGGCTGGGGCGACACTGAGATTGGGTGAGGAGAAGGGTTTATTGAATGAATAATCTCTGGTGATTAGATCCAGAATGGAGATACTTGGTAAATGGGCCTAGATTCAGAGGATGGTGGTGAAGAGGAGGAGATAGAGAGGCTGAGGTGACTGATGGTTTTGCTGTTGGTGTGAGACGGGATAATATGTAGCTTGAAAGGCAAGATGATGTGATAAAGATAAGAAATAATGGTTTTAGATGGCAGGGTCACACTTTATTTGACCCATTTCACCACAAGCAGATTCTCCAACGTGGCTAACAGGGCCGTCCCTAACAACCAGAGCCCTAGGATCAAGGGCCCTACGATCAAGGGCCCTCTGATTAAGACTAAAATGACACCTAAACTGAGCTGAGTTCACACGCAGCTCTTCAGACAATTTGTAAAAATGTGGAGATGCGCTGGACATGGAACTGTGAGGCTGTTGAAAAGGTGACGAACTTTGGAGGATGCATAAGATAATGTCTGCATTTCATTCAATCCATACACTAAATAATGTAAATAGGGTGCGCATAAAGACAAGGTGATTCCTACTATTACCAAACCCATATATATATAAAATGCACCTTAACCTTAATTAAATTGTACTCACGGTTGTTCAGATTAGATTATGACAGGTTTTTACAGTGTCATGTTTGCGTTTCATGTTATTACAGGTTTGTCATGGACTGTGTTTTGTCTCTAGCTTATAGTTTAGTACATGTATTGCACAGTATAAATACATAAATAACCATTACCTTTTATTTCCCAGTCACCAGTCGTTACACCAAAAGAACACATCTTTAACAAAAGCTAAATGCCATTCTTTATAACACAAAGATCACATGAATCACAAGAAACAGGCCCGTAAGTGATCTGTACATGCATGACTAAACTACAACCGCACAGAACCGCCGTAAAAGCCCAATCCTAGAAGCCACTTGCTAATTGCTCAGCGCATTAATTCAGGCAAATTGTAATTAGGCACTTTGCTCTTCATTTATGCCTTACTTCCTCAAACGAGATGTAATTATACCAACGCACTGTAATGGGTATAAGAAGGATGACTAATCCTATGGGCGGACGATGAAAGCCCCATTAAAACATGACAAAAGCCTGTGAGGAATAATCGAACAGGACGGTGGGAGTGATTGACAGTGACAAAATGACTTATGCGTATTATCTTTTCGTACCTTCAGCGAACGCCGGCGCAGAGGAAGCCACGTCTGTCATCGACGGCTGATCCAGATAAACTGCCAAATGGGAAAATAGTGATTACGTTGGCTCATTTATTTTTGCATTTCCAAGTCTGCAGCGTCATTAGGGGAGAAGTTGACGTGTGGTGCGCTCTGAGGTGGCTAATGAAGAAGGGCCAGGCGTGGTTTGTTTACGGCCTCATCTGTGCGTTGTATACAGCTGCGGTTTGTCAGCGTTTGACTCAAGTTTGATCCTATTCCACACCAGCTGCGTCACGAGGAGCGCCGCTATTTCCTGTTCATTTATCTACATTTGAGAGTGAGACATCTTCAAACCGCGTCAGGCTTCAAATTACGCTGGTTGTGATGTTGGTGTGAAAAAGTAATGATGCAAGAGCGTTTGCTTTCTGCACATCTGTCGAGAAAATGTTTTTATCAAAGCATAATGGATGATGAAGAATGAAGATGAAGCATTGTCCGGTCGTGTACCAACCCCTCGCCTCCGAGTTTGTCTAACCCGAAAAAAAAAAAAAAAAAACCTGAACAACTCAGAGTCAGGACATGTTTTGTCCTGACTCTGGCACCAGCAGGAGGCCGGTCCCTGAGGTCCTCAGAGTCCGATATGGTTCATTTGGCACTAACATATCCAAGATGTACTTTGGTGCTAGGCCATGGAGAGACTTGTACACAAGCAGAGCTGCTTTAAAGTCTATTCTCTGAGCCACAGGGAGCCAGTGCAGAGACCTGAGAACAGGACTAATGTGATCATACTTCCTGGTTCTAGTCAGGACCCGAGCAGCAGCGTTCTGGATGTACTGCAGCTGTTTTACAACTCGTTTGGAGAGACCAGTGAGCAGGCCGTTACAGTAGTCTAATCTACTGGAGACAAACGCATGGATAAGTCTCTCTAAATCTGGTTTTGACACTATATTTTTGATTCTGGCAATGTTTTTTAGATGGTAAAAAGCTGCTGATGTTATTGATTTGACGTGGCTATTAAAGTTCAAGTCTGAGTCCATTATTACCCCCAGATTTCTAACTTGGTTTGTAGGTTTTAGAGCGAGACTCTGGAGGTGACCACTAACACTTTCTCTTTGTTTCTGTGGGCCAAAAACGATTATTTCAGTCTTGTCTGAGTTCAGCTGGAGAAAGTTGTTTTGCATCCACACACTGATCTGTTGGATGCAGTGACAGAGTGAATCTACTGGTCCATAGTCACCTGCCGATAGTGAAACATAGATCTGAGTGTCGTCTGCATAATTGTGATAGGACACATTTTCACTGCGTATCAACTGACCTAACGGCAGCATGTAGAGGTTGAACAGAAGGGGACCCAGGACTGACCCTTGGGGCACTCCACAGGTCAGGGTCATCTGGTCTGAGACACAGCTACCAATTTCAACAAAGTACTTCCTGTCTTCCAGATAGGACCTTAACCAGTTTAGGGCAGTGCCAGTGATGCCCACCCAGTCCTCTAGTCTCTGTAAGAGGATCCCATGATCGACAGTGTCAAAAGCAGCACTCAGATCTAACAGAATTAAGACCTGCTTTGCCCGTGTCAGTGTTCAGGCGGATGTCATTTGTCACCTTGACAAGAGCAGTCTCAGTGCTGTGATGAGGTCTAAAACCTGACTGAAAAACATCAAATGAGTTGTTTATTAAGAGGAAATCTGTGAGCTGTTGGTAAACAACCTTTTCAAGGACTTTGCCCCAAAATGGCAGATTAGAGATGGGCCGGTAATGACTCAGTACTGCAGCATCAAGACTGCTCTTCTTTAGGAGAGGCTTTATGACCGCAGTTTTCAAAGACATTGGGAATGTTCCAGATTGAAGCAACATGTTAACTATGTGAGTGAATGGTGCTAACAAACTGTTCAGCACAGACTTTAGAAATCTGGTGGGCAACACATCGAGGCAGCATGTAGATGAACTCAGACTGGTGATGATCTCATGAACAGTTTTGTCAGTTACTGGTGCAAAGTGGGTTAGCTCTAAGTGTCTTGGTGGTTTTAGGGTAATTTTTTGCATTGTGGGATCTATAGCATTTTTAATGCCCTGAACTTTGTAATTAAAGAATAATGCAAACTCATTACACTTGGATGTGGAAATGAGTTCTAACGGCAGCTGAGCTGGAGGGTTTGTTAATCTGTTTACTGTGGCAAACAGGACACGCGAGTTGTTACTGCAGCTTCCAATTATTTCAGAAAAATATCTTTCCCTAGTTCTACATAAGATTAGGTTGTACGTGTTCAGCTTCTCTTTGTAAATCTCTTTTTGAACCTGGAGCTTTGACCTGCGCCATTTCCATTCGGCCCTGCGGCACTCCCTTTTCTGTGCCCTGACCGAATCATCATTTCTCCACGGCGCCTTCTGCTTATTTTTAACCATTTTAGCCTTTATAGGGGCGATGGTGTCCAGAACGTTCAAAACACTAGATGTAACAGAGTTCAACAAATCATTTACATTAGAACATGAGACATTTTCAAAGTTTATCATTTCCATAAACAGTGCACCTGTGCCATCATTTATGTGTCTCCTCTGAACAACTGCAGGACCAACCGGTGGTTTGGGAAAAACAGACAGGTCAAAGAAGACACAGAAATGATCAGACAGAGCAACATCGATCACATTAACATTTGAAATATTTACCCCCTTTGTAATTATGAGATCTAGAGTGTGTCCTTTGCTGTGGGTGGGGCCTCTCACATGCTGAGTAAGACTGAAGGTTTCAAGGACAGCATCAAGCTCTTTAGCGTTTCTGTCACAAATATTATCAACATGCACATTGAAACCACCTGTAATGACCAAACCATCAAAGTCTGTGCATACGACTGAAAGCATCTCAGTAAAATCATCAATAAAACTTTGGCAGTGTTGGAGAAGCTTGTATAAAACAATGAAGAGAATGGATGAAGACCGTTTTAGCTCCATTTAAAAGGATACATACTCAAATGATGAAAACACCCAAAAGACAACCTGCGGGTAATTATTTCATCTCTAAAGACAGCACAGACTCCACCCCCTTTTTTGTTTTCTCGTGTTTCAGATTCAAACTTAAAGTTGGGTGGAGCAGATTCTATCAGAACTACATTTCCTGTGATTTTGTCAAGCCATGTTTCAGTTAAAAACATAAAATCAAGATTATAAGAAGAAATAAAATTATTAATTAAGAGAGATTTGTTACATAAGGATCTGACATTTAGCACAGCAAGTTTCAGACTAGTTTCAGTGGGACTGGGCTTTATCTTTTCACAGGGAATATGAATCACATTTCTCAGATTGGGCCTGACTCGCATTTTGTTTTTCCATCTGTGTGATGATGTGACTACAGAAATAGCACTAGGGGGGGGCTCTTTTTACATAGGGCCCCGGGTTGGTTTGATTTTTAATGTGACAATAAGTCCCGGCAACGCTGAGACCCAGTGCATCCTAGCTATGGGAGATACCAGGTGAAAGGCGAGGTTGGATGGGTGGTGGGGCTTTTGTAGCCAAAAGTATAGCCCCTGCTATATTGGGCGTGAGTGGAGCCATCTTAATGCCCGATTTGATCAGACTTTCAAAATGGCTGGGAAGGCCCATGGGTGAGAGTGGAGATGAGAAGGAGAATGATGAATCTTTAGTGGGAGTAGATGTTGCAGGGGGAACCCAGGGCTGCTGTGAAGGCAGGGGCGATGACAGGGATGTTGTTGGGCTTGTCACAGATGGGTCCAAGGTCTTTGAAGATTGTTCCTTTGCTGGAGGCGGTGGAGGTGAATGTGGAGCAGCTGGAGCTGAATCCTTTGCTGGTGGTGGTGGAGCAGCTGCTGATGAATCCTTTGGTGGAGGCTGAGGTTGTGGTGCTTTTGATGTTGAAACATTGGCTCGGTCTCTGGCTGATGGAGCAGGAATTTTTCTCTCATTCCTCTCTTCTCTAACTATCTGCTCAGGACCCTGTCCAGGCCCAGTCCAATGCCTCAGAGCGTGGAGCAGTTTCTCTGTCAGCACCCTCACTCCACCTCTGCATAGGTGGGGGCCATTTCTCTTAAACAGGTCCTCTCGTTTCCAGAATAGATAGAAGTTCTCAATGTAGTGTAGTCCTCTAGGGGTACACTCTTTGGACAGCCATGTGTTCAGCTGAAGAAGCCGGCTAAACTTGTTTATCCTCCTGTCGATGTTTGGAAGAGGTCCACTTATGAATGTTTTGATTTCCATTTTATCAAGCACGTCGAATAACTTCAAGAAGTCTTTTTTCAAAACTTCAGTCTGTTCCCGCCGCATGTCCACTGCATCAGCTGTTTAGCACCTCCATGCTTAGCCATAATATTTGGAAGGAGTGACGTTATCTCAGAAACAGTGGCGCTTGGAAAAGAATGTGTGTTTATCTTTTCATGCGTCACGTGACTTATCGCGCCGTCTCCACCAAAACAATCTGCGTGACCTTGGCTCTTGGCACAGATCCTCCTCGCTGTATTTTGGCCACGTCATCTTTCCTTTTTTCATTTAATTCCATCTCTGAAAGTGGTAAAAATCTGTTTGTGAGCTGTATTTTAGGTGACTTCACGTTATCTTTGTATCGTTTAGGCTTTGCTCCAAGTTTGTTCCAAGAAACAGCCTGGTCTTTCTGGTTTTTAGACAGTTTTGGAAACGACACAGAGTCACTGCGGTTTAGGTTGAAAGTAGCAGTTTTTCTTGTAAAAAGTGTGCTCTTCTTACCATCGGTTGACACAGGAATGGTATCGTGAAGAACTTTTTCAGATTCCAAAACAAATATCCGTGTTTTCAGCTCATTAATTTCTTGTTGATATTTCCGACAGCGTTCACAGTCTTTCTCCCTTCTTCTCCCGGACATGTCGCTGGCGTAAGATATGTCGTTACAACTGGAAAAACGTTCTTAAAATCCTTGGTTTACTTGAAAAAGTCTAAAGCAAAAATGTTTGGAAGACAAAAACTGATTAAAAAGCAAAATAAATAAGGAAAGCAGCGATAGCAAGCGGAGCGAGCAAAAAAGCGTGTGCACTCTTCGGAAGCAGGAAACAACATGAAAGAATATTTATTGATTATAACGACGACGATGGAGCTCGACGATGGAGCTCGACGATGGAGATCGTCGATCGAGCCACGATCGAGCTACGATGTAGCGACGATGCAGCGACGATCGTGCGCAAGAGTTGGCTGGGTAGAGACTCAGGATGGGGGCTCTGTCTCGGGTAATCAGCCCAGCCGATTCAGAACCCCCAAAGATGATGTAAAAATGAAGGAGATGATCTGGATCTCGACGTGAGGCCTGGCTGAATATGATGTCAACCGAGTGGCGTGAGAGAAGAGGAGCTGGATAGTCGAGGGCCCTCTGGAGTGTAGCCTGATCTAAAAACGGTCTGTCCGTTACTGAAGACGAGAATTAGTACTGGTGCATTCGAATGGTGTTTTAGCATTTGTGGGTCATCGATGGAGTACGTGGGTGTGAAAAGGTGCGAGTGCGATAGATTGAAGTTTGGACGAGGAATCGTTAAAACTGGATTACATGGTGGAGTCGCCTTGCTCCGGAGTGGAGAAAGGTTGGGGAGAGCAATTGCATGTATGTAGGAGTTGACGAGCTTGGGATAGTAGTAAGGTCAATGTGAGTGATGAATGAAGGAACTTAATCCGAGCTGAATGAGATTTTTTTTTTAATGAGTGATATAAGAGATAGATGAAAGGGTAGTGCGATTTTAAAGTGTTTCCTGAAGATCGAAGAGGAATTGGCGATCATCAAAGTTTGGTGCGGAGCGTCGAATTTTTTGAATAGTGAATTGTGAGTAGGTGTTTGTCGATTATCGTGATTTGAGTATAAGCAATGCAGGTGACGGATTGATAGAGGGGAATAGACAGTTTAGAGACTTATGAGGTGCGGCGTAATAGAATATCCCTTACTGATCTACTAAGACTTGTGGTCAAATGAGGGCCTTCTGACTGGTCGAACCCCCAAAAAATGTCCTGAACGATAATGGGATGAGGGAAGGAGCGGGCCTGAGGCCGCTGTCGAGTGGCCGCTGCCGTGAGGCCCCTGCCGTGAGGCCCCTGCCGTGAGGCCCCTGTCGTGAGCCGGGGCGAGCATGTGGCCGGCTGCTGTGGTTCGGTGTGCGAAGGTGTGGCCGAGGTGATTGAGGGAGGGGATGAGTGGGATGGATGATTGAGGGAGGGGATGAGTGGGATGAGTGGTTGAGGGAGGGAGCGGGCGTGTGGCTGTTGCCGTGTGACCGCTGCCGTGGGTCGGGGCGAGCATGTGGCCGGCTGCCGTGAGTCGGGACGAGCGTGTGGCCGGCTGGCGTGAGTCGGGACGAGTGTGTGGCCGGGGTGATTGACGGAGGGGATGAGTAGGATGGATGATTGAGGGAGGGGATGAGTGGGATGAGTAGTTGAGGGAGGGAGTCAGCGTGTGGCTGCTGCTGTGTGGCCGGCTGCCGTGGGTCGGGGCGAGCGTGTGGCCGGCTGCCTTGGGTCGGGGCGAGCGTGTGGCCGGGGTGGTTGAGAGAGGGGACGAGTGACAGGAGGGATGGGAGGGATGAGTGGTTGAGGGAGCCGGTGTGTGGCTGCTGCCGAGTGGCCGCTGCCGTGGGTCAGGGCGAGCGAGGCTGCTGGCGAGGTTCGTGCTTGGAGCTAGCGTGGCTGGCGCCGTGGTTTGGAGTTTGTGTGGTTGCCGTGAGCGTAGCTGCCGGCGGGGCTCAGCGAGCATGGCTGTAGTTGTAGTTGTGAGCTGTGAGCTGTGGGTTGACAGCTGTAGCTGTGAGTAGTAGCTGAGAGCTGTAACTGTGAGCTGTCAGTTGAGCTGTGAGCTGTAGCTGTGAGTTGTGAGTTGAGCTGTGAGCAGTAGCTGTGAGTTGAGCTGTGAGCTGTGAGTTGAACTGTGACCTGTAGCTATGAGTTGTGAGTTGAGCTGTGAGCTGTAGCTGTGAGTTGAGCTGTGAGCTGTGAGTTGAGCTGTGACCTGTAGCTGTGAGTTGTGAGTTGAGCTGTGAGCTGTAGCTGTGAGTTGAGCTGTGAGCTGTGAGTTGAGCTGTGAGCTTTAGCTGTGAGTTGAGCTGTGACCTGTAGCTGTGAGCTGTAGCTGTGAGTTGAGCTGTGAGCTGTGAGTTGAGCTGTGAGCTTTAGCTGTGAGTTGAGCTGTGAGCTGTAGCTGTGAGTTGAGCTGTGAGCTGTAGCTGTGAGTTGAGTTGTGAGTTGAGCTGTGAGTTGAGCTGTGAGTTGAGCTGTAACTGAGTAACTGTGAGTTGTAACCGAGTAACTGTGAGTTGTAACCGAGTAACTGTGAGTTGAGCTGTGAGTTGAGCTGTAACTGAGTTGAAGGTGTGAGTTGTAGATGTAGCAATTGAATGGCAGTAGAATGGCAGTAGTAGTGGAGGGATAGAGAAATATGTGTTGAGGGAGTTGAGTGCAGCTGGCTCCCACCACCAGGGGGAGCTGAGAGGTCGAGCTGCGGCCGTGGGCTGATGGTGACGTCGTCAGCACGGTTCTGCGCAAGAGGCGATGCACGGAACTTGCAGGGCGCGAGGCGCCGGAGCTCGCGGTATACGGGGGCGCACCTGATGTGAGCTGAGGCCAAGAAGTAAGAGGCGGGTCCGTTGGGTCCTGTTGCTGGAGTAGGTCGGTGTGCGTGTGGACGTCTCGGAGGTAGGGGTCCGCGAGAGAGAGCGCACAGAGGAAGTGGTGTTGGAGGCATGGATCACGCCTACCGTGAGTGTGCGCGGCGGAGAACAGACCTGTGTTGGCGGGTCCTCTGGATAACGTGCTACTGAGACGCAACCGACTGAAGCTCGACTGGCGAACGCACTGGCTGACGTTCTCTCTGTCGAGAGAGCTGAGACAAGATATGCTGTGAATAGGCCTTATAAATAGGGCTTCTGGGTAATTAGAGGTGTGGTTAGAGAGTTGGGCGTGTTTACAGTGGAGTTGAGGTTGAGGCTTGTTCCCGCTCCTGATCCTAAGTTAGCAGGAGGAGGAGGAGCCCGCAGACAGGAGGAGGAGCTTCGGTGTTATATTCACGCATGTTCTGCTCCTCTAAGTTGTTTTTCTACGTGGGCCCTTTGCGCACTATCACTATTCTTACGTGCTCATTGTGTGCACTTAAGTTTTATGCACCAATTCTAACCTTTTTGGAATCCCTTGGACAAACTCAGTAAAACACACAGAACACAAAACATCAGTCTGCGCTTCCACTCAGCTCCTCGTGTCTAACGCCTGGATCGTGTTTGCACAGATAAAAAGCACACGCCATCATCCATTCAACTCATTCCACTTCTTACAGTCGAGTGACACAAGCACAGCCTGACACGCCCATGTATCCCAGGCTGATGACTACAATGAGAGGAGACTATAAAGTGCACCCAACACCGGAGTACATAATTTTACACATACGTCCAACTGTGAGGCACTGCAGCTCCACCAGCCCGTAGTGCTCTGATGTAAAACCCACGCACGCAAAACACTCATATGAACAGTGACTTAGTACAAAGTTTAGAAGGGTGGAGAGGCAGAAGTCGAGGGAGCAGATTATTGGTGAAAATGGTCCGAGACTCCCTCGTCTGAGCGCGGTCAGTGTCCTGCCCAGTGTCCCGGACCTGAGCCACGCACAGGCCATTACCCAGAAGGACATGGGGCACTGCAAGTGACACCCGGGTCTTTATTCTCGTTAAATTATGAGTTTATTCTCGTTAAATTATGAGTTTATTCTCGTTAAATTATGAGTTTATTCTCGTTAGATTACGAGTTTTTTTTCCGCTCCGACTTTAATCTCATAAGATTATGACTTTAACGTTGAAATGTAATGACTTTATTCCCCTTAGTGCCCTGGGGAATATGTCAGACTTCCGGTTTAGGTGTCAGGCTGAGTGCACACACTCACTCCGCTGCTGCAGAAACTAGCCTTTTATACTGTTATTGTGGACCTGGTTGTAGAAATGATGCAGTGATTCTTTTTGTATTAGTGTTTAAGTGATGAGTACTTGTGCTTCCTAAAACATTTATTCATTCTCTCTGGTTGTTCTGTTTGTTCTGATTATTTGTTTATACATCACACAGAGGGGCAGCTAAAATGAATACAGTTAAAATGCATTTTGTTGTAATATTACAAGACGCTAATGAGTCTAGTATCTAGTAGTATGAGTCCAGAATATTAATTAGAATCATTTGAATAATTAAAAAAAGGGTGGGGGGGAGGGGCACGACGTCATGAACACAGGGGTATGTGATGTGGATGCTTAAATAGTGCAGCCGCAGGAAGGGGCGTGGTCCTGCTCCTGAACTTAAGATAACAAACTTCCTCATCAAAACTGTTGATGCTGAACTGTTGCAGCAGAACCTGATGAAATATGAAATGAGACCATAAGAAGTGTGTTTTTGTTCTTACAGCTCTAGGTCTGGACAAAGTTTGATATCCAACAGTTCAAATATTGATAGTCCTTGTGTTATTTCCCCTTTAGTTGCTCCTGTGCAGCCGCTCAGCCTCTGCAGTTACAAATGTGGCATTATGCAAATGTGGCTAATGTCTTCTCCGAGCTAATGACAACAAAAGCAGGAATTCACTTTCAAACGTCAATATACAACTCACAAAAACACTTTCCGGGATAATAAATTAACCTAATTGGGTCCACATTTTGGTTGATTTGTTTACTTTCCTGATTTAAATTAACTTTTTTATTTTTAGAGTTTCAACCTCCGAGGACAAATGGAACACGGCATAATTCTACAACTGTTACCTATAGCAACCATATTGCAAAAAGGGCTAAAATCCATATAAATTACACTAAAGTTATGATTTGATAAATAATATTATCTTATAACACCTTTAATTTTAAACTCTATCAGTTGCATATAAAAGCTCTGTGTCTTTTGAAGGAACATTATGACATTTTAGTGGTTTTCCTGTTTATAACACTTTTATTCTTCATATTTTCTTAGCAACTGCAACTTGTCAGATGTAGAAGTAGGATACACATTAACCTCACAGGGACAATTCCACAAAATGTGTTCTAATTGGAAAAACATGAGAACCATGAGACATTTGCACTTTTATGAATCTCATATAAATATTTCAGTGGTGAATCAAGTTATAAGAGTGAACATTCAGAATTAAGACGAGGGACGGTTACTGATGATTGAAGTGCGTTGGAGAAATAACTTGAAAAGAAAAACTGAGGGGAATTAATTGAGCCATGCCATGGAGAAAGTAAAGGGTTTATCCAACAGTTTGTGGGTGATGATGTCTTGTCTTGTAATAAACACACGTAAGACATCGTTCTAAAGGCCAGGAAACACTTTAACATTATTTCAGGCTTTTATGTAGTTCTAAACTGTCAACTCATCCAAGACCGTGGTGCTGAAAGTGAACTGCTCACGTCACTTTGAATCGGCCCCTAAACTACGACTTTTTTCTAGTTTTTTTCTCATTAATTAATGACTTTTTTCTCGTTATTTAGTGACTTTTTTCTCGTTATTTAATGAGTTTATTGTCGTTAATTTACGACTTTTTCTGACTAAAATTTTTTTCTCATTTTGTTCTCATTAATTAAGGAGTTTTTTTCTCATTAATTAATGTCTTTTTTCTCGTTATTTAATGACTTTTTTCTCATTATTTAATGAGTTTATTGTCATTAATTTACAACTTTTTTCTGACTACGACTTTTTTCTTGTTTTTTTCTCATTAATTAATTACTTTATTCTCGTAGTGCAGCGCATTTTTTTTCTTGGTTGGCCCTTATACTCCGTCGTACCATAGTATTATGGATTTCTTTTTTTTTTCAATCCAACATTGTTATTTACTATTGAACTAAAGGCATGTGGTATAAGAAAAAGTAGGCAGTGTCTGACCTATATGTGCTCACAAACTTGACCTTTACAACACCTACTGACAGGACGCCATTTACCACATCAATTTGCATCTGCCAATATGAGGGAAAAATCCTCCCTGTCTCTCTTCTTCTATTAAAATGTAATGTGGTCCGCTCGCCTTCCGCTCTGTTTCGGATCAGATGCTAATTGTTGCCATGAAACCGCACGGCCCGAGTGTGTGTGCTTTTTAATCAACCTCCAAACTGGGGCCGGCATGATGCAGCGCGGTGAGTCCCCGGCGTCTGCTCCAATTACAAGTGATGACAATGCAGTATTCAAATCACAAAACGGGACCCGATTACCATTTACTCTGCGCCGCGGCCGCCTCAACATGAATATTGAAATGCGGGAGGCGGGTAAGTGCTCTGCCATTACACACTGACGGATGATGATAACACATTCCGGCAGAGTTGTTTACAATAAAAGCAGGAGGTTGGGGGCCCCCGGAGGACGCGTGGGGGCCGGCGTGCGTCTCAAGGTGAGTGGAACATTAGCCGAAGGAGTCTGCATAATGAATCTCTACAGGAACTTGGATCTTTAGCTTGTTGTGTTTAAGCTTTGCTCTAAACATGTGCCAGGCATTGCTCAGGATCAGCTTCTAAATCTTAATTGGCTTTTCATATTTAAATTTAGGCTTTTGGTTAAAGTTAAAGTTACCTAACACTAACAAGTTACCTAACACTAACAAGTTACCTAACACTAACAAGTTACCTAACACTAAGCAATAATAGTGTAGCCTTATGTGCTAAATGTATGCTAAATATTTTAATAAATATACATTCATTTATGGTTTATCGCTTTATTCATTGAGAGTTACAACCATTTGCAGCGTATATGGGTAATATGTTTGAAGTGTGTTGCTCAAGAACACAAGAACAATACGTGGTTACACAAGTTGTGAACTGGTTACCACTGTGTTGGTGGGTTAAGTTGACTCAACCCACTACAACACTTCTGCCCACAAAGAAGATACAGTGCAGCGAGTGACTGCGCTCATGACTCAAAGTGCCAGTGTCAGGATTTGTTGGAGCTGTTTGTTTCTTGGTTTCTTTGTTTCGTGGGAATAAAACCTGCAACAGTCAAACGCATGTCGACATTGGATTGACCAGAGTCGCCCAGCGCCTCACCAGTTACACCAGCAAAGAATTGTCATTAACATAAAAAATAAAGCCACAGATGAACCAGTGACACAGTTTGAGGACCCTGCTGGTTTCTCTGCTCATATGAGACATTATGCTGAATAGATGTTTCCAGAGCTTTTCAGACGACTGCCCTTGAATCCTTTTCATGATGGAACACTCCTGGACATTGACTTTTACCAATGTTGTTTTCCCTTTTCATTTGCACACTCAAGTTTTTGTAAATCAATCAATCAATCAATCAATCAATCAATCAATCAATAAACCCACTGCTAACTATTCATGGGTTTCAAGCCAATTATTCCTGATTTGAAGATGTCCTGAGCACCTTTCCCCATTCAAAAGATATAGGGCCATATTTTGCCCCCGGGGGAAAAAGGGGGAGTATTTTCCAGGGGGCGGGGCCAGGGCTCTGATCTGATCCTTCAATAGGCTCTGATTGGCTAAACCAATCCAACCAAACACTTCCTTATTCTCAAAACTCTTGATGATGACAGTCTTTTTTGAGTGATGAGAGGAGCGACAGCTTCCTGCAGGTGTCCAGCAGAGAGCTTTAAGAGTGTGTAACGGAGCTGCATTTTTACATGAGTGGGGAAAACAACCACATCAAATGTGATTGTATTCATTATTCTATAACTTATAATGTATGTTATTTATGCCCATGGAGATTGTTTTATTACGATTATCTCGTCCGTATGAGGAGAGTAACACGACAGCAGTCCACTAGATTTGAAGCTTATTTGTTACGATTCAGGCCATTCCCAAAATGCACCAGACCACGCCCTCAGTTTGCCACGCCCTCAGTTTGCCACGCCCTCAGTTTGCCACGCCCTCAGTTGGCCACGCCCTCAGTTTGCTTTACTCCACCTCATATATTGCCGTCAATTGTGATGAAACGAGCTCTACTGCATCCATTTTAACAGTACCTCCAGGGGCAAAATACGGCAATTGAATAGTGCAATTGCTATGACAACACATGACTGTTGCCATGCCAAGTCCTTAAAATCAGAAAGTAATCCTCATGCCTGAAACCCATGAATAGCGATTTGCAGCTCTGTAGGTGGGTCCGTCAGGATGGTCCAGCAGAGCAGCACTGCACTGACCGGGAGTTAGCGTATTAACTTCTGTAATTACGTTATTTTAGATTTAAAAATGTTTAAATACAAAATAATGATTGTAGATTATACACTATGCTTTCTTACACCAATCTCAGTGGTGAAGAAAAGCTATAAGCACTTGATTTAGTCATGGATAAAATATTTGAAAGGACTAAAATATAGATGGCAACAGTTTAAGACGTTTATAGGACTTGATCATGCTTTTGTTGTTTATTAGGATCCATCGGCCATTAGGACCATTCTAGTCTCCACATCATACAAACCTGTTTCCTTCACACAATCTAAAAAGTTTAAAAAGCTTAAATTAATACTACCATCTGATATAAGTTTACTGCAATGTTTGGATACGTGGGCAGGAATTTCCAAGCTGCTTTATTCCCATCATATGCATGTTATCTCTTGTACCAACAAATATGGCAGACGCTCTTTTTAGGCCAACATCCGTGTGGGAGCGGGGCCTTTTCCTCCTCTCTGTCCTGTTAGCCTATCGCTCCATCCCGTCTGCAGGCCGCATGAAGGGGAGTGACTTTGGGGAGCAGCTTGGCCATGTGGCAGCAGATGAAATGCTGGAGGGCAGTGAAAAGATGGAAGCGGGCACAGGGGCACTCAGGCGGCTTTTCATTCCAATATTACCAAGCAGCTGTGGAGGAAATGGTAGCAGCAAGGGCAGGTCGTACTCTCCATGCAGAGTCATCAGAGGCCCGGGCGAACGCGAGCTGCCGCAGCAAGTTTTCTACTTTTGAAGTATACAAGGAATTATAGAATCTGTTACATTGCTTAGACAGCTTCCCCATTGTGATGTTCTTCCACAACAAGCTAAATGTGAACTTCCAAAGCGGTCCGGCTCGCTCTTGGCTCCTGGAATGCTTCTGAGCGAGATGATTGGACAAGAGAGAATGCAGACTAAGGGGAAAAAACACAAGAAAAAGCACTAATAAACAGAAAATAATAATTTCTCACCAAACACTGATCTGATCTGTGATAAACATTAAACAACATCTTCATTTCCAGTGATGAGAAGGTTATTTTAGAAGCGCTAGTGCACATAAGCATCAGCTGTTCATTATTATGCACTGGAAACATTATATTTCCAGTGCATAATATATCTAACATCAGCCAAACCCAAGAGACATTAAAACACAGTGTATAGGTGAATTAAGTGCAGAAAAAGCAAAAATAATGTCTTTAGCTTTAGTCGCTTCTCAGAGCGCCACAAACTTCTAAAGGGAATAAGGAGATCGGCCTTATGTTTAAAAGTAATAATCTCAGTATGATTTAGATTCTATATATTGAGGACACATTTGTTATGTGTGGAGGGCGTGTCAGACCTCTAGATTTGGAGCCAGGTTCTGAACATAGAGGATGAAAAGAACAAAGAACCTTTCCAAAACGCTCTAAAGCAAAATGTGGCTTAAGTCATGAAAAAGTTGCATTTGGCATATCGCCATGGTTACGGCACAGTTTATTCAAGATGGCCGCAGGATGTGATCCCTGTGATCTCAGGAGAGGCAGGAGGTGGATCTCTGAGGCTGAGAGTGGATATAGCAGGAGTCTGAGGCTTGGTGGGACTCCAAATGTAAGATTGTCTTTGTTGATTTTTGGGAGTTCTACCAAATTAGTAGAAAAAGCTTCAGTTGTAGTCATCTGGACTCAGTTTGAAAAAATAGACGTTTCGACTCTCATCCAAGAGTCATTGTCAATAACAGAATTTAGGTCGAGAACTCCGATATTAATACTGTTCTGTGGTAAGACCCACCCTGGACGAATGAGGGATTACACCGAGTTCTACCAAATGTATGGCAATAAATTCATTTGGATATTCAAGCAATTGTTTTGTAAAGTATTGAGTTTGAACCATATTAAATGGCCTGGTAGACTGTATTTATTTTGGATATTTGAGAAATGTTAGTTTTACAAGTCCAGGTTCCCAAATTACATCAAAATATTAGCATTTCTTTGAAGATGGAAATATCTATATCTAATATACTATATGTTCCTCCTATTAGCCCACACGTCCCATCTACTGCACAGTAAACACATAAAAGAGAACTTTTTTTTAACTGTTTTCAGTATGAATTGTGCCATACAAATGCATGTGATTGATTGATTGATTGATTGATGTTATATTGACATGGGGTGTTCACAGTACATGCAAATTTCTGTTTTGATAAAAATAGTTTAAGAAACTTTTCTTCTGCACAACATTGAAACATTGAAAAAGGGTAGATTTATGGCACTGATTAAATGAGGAGCAAATGTGCAGTGTAAATATATACACTGCACGGCTGTGAAGAACTATACAAACATAAAGTGTTTACAAAGTATGCAGAAGAACGATGAGAAGAGTTTGAGCAGAATTAAATGTAAGTCCAAAATACAGAGATGTATTACTGTAAAGGAATTTATTAAGCCAAACTTGTATTCTAGACCCAATCCTTAAGACATGCTCCTCCTAATTATATATTCTATTCTTAATATAATAAATACTTAATTAGTAAGTGGTTAGGTTCCACAGTCCTTCAAACATGCAGTCATTAGTAGTTTTTATTTATTTATAGGAGATCTTCTACTGAAAGTGTTTTTCAGACTTCCTATAAGTGATCTGTTCTTGTGGATCTACCTCTGTATCTACCTGCGTTGCACCAATGAAATTTCCCCATGTGGGACAATAAAGGAATATCTTATCTTATCTTATTAAACCTCTATTGAAAAAGCCTCATCTTGATCCTGACCTGTTGGTAAACTACAGACCTATTTCAAATCTTACCTTTGTCTCAAAAATCCTTGGAAAAGTTGTAGTCAAACAGCTTTGTCACCACATACAGGACAATAACTTATTTGAAGTTTTCCAGTCAGGGTTCAGAGCCCACCACAGCACTGAAACTGCACTAGTTAAAGTCACAAATGATTTGTTATTAGCTGTTGGACCTCAGCACAGCGTTTGACACCATCGATCCCAACATTCTACTTCAGAGGTTAGAACATGATGTAGGTGTCAGTTTGTGAATGTAAACCAGAGCTCCTCACCTTGTTCTAAAGTAACTTACGGTGTGCCACAGGGGTCAGTACTCGGTCCAATTCTGTTTACTCTTTACATGCTGCCGCAACATTATCAGAAAGCATGGCCACTGCTCTGCAGATGACACTCAGCTGTATTTATCATTGAAACCCGACCAGAGCGGTCAAGACAGACTTGTGCTTGTGTGAAGGATACAAAAACCTGGATGGCACTTAATTATGCTTCTTAGCCCTTTATCTGAGCAGATAGTCTCACTGGACAATGTCAGTGTAGCCTCCAGTTCTACTGAAAGAAACCTCAGAGTCTTATTTGACCAGGAGCTCTCGTTCACAGCGCACATAAATCAAGAATGTAAAACAGCCTTCTTTCTTTTAAGTATTTTTTGGCCCGAAGGCTTTCTTAAAGTGGACAGTTTAGCATGAAATGGGGTTGTTACATGCAGCAGAAAAAAAATCTGAAAAATCAGCGACACTGAAAGATGTATCCATGCATTTGTCACATCTAGATTAGACCGCTGTAACTCCCTGCTCGCTGCATGTCAAAAAAGCCCCTTAAAGAGAAGCAGCAAGATCACTAACAGGAACTAAAAGAAGAGAGCATATTACGCCGGTGCTCGAGTCTCTGCACTGCCTCCTGTCGAGTTCAGAATAAAAATGACCTACAAAGCCATAAATGACATGGCCCCATCCTACCTCAAAGATGCTATAGAACCATATCATCCAAACAGAGCTCTTCACTCTCAAAATGCTGGGCTTTTGGTGGTCCCAAGAGTCTCTAAAAGCACAGTAGGAGGTAGAGCGTTTAGCTCCCAAGCTCCTGAGTATGGAATCAGCTCCTGTCCATGTCCAAGACCAGGCTTAAAACTTTCCTCTTTGAAATCGCTTATGGTAAGGCCAGTTAGGAACAGGACTAAAACCTAGGAGCCACTATGCTGGGGGAAGTGTGGCAGCTTGAGCACAAGAGTCTATTCATTGCTGTTCACATATTTTTCTCCTTCTTCTCTGTTTCAGACACTGCTGATGACTACTCCTCATCTGGATGAACTCTCTCTAGACTAGATGAGCCCCCTCTCTCCTCCTGAGTGCTTCTGGTCCCACAGTCTATCTGGAAATGAAAACGGATCAGTCCTGGACCATCCACCACCAGGGTTTTGTAGTTTTTCCTTGCTGAGAAGGAGGGTCTGAGGGGACAGGGGGATGCTGGGACATTTATCCATTTGCTTAATTCCTTTGAACATTGTTTATTCTGCTTCTCTATTATTGACCAATGACCGTTTTCATCATTGAGAATCATTGTTCTCTAACTTTCTGTTGGTTAAATCAACAACTCTGAGAGCCACTGAGGCATCTGCTGTTATGATGTTTTGTGTTACAAAAATAAAGTGAATTGAATCGAATAAACTGTCAAATTGCTATGTCATGTTCGAAAAGATGGTTAATTTTTCAAATCTATTTTACCAGTGATGCTGTCAACAGGAGTACATACGTTTACACATCTTATTCCTTTTAAGCATAAATACAACACTAATACAGCATAATGTAACGAATCTTGCAGGTTGCTCACTAAACATTCAATCAATAAAGGTGGTGGACAAGACATTTCACCCACATTTCCTACAGTAAGTCAAAATGTGGTGTGTTTGTGGGTGATCTGTGGTCAGAAAAGGCACAACTTTTCTGTCACTGCAGCTTTGTCTTTAGTCTTTCAGCTTCCCCCCATCGAGCATGAACAGTGACCGATTAACACGACATACAGTTATTATGACATCACTCATGTCCTTCCCATCGCTGCATTACAAAGCCTCACATGTAGAAGTATCGTGGTGATGCGCTCGGAGTGACAGGTGCAGCGGAGCTCGGGGGGGGCAGACCGGCTCTTCAAACTTTTATGAGTTCCAGGGCTCATGTTGCTCCGCCGAGGCCTGTTAGATTTCATTGCATAATTTGGTGCTCGGTTTCAGCAGCCTTTAACGTGCCAAACCCAAGCTCCAGTTTATTCACCGGGATGTTTCCTATCTCACCCCCCTGCCTGCGCTCGCAAAAGCAGAATAACAATGACTGTTCATCATGGAACGGGCTGCTTAATCCTCCCATTATTGTATACAGCGCTCATACAGACTTGTGTGTCTCCCCAAAGCATTGAACCTTCATATCAGCCGTAGCAAGATCATTCGTTTTAATCTCGCATTCATGTTCTGTAATTCCACAGTTTATGAAATACTATTATTTACAATATCGCTGTTTCTCTGGAGTAATCATGAAATAATAGCAAGCTAGCTCATTTAGAAGCAATCTGCTGTCTGGGTAAAAGGCTAAATTAAACCATTCTGTCCAAATGATGTGTTCCAATGTGGCGTGGACAAATATGAACCTGAGATTCTCCTTTGTGCTTAATGCGCTGTGCAGAGGACAATAAAGATATGATTAAACATCAAAAGCCAGTGGAACTAATTGAAGCAGAGGGAGGTATTTGTTTACAGAGATGAAGGATATGGAGGAAAATGTAAGTCAATGGCGCCCACTACAGGTCAGTACAGATATTCTTCCAACAAAAGCAGCTTCCAGAATGAGATTTCACAGTTGAATTCACAGGTTTGGGTTGCTAATATTGTGTGAAAACGAAATAACAGTCCGTTGGTTACTGCGTTGCTCACTACCTGCTGTGCAAAATAAACAGCATGCGCAGAGGAATGTGAGATCTGGAAAGTGAAAATAGAAGAGGCGTTCCATTGTGGAGACATTACAGACAGGCTCTCTATTCATATCATATTTAGAGACTTAAAGTTTTGCTGAAAAATATCATGTCTCCAAGTAAATAAACTGAAAAGTTTGTTCATTCAATTGACTATTTACTGAAACGTTGAGTGAGTGATAATTGTTCTTCTCAGAGTACTTTTCGGACATCATACTGTAATATATTGTACAGTGTAACAGTTCTCTGAGTAAAGGTTTTGGTTCCTCTTCCCATGGTGACTAAAAGCTTTATCATGCGTTCTAAATCAAGTTATTTGACCAGATGTGTTTCTTCTTGGGATATGTTTCAGTTCTTCACATTTTTTGGTCCATCATTTGAAAATATCAGTGCATTGTTTTAATGTGCTTATAATTATAATATTAACTTCAATTTATAAATACGGATACTTAACTAAAAAGAATTAAAAAAGGTTTGTTGCCATTGCCAAATAAGTGAACAGTGCAGTGAGTGATTGACTTGTAAATTGTAGTAAAAGTGGCTGGTGTTAAGTGTGAGTCCAACGGCAGAGGAGAAGAAACTGTTCTTGTGTTCTTGGAGGTTCTGGTCCGGATGGAGTAGCTCAAATAGTCCCTGTCCAGGGTGAGAAGGATCGGCTGTGATCCGACCTGTTCGTCCCAGAGTCCTGGAGACGTACAGGTCCTGCAGAGATGGAAGTCTGCAGCCGATCACCTTCTCAGCAGAGCTCACAATGTGCTGTAGTCTCTGTTTGTCCCTGGCTGTGGCTCCAGCATACCACACGGTGATGGAGGAGGTGAGGATGGACTCAATGATGGTCGTGTAGAACTGCACCATCATCACCGCTGGCAGCTTGGCTTTCCTCAGCTGCCACAGGAAGTACATCCTCTGCTGGGCCTTCTTGATGAGGGAGCTGATGGTGGGCTCCCACTTGAGGTCCTGGATGATGGTGCAGGTGGAGTCAGGCACGTTGAGCTGGGAGAGCTTGTCCTGGAGCAGAGCAGGAGGTGGTGTTGAATGCAGAGCTGAAGTCCACAAACAGGATCCTGGCGTAGGGTCCCGGGGAGTCCAGGTGCTGCAGGGTGAAGTGGAGAGCCAGGTTGATGGCGTCGTCCACAGACCTGTTGGCTCTGTAGGCGAACTGCAGGGGGTCCAGCCGGGGGGAGGTGTGGGACTTGAGGTGGGGGAGGACCAGGCGTTCAAATGACTTCATGACAACAGACATTAGCGCCACAGATCTGTAGTCATTAAGTCCAGTTATCCAGGGCTTCTTGGGGACAGGGACAATGATGGACGACTTGAAGCAGGCTGGGACATGGCATGACTCCAGAGACGTGTTAAAAATGTCTGTGAAGACAGGGGTCAGTTCTTTTTAACATCATGTTGAAGGAACGGCAGTGTGCCTCAAGGTAGTGCACCATAAATAAATGTCCAATTTGAATAATTAACCATGTTGGAGTGTCTTTAACATACTGTATCAAAAAAGTAAGCAAAAAATTCACCATTTTCAAATTTAAAGAACTAGATAGTGGCTCAGACATGAATCGCCACATTATGTTTTCTACTAAAAGGTCTGACTTGAATGTTTTAGTAGATGGTGTAACAGTAAGAATCCATCCTGCTCTCATAACTCAAGGCTGCTGTGTTCGTCTGGCATCAGCCTCAAGCCCGGCATGAATGAATTATGAATGAATTATGAATGATAGCTAACGGTGTGGCAAACGGCTTACTTTGGGTTAAGAGCACAAAGTAAAAAGAGGGTCAAAGGAGGACATTCATGCTCTGCATAAAGGGGACATATTATGCAAAACTTTACTGAGCTTTGAAATAGTGTTTCCTCATCATTAGTTTACTCAAAGGTGAATGTTTGAGGATTGTCCTGAAACTGAGGCTCATTGAATTCCAGTTACACATCCCAGTAATTATTTGTGATTATTTGAAAAATGAAGACTCCAAGTGACACATGTAGTGTTCTAAAACATCACGCAACCACATTTC
This sequence comes from Eucyclogobius newberryi, assembly GCF_026437365.1. Classification (NCBI taxonomy): domain Eukaryota; kingdom Metazoa; phylum Chordata; class Actinopteri; order Gobiiformes; family Gobiidae; genus Eucyclogobius; species Eucyclogobius newberryi. Next base: position 33,000,013 of record NW_027316389.1, read on the forward strand.
AAACATAACAATCTGCTGCTTGTTACAGTGAAGTGGTATGGTATAAATATTAAGTGATATTAAGATTTTGAACGCTCGCTGGACCACAGTCAAGACCTATAATGTCATTGTCAATGTCTTGATATCCAAATGACTCAATGGGAAAATGTACTTCTGGAACCTTGTTACGCTTTAAGGTGGGCGGGACTGTTGACCTCCTTTGCTGAAAGGTCTTTATTGATTGTCAAAATTTCATCTCAGACACATCAATTATTTTGTTACAGACTAAAATACATAAGAAAAAACTAGTATTCCGCTATGAAAGTTTATCTTTGTGCTGTGCATGTTCTTCAGACTGATTTCTTCCTAATTATGCGTCGAGTATGAAACCAATTACTTCTTACTTACCAATGAACAAAAGAATATAGTAATCTTGTGAGAAGAAGGCAGCAAATACACACTAATTCCCAACAAATGGCACCCAGCAAGCACTATCAGCTTTATTTTTTAAATGCTAGTGTTCTGAAAATGAACACTTTATCATAGAAAAACAACAACTAACAAACATCTGCCATTTTAGTCTTACAAGTATAATTTCTCCTGCCAAACACAGCGAGTGGAAACACCAATTTGTTGCACTACTTCCTCCCCGTTGTATGTTTCATTGACAACCACTTCCACTGCTTGGCTTTCAAAGGTCACATGAGTCCCCGCTCCCTCTCTCGCTCCTCACCCGGTGCTCCTCACCCGCTCCCTCTCTCGCTCCTCACCCGGTGCTCCTCACCCGCTCCCTCTCTCGCTCCTCACCCGGTGCTCCTCACCCGCTCCCTCTCTCGCTCCTCACCCGGTGCTCCTCACCCGCTCCCTCTCTCGCTCCTCACCCGGTGCTCCTCACCCGCTCCCTCTCTCGCTCCTCACCCGGTGCTCCTCACCCGCTCCCTCTCTCGCTCCTCACCCGGTGCTCCTCACCCGCTCCCTCTCTCGCTCCTCACCCGGTGCTCCTCACCCGCTCCCTCTCTCGCTCCTCACCCGGTGCTCCTCACCCGCTCCCTCTCTCGCTCCTCACCCGGTGCTCCTCACCCGCTCCCGCTCTCGCTCCTCACCCGGTGCTCCTCACCCGCTCCCTCTCTCGCTCCTCACCCGGTGCAGCTCAGGTCATGTCATCCCCTCCCTCGCTCGCTCCACTCTCACACATATTAAATGCACTGTCTGGCAAACACCTTCATAAGCCATTAGAGCTGGAAGAGCCTCTGCTCTCATTACTCTGAATTATCGCCCTCTATGCTGAGGGCCTGTTTCCTAAAATGAGCCCCGATTCGAACTGAAGCTCTTTTTGAACCCTTTAGAGTTCAAAGAAATGGCTGGACTTGATGTGAAGCTGATGTTTTGGCCTTTGTTGTCTGATTTACGTGGTAACAAGCTCCGCACAGAGGAATATCTCATTTTCTTTGTTAAATATAAGAATGAGTAAAGATGGTGTCAGGAGGATGGTCTAGTTTGAGCTTTTATTGCATTTTGACAATTCCTTTAAAAAGCTAATGGTAAATTCACTCAAAAATAAATTTAGGGACTGGTAATAAAGCAAAAAATAAGCCCAAGCGGAATCCATATAAACGTCTTATTACATTTGTTTTGTGTGTTTTTATTTGAGGGTTTGGAGAATAAACTGAGCCTGATTCATCCCAGAATGGTTGATTTGATTGGGAATAAGTGGATGAGAGTTCCTTTATTAGATGTTGGACAAAATGAAATGAATAAAAGAAAAGTCCAAAGTCCGATCTGTGGAACGTTCTCCTCCTCAGTGGTTTGAAGACCAGGTATTTGACTGCGAGTGATTGGATCAAAAATACACTTGAATGGAAAATGGGACATGTTGTTAAAGAGTTGTTGTCATTTTTCCATATTTCAAATCAACACCTGCTGAAGATGGAAGGATGTAGATCAGGGGTGTCCAACTTAACGTAAACATAACGTAAAACATAAAACAATAAAAAACATAAGAAATAAATAGCTTTATATAGCCTAGATGGATCTATCCAGTTGTTGGGTTATATTTATTATATATAAAAACAAACTCAAATGCACTAACCATTATTTAACAATGTAAGAACCCATTGAAATTGTGACCTCTTGTTCATGGATGACCTGGGGAAAAGTGAAACTGTAAAAACACACAAACTTTAAAACATTTACACATTTAAGAAAATAAGAAAATAACACAAAATCTACATTTAAAAACACTGACGGATTGAAATAATTCCCTCAGTTAGTTTTTTAAATCGAGCGAAAACCCTTATTGAGAACATTTCACACAACCTCAACTCGGCTGAAGCGAGCTGCAGTTTTGTTGCACTGGGGTTTGAAAGACGAGATGGAAGTGTCTGGTGCAGATCTTCAAAATAGCAGTGATTTTAGAGACGTTATTGGGTTTTAAATGAAGTATCTTAAAATAAACGTGTGCAAGTAGGTGCACTTAAAGCCCAGCTGCATGTCCCTCAGACCCACTTACAGCTTGAAATAGTCTCCATCTGTGAAGTAGCTTGCATTTGTACTACTCTCGGTGTATACATACTACTACTACTGCTACTTTACCCCTGATGTTAAAGGTTGCACTATGTAACTTTTCTACTGAAAGTTGAATCTGCCATCTGCTTGTCTCCATGGAGATGTTAATGCTGGAATGTTCCGCAGAATGTGATTAAACGTATTTTCTTTGTATTGCTCCGAACTTAATATTACAGTAAAACATAAGAAGATCCCCATGTGACAATTTGTTTGATGTAAAATGCAATGCTGATCAAAAACGAATTAGTAACAGAAGTTGGGCCATCGACTTCCTGATAAAACTGCAGAAGCCCCGCCTCTTCAAAGTGACGTTTATTTGTGTGTTTTTGTTTTTGAGGAAAGGCTACATGACATTTATGAACTCAAAATATATGACACGAAAGCCTAATTTTTCAACTAAACACAGGGATGTGGGCGGGGATAGAAGGTAGGTAAAAACAGACCACTCAGTTGCATAACAATACAGGATCACTCAGATATGCATATATTTTTTACAGTAAGAGAACGATGAAGGAACAATATTGTAACTTATAAATGTCAATTTTGCTTAACATGTTCGCTATTAAAGTGATCTATTCAGAATGCCATTGTATATGCAACGTATCCTCTTCATTACGTCATAAGGCGCTGGTACAGCTGGCAGCCCGGTGTAAACGCTCTCTTCTTTCTCACACTTATTGTGCTTTATCTCCTATATTTTGTAAATATAGTTAGTATATTTTTTCTATTTTACTGTACGATAGGGACACGCGCTGGAATAGTTTTTTAATTCAACTGTTTTTGACTTTTTTCGGCTGGATTTGAGCGTTTTTCGTTGCGTTCGTTGTGTTGTTGTGACGTGAGCTAGCTCCGAGCGAGCCCACCAGCCCCTCCCCCGCGCCCTCCAGCCGCGCTAAAGTACGGCGTGTCGTCGGTACACGTTTATGTACACGTTTATATACACGTTTATATGAAAGAGGAACTTCACGAACCATCGGGACACGCACTGGAATCGCTTTAAATTAACTTGTTTTGACTTTATTCGGCTGGATTGAGTGTTTTCGTCGTGTCGTTGCGATGTGTTTTGGCTCTGAGTCCCCCGGCCCCGCCCCCCGGCTCCGGCCCCGCCCCCCGGCTCCGGCCCCGCCCCCCGGCTCCAGCCCCGCCCCCCGGCTCGTACCGCGTTTCCACAAAGGAGGAACTCATGAAACTGCGGAGAACAGTCGTCTTACCCGGAGATCGTCACGTTATCCCGGCGCAATACTGACCTAACCTAATACTGATGTGCAATTCTGTCATATGTGCAATTGCTGTTGGAATTCATGTGCAATTCATGTGCAATTACTGTGAAATTCATGTGCAATCTATGTGCTGTCGTGACACATATTGATGTGCAATTACTGTCGTGATCACATGCAATGGTATTTATGTATTTATTTGTCTATGGGAGTTTTTATTTATTTATAGGAGATCTTCTACTGAAAGTGTTTTTCAGACTTCCTATAAGTGATCTGTTCTTCTGGATCTACCTCTGTATCTACCTGCGTTGCACCAATGAAATTTCCCCATGTGGGACAATAAAGGAATATCTTATCTTATCTTATCTTATATGTGGCAGTACGAGTGTTTTGATATTGTTTGAATGGTAAGTTGTCCAACAACGCCACCCCAATTTAAAACTGGGGAAAATTAGTAAGGCACGCAGATAAGGATTACTGATGAGACAGAGACAGTTCCATAAATTACAACATGTTCATTATTTAAATAGATAATGCTAACAATCTAAAACACATTTTAACCAAGACCATAATATTTTTAAACAATCTAACCTAAAAGCTAAAATGCTACCACTCAACACCACGCACACACACATACACATGAATAAACTCAATAAGACCGTTGGAGGGGGGGCTGAGGTTTAGCCGTGGAGGTAAAACAAATGGGGCAGTAACCTAATAAGAAAACGCCAAAACAACAAAACAGTGCACCACAAACCAAAACGCGGGAACCACCACCAGGGGAATCCACCACGGTGTCAGACCATCAGCCCCTATAACACAGAAAAATGTATTAAAAGCGGTACATAATTTGAGTCCAGTGTAGGCACGGCAAAGGGATTTGCAGGTAGAGCAGCAGAAAAATGTCTATATCGCGCCCATGCGCGTTAGCGCGACACACCCAGCGCAGAGCTGGGACAGACCACGGAGAGCACAATCGGGCAGCGTGGGGGCACAATCAAGCGCCGGCCTGCGCCGTCAGTCCGACCAGGAGGATGTTAGTCTGCGCAAAGCGGGTTACTCCGAGCACAGCGGCAGCGGCAAAGCGGCCAAGCGGAGCGGCAGCAGAGCGGAACGGCAGCGGCAAAGCGGAGCGGCAGCAAAGCGGCAGCAAAGCGGCAGCTCTCTTTGGAGCGCGACTTAGAGCTCCGATGAGGGAGAGGCGAGAGCGAACAGCTACGTCAAAGCCTAAGCTTGCGGTAGTGAGTGACCCGCATCTGTGGTTACAGGTGACTGTCCGTGCTGCCGTGAGGCGCTGGAGGAACGCGGAAGTGTGACGCCGGTGGGCGGGCACAATGCGAGAGGCCAGAGGGAGCGTAAAAATCAGGGGGGGCATTTTTATGAATGGCGACCGGCATGAATGGCCAATGAGAACGCGGGCTCAGATCTAAGGGCGGCCCAAAATGCGATATGGCCACATCCACTCCCCCAATCTGCATCGGCGCCCCGCCGATGGCCTAAAACAGCCTAAAAGCTGGCACTTGTGGAAGGAGCCGGGGACTCTGACTCCCCTTGAGGCTGCCGACTCACCGGTCTTGGGAGTTGATGGAGGTTCTGATGTTTGCCCGCTGTTGGCCTTGTGGACCTACGCACGGACCGCTCAGTTGGACTAGTCATGGTGGTAGTGACTGTCACAAACTGGGGCTGGTCGGCAAAGGAATCAGGTGGAACCAAAATGGGTCCAGCGGCATCTGGGGAAGGGCACCATATTGCCCCAGAGGGTGGTAAAGCCTGCGGAAGCAGAAACAAATCTCCCTCGTGGGACGACCCCTCTTCAGGGTTTCGCACCGTGGGCTCCACTGGAGGGACTGATGCTGGAGCGAGATCTGGAACCTCGCTCTGGATCAGGCACTTCAACAGGGAGCGGTGCACCCTCTTGATTTTGGTTGGTTGTCCAACTGGGGCAACTGTGTACACAGTTCCACCCTCATGTGGAACTTGCACAACCACATGTTTAGTGGGGCACCACTGGTCATGAATTTTCTGGCGGCCTCTCACACCATAGTCCCGGAGCAACACGAGCTGGCCCTCATTAAGGGGTAACTCCTGGACTTGTCGGTCGTGGGTTGCCTTTCTACGGGCAGCAGCTAAACGCAGTTTCTCTCTTGCCCCATCGAAAGCCATTTGCAGACGGGCCTGGTGCTCCTTAACCCACTCGTGTACAGTCCCGCCAAGTGGGTCCTGTACCTGTCCCAGCAAGAAGTCGATAGGGAGCCGCGGTTCCTGCCCAAACATCAAAAAGAATGGTGACTCCCCAGTCGACTGATGTGGGGTAGTGTTATAGGCAAAGAGCACCTGTGGCAAGCAAGCGCTCCAGTCCCTCTTACGGGACACAGGCAGAGCACGCAGCAAGTTGTGCAGCGTCCGATTGAAGCGCTCACACTGCCCATTACCAGCAGGGTGGTAAGGAGTAGTGCGCGACTTCACAATCCCATACAGACTGCACAACTGCTGGATCAGTTGGCTCTCAAAATTACGGCCCTGGTCAGAGTGGATGCGGGCCGGAACCCCAAACTTGCCAAACCACTCCGTTACCAGAACCTGTGCAACCGTACTGGCACGTTGGTCGCGGGTTGGCACCGCCATTGTGTACTTGCTGAAGACATCAGTCATCACAAGAACATTTTCTAGGCCAGCTGCGGTTGGCTCCAACAGCGTAAAATCAATAGCCACAATTTCATTTGGTCTTGAAGAGAGTAGGTGGCCCATGAAGGCATGTGCCGCATGATCATTGTTCTTTGCGAACTGACACCTCTCACAAGCCTGGCACCACTGGGTGACCTCCTGGGACATACCTGGCCAATAACAGCGGGGGCGAAGCAGAGCCAATGTCCTCTCCACGCCTTGATGCCCATGGTCTTGATGGACCTGATTGAGGACCTCCCGAACCAAGGCCCTAGGCAGGACGAGTTGGCAAACTGCCCCACCGCCGTCGGAGCGAAACACCTGCCTGTACAACAAACCGCCCAGCTCCACCAGATGGTCCCACTGACTCACCAGAACCGAGGCCGGCTGTGAGAGGACACGCCGCTCTTCACGAGTGGGCCGGCGCTGTTCTACCCAGAAAGTCAGGACCTCCTGAATGACTGGGTCAGCCTGCTGGAGTGTATAAAGAGCAGCAGGGGAATGGTGGGGGAAGACTGTTACCACAGACTGAGTTGCCACCGTCTGTACCCCCTGCAAGGCTTGCTGTAATGGCTGCGATAGAGAGGTACTTGCTGCTACCCCGGACTCGTCCCTGGGTGAGGGCCATGGCTGACGGGACAAGGCATCAGCATTCCGGTTCGACTTACCCGATCGATACTTCAGTTCAAAATCAAACAACGCCAACTGGGCTGCCCAACGCTGCTCAACAGCACCCAGTTTAGCAGACGCGAGATAGCTCAGGGGGTTATTGTCTGTATAGACCACGCACTTGTGGCCCAACAGATACTCTCTGAACTTCTCCGTCAATGCCCATTTAAGAGCCAATAGCTCCAGTTTCATGGAGCTATAATTGGACATATTCCGCTCTGTAAGTCGGAGTCCTCTGCTAGCATATGCGATGGGTCTGACTTTCCCTTCCTGCTCCTGGGAGAGAACTGCGCCTAAGCCCACATGGCTGGCGTCTACTTCCAGGATAAAGGGAAGAGAAAAATCTGCATATGCCAGCACTGGGGCAGACGTGAGTTTGGCCTTCAAGGTCTCGAAGCTCTGCTGGCACTCCTCAGTCCAAGGGACTGCAGCACGCCGAGAGGTTCTCTTCCCCAACCGACTCCCGGTCAGCTCGGCCACTCTGCGATGTAAGGGAGCGGCCAGTTTAGCAAAGCCGTCGACAAAACGTCGGTAGTAGCTTGCAAACCCCAAGAAGGAGCGCAGGTCAGAAACCGTAGATGGGACAGGCCAGTTTGCTACTACGTCAATTTTGCCGGGATCAGTGGCCACTCCCTGGTCAGAAATCACGTGCCCCAAATCTCCCGCTGGAAGAACCGGCACTTGCTCTGCTTTGCCTTGAGCCCTTCCTTCTGCAACCTCCCAAGCACCACCTCCAGCCTCTCCAAGTGTTGCCTTACCGTAGATGAAAAAACCACAATATCATCCAGGTAGAGGAGGAGAGACTGGCACTGCTGGTCACCAAAAATGCGTTGCATAAGTCGTTGGAAGGTGCTGGGAGCATTGCAGAGCCCAAAAGGCATGTGATTCCACTCAAACAGACCAAAAGGTGTACAGAACGCCGTCTTGTGCCGATCGCCCTCTGCGACAGGGACCTGATTGTACCCGCTGGCCAGATCCAAAGTGGAAAACCAGCGGGCCCCCGTCAAAGCGTCGAGCGACTCTTCGATACGTGGGAGTGGAAAGGCATCCTTTCGGGTCTTTATGTTCAGTTGGCGATAGTCAACACATAGACGAAGGCTGCCGTCCTTCTTCCGGACCAAGACAATGGGTGATGCATAGGGGCTGGAGCTCTCTCTGATTATCTGCGCTTTCAAGAGCTGATGGATATGCTCTTTGACCAGCTCATACTCAGATGGTGGGATACGGCGGTAGCGCTGACGGACTGGGACATCATCCAGTAGTGGAATGTCATGGGTGATCAGGTTGGTACAACCCAAATCCTGATCATTCGCAGCAAACACAGAGGAATATTTCCAAAGTAATGCCCGCACCTCCACCTGCTCCTCAGGGGGCAGGGGGGATAGGTCAATGGCTGCGATGGGGTCCGTGGCGGAGGAAGCGACATGAGAGGAGACACTCGCAGCCACTGCGGGAAATTCCGTCACTCCTGCAGGAAGACTCACCACATTGACATTGTCCAGAGTCCCTACTAGGGTACGCGGGTAAAGCAGCACATCGTTGTCACCGACATTGACAATAGGAATGTACGCCGTGCCACGGACTACCTGGACCAGAGCAGGGGATGCCAGCAGGCCTGCAGGCAATCCGCGCTCCAAAGGCTCAAACAAGACCGTGGCACCTGAATAATGTGTCGAACAGGTAGCAGGGACGATTTTCGTAACACCCCCCGGGATGCGAACAGCTCGTTTTCCCTGCAACTTGACCATACCTGGTTGTTTGGGGGTGGGCCGCAGGTCTGCAGCGTGGCACCTCTGAAACGCTTCCACCAATGGAGTTGGGCATGTGACCACAGGGGCTGTATCGAAAAGTGCAGGCCCATACTGTCCAAACAGTTCCTTGTAACATCTGCGGAGCACATTCATTCCCAAAACTCCAGGGACTTGGGGAGAGCATTGACCAGACGGGTCCCTCACTACTAACACTCCACAGTGGGGCATCACTTTACCACAGAGCTCAATAGGTAATTCTAAATATCCAATGTAAGGGATGGACAGACCATTGGCAGCTTTAAGCTGTAGCCAATGGCAAGCCTGCAAGCGTTCTTCCCCCCATGGCTCAAAATGCCTGCGGAAAAAGCTTTCTGTAATGGTAGACACCATCGACCCAGTGTCCACAAGACATGGCACAATTACGCCATCCATGTCTACATCAAGATGTGGACAGGATGCTATCAACTTTGGAGCGTTCCCCCCTCCGTTAGTGGTTGAGCTAGTGGATGCCCCACCCGTGCGTTGGCTCCGCGACACGGTGGGCGCTAGTTTTCCGACGTTTGATTAAAGCGACGGCGGGTCGGCAAAGAGGGTTCGTGGCGACTGGGAACACGAGGGCCATCACAGTCTCTGGCAATATGGCCAGGTTGCTGGCAACGATTACACACAATCGGGCCATAACGAGGGGAGCGACTACGCTGGTGTGCAGTTTGCGTGTTCTGCAATAATGCAATGCTTTGCGTCAACAGCTCAAGTTGTTCCTGTTGCTTTTTCAACATCTCCTTCATTTCGCTAACCTCAGTCCGTGTAGGGGTGGCCTCAGGCCCCGGGTTTCCACGCATGGCATATTGTATACCAAAGGCCGAGGGCACTGAATTGCTTCGACCTCTCATGCCGGCCGGCAGACCTTCAAGCTCCCACCTGATTGCCTCTCCCCTGACCTCAAGCAGAGTCGCCCTAGGGTACCGGCGCACATACTGTTTCAACTCCCGACGCAAGGAACCATCACTCACGTGCTCAATAAACTGGTCGCGCATTAAATCCTCAGCATTTGGTATGTCTCCCGGGGCTTGCATTTTAACCCTTTCCATCAAGTTCAGCAGGGCCAGGGAGAACTCCTGCAATGTCTCACCTTCCTGCTGTCTCCTGGAGAAGAGGGCCTCCTGCAGAGCAACATAGGACTCTGTGCACCCGTATAATTCCTTAAGAATAGAGACTATCCTAGTCGGGTCCTGGCGCTCTACGGCAGATCGATATTTTAGTTCTTCCTTCGCCTCCCCCTCCAGGTGATCAAGAAGGAAGTATGCCTGGTCCGCCAGTGACAGGTGCCGCGCCCTCATACAGGCCTGTGCTTCCTCGGCCCACTCACCCACACTAATCCCTGTACTGCCCCTAAACATGGGACATTTTCCGTCCCTCGGAATAAATACCAACCGGTCTATGGCAGGGGTGGCGGGGGGCACAGGCACTGCAGAGCCACCAGCACCAGAACCAGCTGCAGCACGTCCCTGGCGCAGCTGTACATTATCTGCTTTTAGTTGAGTAATTTGGTTCCTTAATTCCTGCAGCTCTTCCTCCATGGCTGTTGCTCAAAAGAGAGACTGCCGCTTTGCCCTTTAAAAAACACACAAGTTACTTTTGCCGCTTGCCACAACAATCACAAAAATCAAATACACAAATAACTTTGGTGGAACTAGCCTCTGCCTCCAAAACAGCAAATCCTGCCAACCATACGCCAAAAATGTGGCAGTACGAGTGTTTTGATATTGTTTGAATGGTAAGTTGTCCAACAACGCCACCCCAATTTAAACTGGGGAAAATTAGTAAGGCACGCAGATAAGGATTACTGATGAGACAGAGACAGTTCCATAAATTACAACATGTTCATTATTTAAATATACATTCTATACATGCATCTAACCCACAGCCAGTGTTGTCCCTGAACGCGTTCATTGAACGAAAGTTCATGAACGCGTTCATTATTGCTGCTGAAGAACGATAATATGAACGCGTTCATTCTGGTGTCTGTGAACGGCACCTTCGTTCTTTTTATTTTCGTTCAATAAAGTGTCAGATTTCTTGAGACTTCCAGGCGAAAAACACCGTTAAGTTTCCCAAAAAGAGCCGATGTCTGACAAGTGTGAGAGCTCCAGTTGTAGAGGCGATAGATGCGGAGACAGAGATTTCGCGTGTCGCACCACACTGCGCATGCGCATCAAAACAAAAAGCAGCACGGACGCGACCGCAACGTGTGGTCACCAGAGCAACGATCGCCCTGTACGACCAGTTACGTGAGTTTTATGATAAGGTCGGTGAGGATGGGAACAATCAAACATTTATGTGCAAACTTTGCCCAGCAAGTTTTCCCTCATGTTTTTGAGAATATACTGTGGGGCTGAAAGCTGCTGCTGCTGCTGTTATTGCGGTGCTGAATGGACAGCAACACATGGGGGAAGTCTGTCCCTTCAATGTGAATGTAAATCCTGGTTGTGTAAGGATTAAAAATTGGATATGAAGATGAAATCACATATTTTCAGCAATAAACTAATAAAATAATTGCTGCCTGTGGTTGTATTTGGGCTGTGGAAATAATTTAGAACAATTATTGCATAATATTGAAAAAAATAACTGAACTAGTTCATTTTTTGGAGCTGTGAACTTAGTTCAAAATTTTGAATTATGAACTATGAACTGAACTAGTTCATGTAGGGAGTTTTTGTTTATAAGAGATCTTCTACTGAAAGTGTTTTTCAGACTTCCTATAAGTGATCTGTTCTTCTGGATCTACCTCTGTATCTACCTGCGTTGCACCAATGAAATTTCCCCATGTGGGACAATAAAGGAATATCTTATCTTATCTTATCTTATCTTAGAAAGTTTCTCAACACTGCCCACAGCTATGCACTATATCCTGATCACGCCCAGCAACATTATTGTATTTATACTCAAAGATTTATCCTTCTTATACGACGGAGTATAAGGGCCAACCAAGAAAAAAAAAATGCGCTGCACTACGAGAATAAAGTCATTAATTAATGAGAAAAAAGACGTTAATTAATGAGAAAAAAGTCGAAGTCAGAAAAAAGTCGTAAATTAACGACTATAAACTCATTAAATAACGAGAAAAAAGTCAATAATTAATGAGAAAAAAGTCGTTAATTAATGAGAAAAAAAGTCGTTAATTAATGAGAAAAAAGTCATTAAATAATAACTTTTTTTCTCGTTAATTAACGAGAATAAAGTCGAAATTTTAAATGAAGCCGGTCAGTGGTACCTCTCTTACGTTATGGAGAATATTGAACATTTTGTGCAGGTATACTTTCACCTAGGGTTTACGCACGGTGAAATACTGTGCCTTCTAGCACATAATCACCACCATATCATCAGTTTAAGGACTTTGAAGCGACATTGCAGCCGTTTGGGTTTGTTTCGTCGGAAGAACCAAACGAATCCTGCGTAAACAATGCATTCAGTTTTGGATGGACAGCTTTCAAACTCTAAAAGAAGATGGACATTTCACTGGTGACTTTGTGGACAAAAACTTGGCACAGTTTTCTTTCCTCAACATTATACAGGTAGGCAATTATCAGTGTTGGCTATAGCTTTTAAAAGTAACGTGTTACTCCCATGAAAAAGCGCGCACGCACACACACACACACACACACACACCGCACGCACGCACGCACGCACGCACGGGACCGAGGTGCAGCGGAGGGTCTGACACAGGCTGGCTGGGTGCGCGACAGGCGCTATAACTTTTGCGTGCTCACTTGGAGATTACTTTTACATTCACAAGGTTTCAAGTTGGCTGTTCGTGACTTTGTGGAGGTGGTTTGCGAGTGCGTAAACTCTCCAAGCATGCACGCACAAATATGCGCTTTTTGCAACCCAGTGACTATCGCGTACAGCTTTTATACACAAGCACCAACCTAAGTTTATTTTTAAATGGCCAAAGAAGGTTCAAGAAAAGGGGATTCACCGTGTGGCCTCGGTAACCAGAAAAGTGAGAATCTGTGGCGAAAGAGAGGACTAGATCCCTAAATCAGCCGACAATGTAGAGAAATATTAAAAAAGCTAAAGAGAACGGCTTTTGTTTCTTCCCCCCCTCCTGCAAATAAAGGGGTATTTGGACTAGAATGGAAACACAAAGAAAGTCATACACATATTTTTATTAAAATGCAGGAGGCGGGGAAGAAACAAAAGCCGTTCTCTTTTTATTTGATATTTCTCACATAGTCTACTGTAAAATTTGAATTGACACATTGTTATTTAAACCTGTCTCAATTTTGTATTTAGGATGAAGTGGATGGTGTGGTAAGAACCTGGAACTCACACCGCATAATGACAAGACCTGGCTTTGAGGTGCTTGGAGGAAGACCAGTGCTCATGTACATGGTGTACATGAGCACTGGTCTTCAACTTCATGGGGGTGAGGACAGGTTGCAGCCAGTCATACCAGAAGAGGTAGTGATATGCAAAGAAGAGTGCACGCCTAAAGGGCAGTATCCATGTGATCCAACCATCTTTGAACTCTGTACTGTCCTCATGGATGAAAATGGTTGGGATGCTCCAGTGGATGGGTCCACAGCTGCAGAACTTTACATCAATTTAAGAAATGAAATACTTAACAATATTTGAACTGTTGGACTTACTGTTTATATTCATTATGGGGCAAGTGCACAGGGTGTTATCAAGTGTGCATTTTGAAACAAATATAGAAAACAAAATGTTTTTGTTTGTTTTGTTTTTTTTCAACTTTGAATTTATTGCTCAATGTTTTAACAGTGCAAACTGCTGCAAATGTGTGACTTTGAACAGACACAAGTATGGTAGCCAACCAGAGGCAATGCAAAGACACTTGGATTGAACACACTCCACTTTTTGAACACTTGGTGTAACTGTTTGAATAAAATGTGAAAATGTAAAATGCATTAAACAATTGTTATAAAAATAAAATACATAAACATTAAAGCAGCCTGTAATTGAAAATACGGGCTATAATAATTAGCCAACTGAACAGTGAAAAAATAACATGGCCATGTCTAAACAATATCCATTATCCAGATGTTAGCATCAAGGATAGAATTGAACTCACTGCGGAAGTCTGGGAAGTTGTCATAGCTGTCAGGCAAATGCAAAAGGGATGCACAGGTACGGCCGATTGGTCTGCGGGTAAATGCAGTTTGAACAACAAACTCTACCATAATACAACTAGATACCAGCAAGTCAGATCCTGTACAAAACCTTAGAAATTTCTCTAGTCTTTCTTCATTAAGTTCCTTCACATATTTTTTTAAGTATCGTGCCACTTCTGCTTCTTTTGGTGTCATACTGTCCGGAAAAGTTAACTTTTCTGTTACTCTTTTTGAAGTAGGCTTCGACTCACTGTACATTGTTTTCAGCCGCTCAGGGTCCAGTGCAAACATATGTGGCTGTGAAACGTTCCGCCAACAGTCAATGACAAACTTTGGTTTTTGAATAATTTCTTTGTGCGCCAACTCAAGCAATATTTCCGGTAGGGTTTCAGGGCTGATATGTTTGCGGCATTCGTAGTTGGCGAGAAGATCTATTATCTCATCAGCTTCCACAGAATCGAACTTAACAAGTGCTTTGCTGATTATTTCCTGTTCATGTGAGCTGAAAAGCCGGAGAAAACTTGTCTTCAGGTCACTGTAAATCTCCCCGAAAAGCATTTCCTCAAGAAAAGGAGGGGCAAGTTTAAGAGGCAGGTATCCACAATCTTGAAACCCCTTCACAAAGATCCTACCAATAGCCTTCCATGTTACCTCAGTAAAGTCATGTCTAAGAAAAGGCACTTTGTATGTGGTTCCCAGGGTACACCGTTCATAAAACTCTCCCCAGAAGCTAGTATAGACATCTTTAAGTAAACCTGTACCACTGCCCTTCTCCAGCGACTTGTCTGGAAGAATACGCTTAATTTTTATTGTTTTGTTAAGCATATTATCGTCTGAAAAAGCCCCTATCATGTCACTGAAGCTGTTTGCTTGGTTTAAGACCACAGTTATCTCTGGAATGATGCCTTGTGGACTGAGTGGTGGCATTGGATCAGGCTGGTAAACCACTGTGTCGCTGAGAGAATCCTCATTGTAAGTTTGGTCTGGGCCAAATGCAATCTCCAGGTCAGAGTTGTTTGCATTTAAAAGAGAAAGACTCTCAGCATAATCTGAACTATTCAGAGTGAAAGAATCATCAACATCAAATGTAGAAACAGCACTGTTTTGTGTATCCTCCGATGGAATATAAAGCTCTGGAACCATCTCAGGTGATTGTTGCTGTGGACTATTGATATAGGTTGTGCCTTCATTGGGTTGCCATTCCTCTTCTTCGAAGGATGGATCATCTATGTCATCATCCACAATCACTGTTTTGACTTTGGTTGCCAAATAAAACCTTAACATTGGCAGCTTCACAGTGTTGAATATGTCCTCCACTGACAAATCGTGTGGCAAGGAGTTTTGTTTAAAATCCCAAACATCAAAATCAAAATCACTCTCAATGCCTTTGTTAGATTTTCCTTGTGGAAAAAACAGAGCTTTTCCTTGTTCTAGAATGTCACTAAATCTTGCCGTGGTGCTGATTGAAAGCTTTCTTGTTCCTCCTCCTTGTTTAGCTCTGACCTGCTTAGATGATTTGTTTTCAGTGTGGATCCAGCCTATTTCAATTATTCGCGTAGACTGTTTGGTTCTTTTTTTTTAATGTTAGATGGTCCAGGCTCTTCTTCCCCATTATGAGGTTGAGTTCTAACTTTCAGTTTCTCCCTTAGTCTCTCAAAAAGTCCCTGTTTTCGTTTTGCTGAGTGTGGATGAGATTTGCAAAAATTAACTAGAGCAATTCTGTCTCCATAGGATGGCAGGTGGTCCTCCAAATCTGCATCTTCCATCAGCAAAATTACTTCTCTGTCAATCTGAAAGCAGTGTAAAAGTAGAGTTAGAGGCAAAAAACTAAACAAAAACATTGACATTATTTTAAGTGAATGGTGAAATAATGGGTGAGACACACGTTTTTGTAGTCAAATGGCTGACATAATAGGCAATATACAAGCAGAAAAGTAACCTTATGTTCTTGAATCCATGTGATGGCTTCCTCTGAAACATGACGTCCCCTTAAGAATGCCACAATGTCAGACAACGAGTCAGTCATGATACATGGACCTGGAGCAGACAGGAGAAATGGCCTTGTTATTATCTGACTAATCAGCAGCTTTTAGTAATGAAACATTAGTCAACGCATAAAAAACATACCAACGGACAATCAAGCAATGCACATCAAAAGTATGTCCTCCTCCAACACTGGGAATGACCATCTGAATAAATCCACAACTGTAAGCATATGAGTGTTAGTGAAAAAAGATGATCACAGTTACTAGGCTCATAAGCATAAGTGTTGTTGTGGCTCTGCCTGCTAGCACTTGCGCGGGTTTATCTCTGTCAATATGGCAGGTTGTGGAGGGCGGGGTTACGTGTTTGCCTCCCGCGCTCACCTGGGTCGCGGCTGCTACTGCTGTGTAATAGGATGTAACGGGACTTACAATCACCGCATTGAAACCTTGTATCCATCGCGGCATAGAGCAATACTGGCCATGGGTGCTGGCCATGGATACCGGCCGTAAGGTGCTGTGTATGGTCTGCTCGACGCTGCGATCCCACCTGCGCTCCCCATTCCCATGTGCGTGTCCCTGTGGTGTGCGCATGCCGCGGCACTGCACTGTGCGGTGAACATCAGTACTCTCTTGGTACTAACTTTACCGAACTCTTGCTTACGTCGTGATGGGCTTGTCAGAACCAGGATTGATTCCGGACCAAACCACCCCCAGCATAACACCAAGACCTAACCAACTGGTCAAGAGCTGTGTCTTACGAAGCGTCATACGATGCGTCATACGCACACCTCCAAAATCATATGCATTTCATTGCCTTGTAATCTCAGCCATAACTTCAACATACTCCCCATATGAATGAGACCGTCCTGACGAGGTAGCAGCAGTCCTGCCCCGCAGTCGACCTTGTACACGGCCTGCGAAGGAACCAGGCCGACCCCTCGCATGTATTAAACGCACTTGCCGCCCGTTTTACTTGAAATGTATCGAAATACATAATCCACATTTTTGAAATATCACATATTATAACAATATAAGAAAATATAGCCTTACCTGCATTGAAAATATGGAAGAAATCCGGGTAAAGATGAATTGATCTCCGCTTCTTTCGTTTCGTCTCCCACGATGGTTTGATTTTGACTTAATACGAAAAATTTCGACTTTATTCTCATTAATTAACGAGAAAAAAAGTCATTATTTAATGACTTTTTTCTCGCTAATTAAGGAGTTTTTTTCTCATTAATTAATGACTTTTTTCTCATTAATTATTGACTTTTTTCTCGTTATTTAATGATTTTTTCTCATTATTTAATGAGTTTATAGTCGTTAATTTACGACTTTTTTCTGACTTCGACTTTTTTCTCATTAATTAACGTCTTTTTTCTCATTAATTAATGACTTTATTCTCGTAGTGCAGCGCATTTTTTTTTTCTTGGTTGGCCCTTATACTCCGTCGTATTCTTAAGCTGAACTCTTCCTAATTTAATACCTCCAGGTTTACAAGTGAGAAAAAAGAAAAAGATGAAAAGAAACTGAAGGCGCTACGTCTGACGTGAGGGGGCGGGGACGCAAGCTCGCACGTGACCAGCGCGGACCGCGTGACATTGTTGTGTTTCCGCATTATTGTAATTGTGTCGATGAAGGGCAGTCCCACAAACGTCACTGCGGTGAGAACTACATAACTATCTTTGGGGCTAATCGAGTTGCGGATCATCGTTCTTCTTTAGTGGTTCTACGTTCTCCTCACGGAACCACACGTTCTCCTTTAGTGGTTCTACGTTCTCCTCACGGAACCACACGTTCTCCTTTAGTGGTTCTACGTTCTCCTCACGGAACCACACGTTCATGGTTCTCTGGTTCGCCGGCTCACGATGACTCGCTTGTGTCGGGTCGTCTTCGTGAATGTTCTGTTTTCATGTCTGTCCTCAGCTTCACCGCCCAACTTCGTGCTGCTTTTCGCGGATGACCTGGGCTACGGGGACTTGGGCTGCTACGGACACCCGACCTCCCTGACCCCGAACCTGGACCGGCTGGCGGCGGGAGGACTGCGCTTCACCGACTTCTACTGCACCAGCCCGGTGTGCAGCCCCTCCAGGTGCTCGGGGACACGGGGCATGGGGGCTCGGGGGCACGGGGCATGGGGGCACGGGACACGGGGCATGGGGGAACGGGGACACGGGGCATGGGGGAACGGGGACACGGGGCATGGGGGAACGGGACACGGAACATGGGGGAACGTGGACACGGGGCATGGGGGAACGGGGACACGGGGCATGGGGGAACGGGGACTCGGGACACGGGGCATGGGGGACACGGGGCATGGGACATGGGGGAACGTGGACACGGGGCATGGCGGAACGTGGACACGGGGCATGGGGGAACGTGGACACGGGGCATGGGGGAACGGGACACGGGGCATGGGGGAACGGGGCATGGGGGAACGGGGCATGGGGGAACGGGGACACGGGGCATGGGGGAACGTGGACAGGGGGCATGGGGGAACGGGGACACGGGGCATGGGGGAACGGGGCATGGGGGAACGGGGCATGGGGGAACGGGACACGGGGCATGGGGGAACGGGGCATGGGGGAACGGGACACGGGACATGGGGGAACGGGGCATGGGGGAACGGGACACGGAACATGGGGGAACGTGGACACGGGGCATGGGGGAACGGGGACACGGGGCATGGGGGAACGGGGACTCGGGACACGGGGCATGGGGGAACGGGGACATGGGGCATGGGGGAACGGGGACTCGGGACACGGGGCATGGGGGAACGTGGACACGGGGCATGGGGGAACGGGGACTCGGGACACGGGGCATGGGGGAACGGGGACACGGGGCATGGGGGAACGGGGACTCGGGACACGGGGCATGGGGGAACGGGGACACGGGGCATGGGGGAACGGGGACATGGGGCATGAATAGACGAATAGATTATGAACTATTTAACCAGACAGATGCTTTAAATATAAATATATCGTGATACAGTATCGATATCGTGGGCTGCTGTATCGATATATCGCCCTGAGTCATTTTTGGTATAATCTCCCTAGTTATTTTGTGACCGTCCGTGCTACGATGCTGTTGCTTGTTTAAAGAAAGTCAACTTTACTTTACGCAGACCATTTGACGTTCTGACTGTTTGAATATTTCATTTTGAGTTTGTGCAGGTCGTTTAACAAAGAATAATGTTGTTTAAATGTATTTGGTGCTTTAAAAAATAGTGATGTATTGTAGCACGTCATGAGAAATATATCTATTATCACCAGATTATGGCCTCTGCTACAGACACTTGTTACATCAATTTATAAAGATAGATATTCAAACAAGTGCGTGTCATAAAAATCATCATCTCCATTCGCTTTTAAGTTCATTATATTAACCGACTTTGGACTTGAGCGTGTTACATAATTATAATGCAGATAAATATAGTAATATGTCACCAACGATGGTGACGGTTTGCACGGCGTCTGTATTTAATTTGTCTTAAGAACATAAATTGCAAGTCTAATCACACAAGTTCAAAAGGCCTGACCCTATTACATCATCATCATAATTTACCACGAACCCAATGCTTTTACTAACAAATAATGCAGAGGAAATATGTATATGAAATCAATGGAATAAATTCGGAAGAAAATTATTTATTTATTTCTCCTGTTTTGTTCTTGTTGACCCAATATTTTGTCTCGGAGTCATGTAATTTCATATTTTCATAATAGGTGCGTTTTTAACACACTTTTACTTCTCTGAGTAGTTTTCAGACTCAATTATTTTCCTCCAAGTTAAGTCATATATTGTACACTGCAACATGCTCTTACTTGCTTAAAAGTATTTGTTTTATCCTTTTGAGTAACATTAACTTCAAATTATAAATCAGATGTTGCCTCTTGACAGATACTTTAACTTTAGTAGTAGTTTCCCCAAACACTTTTTTACTCTTGACTAATTTCCTGAAGAACTACTGGTACTACTACTTAAGTAATGATACTCTTATTTGAGTTTCGACTCCTCTACCCACCTCTGATTGCTTTGACCGGATCTCATTGTGACCCGTTTCTCTCTCTGCGCAGGGCCTCTTTGCTGACGGGACGCTACCAGACCCGCACGGGCATCTACCCCGGAGTGCTGTACCCCGGCTCCATCGGGGGTCTGCCTCTGAACGAGACCACCATCGCTGAGGTGTTAAAGCCTGCAGGTTACGCCACTGCAGCCATGGGGAAGTGGCACCTGGGCTACGGGGCCAATGGGACCTTCCTGCCAACCAACCAGGGCTTTGACCATTACCTGGGGATTCCCTATTCCCACGACATGGTGTGTGGAGCGCGAGCACATGGAACTGAGCTCACGGATAGATATTGACTCTTGACCTTTCAAACAGGCCCAGGTGCATTGATATTTGAGAAAACGATATAACAATAGTGGAGACGCACAATATATCCTTAAATATTGATGCTGCAATAGTGGCTAATGCAATAATCCAAGTCACATTTTAAAATAAAGTGTGTATGAAAGGTCTTTATGATTTTCTGATTTTGGTTAAGTTGGTGGGATGGTACTCGTTGTAAATATAAATGATAGTTTTATATCAATGAAGTAGCAGTTTGGGAAGAAACATTCCACTGTAACACTTTTCCTCAACACTTTAAACATGAATTTAACAAAACAAAGTTATTTTAATATTTGAATCCGTCAAATAACTCCCGTGATATCAGAGATTTTGAGCCAGTGAACAACAATTATTGCTAGATAAAATAATTGTCGTGAGTGATGTCATAATTTACAACTAGGACGTCAAATGATGAAATGAAAAAATTGCCAACATTTGTGAAAAAAAATATGGCAAAATTCTAAGTTTAATTTAATGAGTTGTCCAACCTGTCATAGGCATATTAAATTGTAAGAGTTTAGGTTTTTATTTTCGTCATTAAGTCCAAATTTAGCCTGTAAACAAAGTGTTAAAAGTATACAACATTTTACAGTAATTTACAAAAATAACATGATTGTGGTACATTACAGGGTACACTGACAGTTGATAAGATTCCCGTTTCTTATTTTAGACCAGAGTTCATTTGGCAGTTTTGAGTACTCCCTCACAATCCTCTTCAGAGTGTCACCAGATGTTTCCTCTTCATCTTCACGTCCCTTTTCTCCAGGGCCCGTGCAAAAACCTGACCTGCTTCCCTCCGGACATCAAATGCTTCGGACTCTGCGACGTCGGCACAGTCACCGTTCCACTGATGCACGACGACCACATCGTTCAGCAACCGGCCAACTTCCTGGAGCTGGAAAAGGCTTACAGCGACTTTGCAACTAACTTCATCCTGACGTCCGCCCAGAAGCAGCAGCCCTTCTTCCTTTACTATCCGTCCCACGTGAGTCAGAGACGGACTTGGCCTGTAAAATGGTGTTGATGGAGCACTGATCTTTCCTCTGTTTTCCCCCAGCACACACACTACCCGCAGTATGCAGGACAAAGAGCTGCGGGGAAGAATTCACGAGGGCCTTTTGGAGATTCTCTGGCAGAGTTGGATGACACGATCGGAGACATCATGGGCGCCCTGGAGAAGGCAGGAGTCATCAACAACACGCTGGTCTTTTTCACAGCTGACAATGGGTTGGTGTGGCTCTAAAACTCAAATACTTTCATACTCTTAAGTGTGCGCTAGCGGTTTTTGTTTTATTATTTGCTTTGCCCCCGTGCAGGGAGGGAAATCACATCTGACCTCTGTTTGTTGTGTCCATTTAACTATAAAGCGTTATTGATTAAGTAAGAGTAATAACAGTTTAAAATGAGTTGGAGCAAACCGAACTAGGCTGCCTTTGTCATGGTCAGTTTTTTCCTGTTTGGAGTTTTCATTTTTCTCCCTGTCTCTGGCTGTTTTTTCTCTCAACACTCCAAATACAAGCAATGTAGGCAAATCCCCCTTTTAATTTTTCATGTTCAGGACCTAGGGGTGGCTGATATGCCAAAAAAGAACCTAACTATTGTCTTAGATCACAATTTCCATTTTGATCACATTTCATTTAATCTTTTGTCATTTTTCACTTATTTTTAACATGAAACAGAACAAGACCAGAGAGAACATGGTAAACAAAAGACACACACAATAAAAGACATCCAAATAAAACTAAAGCAAACCACGTCCAAAAAAAGTTCCCATTAAATCTCTCAAATTTGTCCATTTTGAGATTAAGATTTAAGCATTTCTTTGTGAATAATGATATTTTTCCAACAGAATTCCCTCCAGACCCATTTTGTTGTTCTCCACTGAGATGTACAAATATTTTCATCATTCTTCGTCGGTCAAAATAAAATGACCCTCACTTTCCCATTTATTTTTAATGTAATTAGTACCTGTTATTTTATTGTTCCCGCATCAAAAACATACTGTACCTGGAGTTCTAAACCAGCAGGTGCCAAAGCAGAGTTACTCTGCAGGTTTAAGGCCAATAACAACACGAATAATGCAGAGTATGTGTCCTTCTGAAACGTTCATATTTGACTGTGATTGGTTGAATCCACCTGTCACTCAGAGCATGACAGAGGCTGGCCAATAGGAGGAGTGGGTGTGTCTGTGTCAGCATATCATCATATCACCCAGTCCCCCAGACACAAGACAATACAGTGACAATAAAGAGCAGTTCATATCTTATTTATGCGCCTGTTTATCCTCAACATGTTTATCTGGACATCGTTATTCTCTTGTGTGAATTTTGCGATATTATTTTAGGCCTGAACTGATGAGAATGTCAAGAGGAGGTAATGCGGGCCTCCTCAAATGTGGCAAAGGAACCACGTACGAGGGAGGCATGAGAGAACCTGCCATCGCCTTTTGGCCCGGAACTATAAAGCCGGGTGAGTCTTGTATTGTGCTGTGAATCCTCGATGAAGAAGTCACTATCTCACGGAATCCATTCATTATTTAACAGAGGTTTTGAATTTCTTTACAAACCTCTTTTTTGTAGGCGTGACTCATCAAATGGGCAGCATTCTGGACATCTTGCCAACTTTTGCCAGCCTGGCGGGGGGTAAACTCCCCTCTGTGATACTGGACGGGGTCGATTTGTCCAAACTTCTCATTCATCAAGGACAGGTGGGTTATATATATCATACGTATCACTTTACATACATATTTCAACGATCATTTTTGTTATTATGCCGTTTTTTTTTTAATTAGTGCATTTTCTGTGACATGAGCCAATCCATCCAGGTGGTCTAAATATGATAGATTTAGATATAAAGATAAACTTTTTTCTTCTTGTTGAGTATCCAGTATATTTGAGTAACAATATTCAGACGATATTATGTCAATCCAACTTAAATGTGTCTTAAAATGTTTTAGCTGAGGTTTAATTATCAGACTAAAGCAAAAAACATCACAAAAATGCAGGAATATTACCGTATAGCCTTTATGTAAATGTTTTTATTAATTTTTAATGTTTTTGTAGCATTTTTTTTTTACTATAAACCAGCGGTCCCCAACCTATGTTTTAAGGACCGGTACAATCAGAAAATGTTTTTTCCAGGAAGAGTTTGAAAGAGGCAGTTATGTACAACCCCTTGTTCTAAATATGTATTCATTGTATTATTACTGATAATTGATGTAAAACACAAAGAGATGGAAATAGACTAAAAAAATGAAAATAAAGTACATTTTAATATATGAAATGTACTTTTACCTCTTGGCCATGGCCCGGTTTTTGGCCCTGGCCCAGTGGTTGCGGATCTGCGTATATTCGCATTTTTAGACACAGACATTGGTAAGTTATTGATAAAAGAAAGCAAAAAGCACAGCAGAAAAATTGCACAATAACTCAAACAACAAAAGCACAAAAAGACGATACAGACGATGCTTATGAATGTTAGGAGCTAATTATCAAACCCTTTTAGTTTGTTCAGGTTGCTAAGTTTTTCAGGCTTTGGTTCTTGTTTTGCAGAGTCCGCGGGAGACGATGATGTTCTACCCCACAGATCCCAGTGAGATGTACGGCCTTTTCGCCGTCAGGTATAAAGAGTACAAGGCTCACTTCTACACAAGAGGTACGCTTCTTAAACCCGCTAAACACACAGCCTGTACACGCGCACACGCACACACGCACAAACACACACACAGTATTTAAACCCAACTGTTTCTCATTTCTGGACCGACCACGTGGAAAGACAAATCCCGTGGTCATGGAAGTGCTACAGGATCTAGTGCTACAGGATCTAGTGCTATAGGAGCTAATGCTATAGGAGCTAGTGCTATAGGAACTAGTGCTATAGGAGCTAGTGCTACAGGATCTAGTGCTACAGGATCTAGTGCTATAGGAGCTAATGCTATAGGAGCTAGTGCTATAGGAGCTAGTGCTACAGGATCTAGTGCTATAGGAGCTAATGCTATAGGAGCTAGTGCTATAGGAGCTAGTGCTACAGGATCTAGTGCTACAGGATCTAGTGCTACAGGAGCTAGTGCTATAGGAGCTAGTGCTACAGGATCTAGTGCTACAGGATCTAGTGCTACAGGATCTAGTGCTACAGGAGCTAGTGCTACAGGATCTAGTGCTACAGGAGCTAATGCTATAGGAGCTAGTGCTATAGGAGCTAGTGCTACAGGATCTAGTGCTACAGGATCTAGTGCTACAGGAGCTAGTGCTACAGGATCTAGTGCTACAGGAGCTAATGCTATAGGAGCTAGTGCTACAGGATCCAGTGCTACAGGATCTAGTGCTACAGGAGCTAGTGCTATAGGAGCTAGTGCTGCGGGATCTAGTGCTACAGGAGCTAGTGCTATAGGAGCTAGTGCTATAGGAGCTAGTGCTATAGGAGCTAGTGCTATAGGAGCTAGTGCTACAGGATCTAGTGCTATAGGATCTAGTGCTATAAGATCTAGTGCTACAGGAGCTAGTGCTACAGGAGCTAGTGCTGCGGGATCTAGTGCTACAGGATCTAGTGCTGCAGGATCTAGTGCTACAGGATCTAGTGCTATAGGAGCTAATGCTATAGGAGCTAGTGCTATAGGAGCTAGTGCTACAGGATCTAGTGCTATAGGAGCTAATGCTATAGGAGCTAATGCTATAGGAGCTAGTGCTATAGGAGCTAGTGCTACAGGATCTAGTGCTACAGGATCTAGTGCTACAGGATCTAGTGCTACAGGAGCTAGTGCTATAGGAGCTAGTGCTATAGGAGCTAGTGCTACAGGATCTAGTGCTACAGGATCTAGTGCTACAGGATCTAGTGCTACAGGAGCTAGTGCTACAGGAGCTAATGCTATAGGAGCTAGTGCTATAGGAGCTAGTGCTACAGGATCTAGTGCTACAGGAGCTAGTGCTACAGGATCTAGTGCTACAGGAGCTAATGCTATAGGAGCTAGTGCTACAGGATATAGTGCTACAGGATCTAGTGCTACAGGAGCTAGTGCTATAGGAGCTAGTGCTGCGGGATCTAGTGCTACAGGAGCTAGTGCTATAGGAGCTAGTGCTATAGGAGCTAGTGCTATAGGAGCTAGTGCTACAGGATCTAGTGCTATAGGATCTAGTGCTATAAGATCTAGTGCTACAGGAGCTAGTGCTACAGGAGCTAGTGCTGCGGGATCTAGTGCTACAGGATCTAGTGCTACAGGATCTAGTGCTGCAGGATCTAGTGCTACAGGATCTAGTGCTACAGGATCTAGTGCTGCAGGATCTAGTGCTACAGGATCTAGTGCTACAGGATCTAGTGCTGCAGGATCATCTAGTGCTACAGGATCATCTAGTGCTACAGGATCATCTAGTGCTACAGGATCTAGTGTTTCTTATTTCTGGAACGACCACGTGGAAAGACAAATCCTGTGGTCATGGAAGCTGTAATCAACGCTAAAGTCGGTCCAACCAAATATTAGAGCGTGTGACTTTTTTTTTCTTCTTCTTTCCATCTGGCAGTGCAGTAAATAATGAACTAACTTAACTAAGGAGGCTTTGTTTTTCCACCAGGGGCCACTCACAGCGGTACCACCCCGGATGCCGACTGCCCCGTGTTCGCCGTGCTGAAGGCCCATGATCCTCCTCTGCTCTTCGATCTGGAGATGGACCCCTCCGAAAACTACCAACTGTCCCTGTCCGGCAAACCAGAACTGCAGAACGTGCTGGAGAAGATTAAGCAAATCAAAGCCGAGTTCGAAGCCACGATGGTGTTTGCAAAGAGCGAGATGTCAAAGGGCACGGACCGCACTCTGGCGCCGTGCTGTAACCCCCAGTGCAGTCCTAAACCAACCTGCTGCACGTGTTAGAAAGAGAAACGCTTCGGATCAGATTAACTCAGGGAAAGACTTCATCATGACCAGTTCTAAGGCAGTACAAGCTTTAAAGCATCATCTAACTAAAATAATAAGTGCAATTTGAAGAGACCAGAAAGAAGACTTTTTGACTTTTGTATGTTGTATTTGTACTACTAAATTCATTAGCTGAAAGAATTCAATGCAAACAGGGAAAACATGCACTGTTAACTTTAACTTTACTCTTTTAATGACGTTTGACAACCACCGCTGGGAGTTAAACGAATGTCATGCACTTTTATAAGTCTTTATAACTGTAAAAGTACTGTTTGAATTATGAATAATGAAGCTCATGTTTAATAGGGATGTATGTTTTGTAATTTTCCAACTTTTATGCAATAAAATAAGAAAACTGAAAGGAACAGATCATTTGAATCCAAACGATAATCTGACTGAAGAAAACCAGCAAAATGTTTTCATTTATTTTTATCATTGAAATATAATCAAAAAGTAAGATATCCATGTAAACAATGAGGATCAATGTGAATCTAATGATTAGATTACAATAAAAGGGTTTCGCCCGGTGGTCAAGCATATGCCAGGCTCCAAGTGGCCACAGAGTTGTGAATATGAATCCTGACAATTTACTGCATGTCCTCCCTCCTCTCTCACCCACATTTCTCATCTGTCCTGTCTAATAAAGCCTGCGGGACAAAAAAAAGACTACAATAAATGGAAATCATTCGTTTTTTGTTTAGTTTAACTTAAAAAGAAATAATAGCAAGCATACATTTGTGCAAAACAGATTTCTGGTCTTCACATCTGAACTGTGGAGATCACGTGACATACCGTGGCACCTGATCACGTGACGGCAGATGAATGTATAGCCATAACAACTCATGTATTAACCATAATAAAGCAACAGAGACATCTTATGCCCTTATGGGCTTTGTGACGCCAAAGCACTGGAAGAAGAACTTTTAAAGACTACGACAGAGAGGAATAAAGTCTGGCGGTAATGAAACACGCGGATGCCAACCGACATAAAACAACAACAACAACAACAACAACAACAACAACAACAACATAATACATCTTTATTAACTTGTCTGGCAAAATGATTGGATACAAACGATCCAATCTTGTTTTACGCGCACAGTCTTTAATGGTAAATTACAAACGAAACTCCTCAAAGTGAAAGGAAGTTCATCACGTGTCTGTGCGGGAGCTGCAGCCAAACCCATAGATCCGTGACCGGATCCGTGAGCCAAACCTGATCCAAACAAGTCACACGTTCTCCTCTGGTCGC
The DNA here is from genome assembly GCF_026437365.1 of Eucyclogobius newberryi. Classification (NCBI taxonomy): domain Eukaryota; kingdom Metazoa; phylum Chordata; class Actinopteri; order Gobiiformes; family Gobiidae; genus Eucyclogobius; species Eucyclogobius newberryi. The sequence goes on from NW_027316389.1 coordinate 33,027,525, forward strand.
TCCACGGGACGGTCCACGCTCCACGGGACGGTCCACGCTCCACGGGACGGTCCACGCTCCACGGGACGGTCCACGCTCCACGGGACGGTCCACGCTCCACGGGACGCACCAAAAGCCTGGACAGTCATGGTGAACGCGGTGACCGTCTTTGTGCGGGTGTTCTTGTGCCTGTGCGTGAGCTCCGCGGCGCCGCCAAACCTTGTGATCCTGTTCGCGGATGACCTGGGCTTTGCGGATGTGGGCTGTTACGGACACCCCACCTCCGTGACCCCGAACCTGGACAAGCTGGCCACGGGAGGACTGCGCTTCACCGACTTCTACGTCACAGTCGGCGGCTGCAGCCCGTCCAGGTATCAACATTCAGAATAATGGCATCTGATCAAAGGGACATATGATACTATTATACTGTATTATACTGAACTATATTACATACATATAAACCTTTTGTCTGTTTTTGAACACATTTTTAAATGAAGGGCTCTTTCTCCTGCACCGAAGTTCGCCCCGAGTTTGTGGGCATGCGCAGTAGCGTCTGGAGGGTGGTTCATGAGGAGACGCAAAATGAATGAGCTCTGAAACTGTCATCACTGAAGCTCATTTATGTCCAGCTCATTGTAACTCTGCTTGTTAATGACAATAACTCTCCATCACAAATGGTGAAGAGACTGAAATTACATAACACCAAACACTTACACAAAATTACCAAATCCAGTGTTCTGTTTTTATACTAATACACACATGTTTTAAATGTATATTTCCAAAACAGCAGTGGTGAAAACTAAGTACAAAAGCAAAAGTACTAAGTCAATTTTACATGGGATATATTTACCTTTACTTTTACCTCCTGAAATGGCCTAAATGACAAAAGATTTTGAGTTAAAGACACTTAAATAAAATGACTAGAAAATTAGATTATTGATATCAGTTGATTTAAAAGTTCTCAAAATCTGTGATGTACATTTTTGTACATACTTTTTTATGTGATACTTTTACTTGAGTAATTCGTTGCTCTTGTATCTGTACTTTTACTTAAATAACAATGTTGAGAACTATTTCCACCACAACAAAAGGCAAGTCTTATTTTGTCTGACTCTATGAAATGTAACATTGCTGTATTTAGTTCAATATTTCCATGTACGTGTTACTCTCCCGTCCACAGAGCTGCTCTGCTGACCGGCCGCTATGAGACGCGCTCAGGGATTTATCCCGGAGTGCTGTACCCAGGCTCCATCGGGGGTCTTCCTCTGAATGAGACCACCATCGCTGCCATGCTAAAGCCGCTGGGATACGCCTCAGCCGCCGTCGGGAAGTGGCATCTGGGCTTAGGCGCCAACGGGACGTACCTTCCAACCAATCACGGGTTTGAACACTATCTCGGGATCCCGTACTCTCATGATCAGGTCAGTGTGTTCTCAGCAGGAGACGATCATATACTGCTACAGGATCTAGTGCTACAGGATCTAGTGCTACAGGATCAAGTGCTACAGGATCTAGTGCTACGGGATATACTGCTACAGGATCTAGTGCTACAGGATCTAGTGCTACGGGATCTACTGCTACAGGATCTAGTGCTACAGGATCTAGTGCTACGGGATCTACTGCTACAAGATCTAGTGCTACGGGATCTACTGCCACAGGATCTAGTGCTATGGGATCTACTGCTACAGGATCTAGTGCTACGGGATCTACTGCTACAAGATCTAGTGCTATGGGATCTACTGCCACAGGATCTAGTGCTATGGGATCTAGTGCCACGGGATCTAGTGCTACAGGATCTACTGTTACATGATCTAGTGCTACAGTATCTAGTGCTACGGGATCTAGTGCTACGGGATCTAGTGCCTAGTGCTACGGGATCTAGTGTTATGGGATCTAGTGCTACGGGATCTAGTGCTACATGATCTAGTGCTACGGGATTTAGTGCCTAGTGCTACAGGATCTAGTGCTACGGGATCCAGTGCTACGGGATCTAGTGCTACAGGATCTATTGCTACAAGATCTAGTGCTACAGGATCTAGTGCTACAGGATCTAGTGCTACAGGATCTAGTGCTACGGGATCTAGTGCTACAGGATCTAGTGCTACAGGATCTATTGCTACAAGATCTAGTGCTACAGGATCTAGTGCTACAGGATCTAGTGCTACGGGATCTAGTGCTACAGGATCTAGTGCTACGGGATCTAGTGCTACAGGATCTATTGCTACAAGATCTAGTGCTACAGGATCTAGTGCTACAGGATCTAGTGCTACAGGATCTAGTGCTACAGGATCTAGTGCTACAGAATCTATTACGTCGATCTCTACATGAAAATAGTGCAATAAATGATCATATTGCACCCACGGTCACTGACACAATCACTATAACACAGGGCGATTACAGTAAAACAGTTTTGAAATGTACAGTATCATTAAAAGACTTGAGCTGCAACAAATAAATAGAATAGACCTAGACTCTACATAAATAGATTGGAGGAATACTTCATACTTCAATGGAGGAAAACTGATCTTACGGACTGTGTTTTGTCACAATAACGTACTTGAATTCTTCCCAGGGCCCGTGTGCAAACCTGACCTGCTTCCCTCCTGACGTCAAGTGTTTCGGACATTGTGATCTTGAAGCGGTCACTGTTCCTCTGATGCACAACGACAAGATCGTTCAGCAACCGGCCAACTTCCTGGAGCTGGAAAAGGCTTACAGCGACTTTGCAACTAACTTCATCCTGACGTCCGCCCAGAAGCAGCAGCCCTTCTTCCTTTACTATCCGTCCCACGTGAGCAGGACCACAACACACATCCGGTTGCTCTTTATTTTCTTTCCTCATTAAGTACAATACCGTATTTTCTAGATTATAAGTCGCTCCGGAGTATAAGTCTCACCAGCCATGCATAACAGAGAAGAAAAAAGCACATATATCTCACAGGAGTAAATGTCGTGGAAATGTATTTGATCAAATTCAGGACCAAGAACAGACATTTCCTCTTGAAATGCAGTTTAAAATAATAACAGATGAGAGAACACGGTGAATAGGTGTACGTATGCTAACGCTAACACCTTCAGCTACATGAGGCACAGACAGAACTGTGAGTGTCTGGTATGTTAACATAACATATGAACAGTTCTTCAGATAAATATAGCATAAAGAACATGCTAACAAGTTTACAGAAGCATCAGTTTTACCCCAAATCACTAAATCCATCGAATTCTTCTTTCTCTGTGTCACTTCTAAACAACTCCACAAACTCCAGAGGAAGAGGAAGTGCAGAGTTCTTCTGCGTCGCTTAGAGCCTAGAGCGCCCTCTTGTGAAAATAACAAATAATAATATCACATATAAGTTGCACCCTGGCCAACTTATTCGAAACAAAACATCTGCAAAGCACAATTTGGTAGAAATGTCCAGCCCATTCTGGATTATGGCGATCTCTAAACCAGCTCCGTCCAATCACTCTGTATTCTCTCCTCGACTGGCCTTCCCTTCATTCTAAACTATTATTGGTAAAAGCCCTCATTACCTTTGCTCGTGCTCTTTTATATTGTAAATAGATTGAATGTTTTCTCTGTATGTGTATCAAGGGTTGTTTTTAATTTTGAACATCTTTACAGAACAATACAGAGAACATGACGCACTTCACATACAAACATCCAAATAGACCTGTACTTCTGGTCCGTTTAGTCTGTCCCAATGAATCCAAAGTTCTTCACATTTTAGTAGAGAGAATTAAAACATTGATCTGAACTTTCAAGGGGAATACTATACAAAGATGTAAAGCTTAGTAAATATTTCAATCAGAGGGTTGTGATATAATTACTGCTTATTCGTAAATATCTTATTCTTCCAACATATCAAAGCTTTTCTTGTGATTTTCCTTTACAATCTGGTGAAACATTTGTACCTTCTGTTATCCAGACTTTACATTTCAGATCTGTGCTGTTTGAGGTGCAAAACTTTGAACATAAACAGTCTAATTTACGATTTTAACATATCAAAGAACGCAGTGCAGCAACACTCTGATTTGAGCCTTTTTTTCTTTTGATAATTGTGGAGTTTTCCTGCCATTCAAATATTGAGATCGCTTTATTCCACTCTTCAAACAGCCGGCTGGAGATGGAAATCGTGAGAGTCAGGAACAGATCGAGAAATCTGGGCAAAACATCCATTTTTATAGTTTCAATCCTTTGACTTAGACTCAAGAATGAGATTTCAAGTGTTCTTTATAGTGGAGAAAAGAGGAGTGTTTTTAGTTTTTAGATCTTTATGAAGAACTACAGCCCAGATATTCAAGGGATTCACTTTTCCATTTAAAGGGATTTATGTGTACTTTTCCATCTTATTTTCTTTCACTAATAAGAACTGTTTTAAAGGACTGCTGCACTAATCAACAGTCACACGAATAGAGAATACAAGAATAATTATCTCGTATTATTCACACAATAGAACAAAAGTAGAGGAAAACAACCAAACTCAACATGACATTTGAACAAGCTGCAGATGCATACGACACGTGGACTCATGGATATAGTGTTTGGTAGTAATTACTGACTTTTGGACTGATTTGATTGGCTTTATTGTTGCAAAAGTGCCGATTTCCGTCCTTCTTTTCCGTCCCCAGCACACGCACTACCCCCAGTTTGCAGGCGCGAGGGCGGCAGGGACGACCCCCAGAGGTCCTTTTGGAGACGCTCTGCTGGAGTTGGACAACACAGTCGGAGACATCATGGCAGCGCTGGAGAAGACGGGGGTCATCAACAACACTCTGGTCTTCTTCTCCTCAGACAACGGGTTTGTGCTTCCTCTGATCCACAACATTCAGTTTGATTTAATGCAGTGAGTGAAAGGGGAAATACAACGTGCAGCTAGTGATTCGTTTATTGCTCATTTCAATGATAAAAATTGTATTGACAGGTTTAGACAGATTTTACACATTTCGAAGCATAATATCAGATTTTAATTGAATCTACACAATGACTCAAATGATTTTTTTAAAAGACTTTTTTCACCAAAATTTGGATTTGATCACTTTTTTCTTTTTTAAAAACTGGGCAATATGACAAAAAAAACTTCATATTGATAGATCATTATTTTCTAGTCAATTTTATTTAGATGTTGCTATTTGAGCTTTATTTGACCAGGAAGTCCCTTGGGATAAAACCTGTTTTTCAAGTGACACCTGAGCAAAAGGCACCAAAAGCCAGACTATTAAAGCAGATTAATTAAGAAATATGAAATATAATTGTGTTCCTCTAATACATGTAAAATAACCAGCTCAAGAATAACATCTGCACTATTCTTAAGTAGAGATTTTAAAATGATCCTCATTTTAAAATCTCTACTTAAGAATAGTATAAATAAAATAGTAATAGAATAAAAAGGGAATAAGTTAATTTGGTTTCTGCTCAAATTAAAATATTTTAATTTTCTTAATTCATATCATTTTTTATTTTTTTTTAATGACTGCTCTTTGATATAAAAAACTAAAAACAGTAAAATTTCTTCCTCCAAACTCTGAACTCTGCTCCAAACCTCTTTGTTCATTGACTGTGGAAATGACTCAATTCCAGCTCAATTCAAATGTGATTAAATTGCACAGCTCTAGTTTTAACTCGTAACTCATAAGTCATGTTAGCGAACACAATGGTAAATGTCTTGTTTCTTGCAGGCCTGAGCTGTTGCGGAGGTCCCGTGGGGGCTCTGCAGGTCTTCTGAAATGTGGCAAAGCGACTACATACGAGGGCGGGGTGAGAGAGCCCGCCATCGCCTACTGGCCCGGACGGATCCAGCCGGGTTCGTTAGCATTGACACCATTTGACACATTTTTCTTTCTTTATCACATAACATTTTACATTGCTAAATATCTAAAAAAATAAATAATTAAAAGCCAGGGTTTCTCAGGAGAGTTGGCAGATGAGACAGCAGGGGGCGAACAGCAGGGGGCGACGATGAACACTTCAAACTCCCTGAAAATACATATTTAACTATGACAAAGATGTTCAATAGGTGAAAATGTGACTTAGTTCTGCTTTAAGGGCTGAAAATGTGATGGATGTTAGTGACATTTTTGTAACTTTACCGTAGATGTAAAAACTGTTGAACTGACCTTTTACACATCATTAGTCCCAACAAATGGCAAAACACTTATGCGGCCTTTGTTTTCTCATTTTTAAAGTTAAATTTACTTCTCAGTTCTAACCTTTCCAGACATTTGTTCAGTCGCTAACGCCAAAGGACGTACTGCGTCTATATTCAAATGATCCATGAAACAGTATCAGTGCCTTCTGTCGCAGGGGGTTGGACTTACGACTTACCTACAGAATCAGCCATATAGAAAAAACAACCTACACAATTCATATGGAAACGAAACTAAAAAGGTTCATTTCATTTGAATAACTTTTTGAAGAATTTCTACTTTTCACAGCCGATTTCTGACCATCACCGTACTGTACTTTTACTGCTACTTGAGTTACATGTAGTTTAAGGGACTTGGCAATGTCCCAGCATCTCCTGTCCTGAGACAAAATGTCCCAGCATCCCCTGTCCTTAGACAAATGTCCCAGCATCCCCTGTCCTTAGGCAAATGTCCCATCATCCTCTGTCCTTAGACAAATGTCCCATCATCCCCTGTCCTTAGACAAATGTCCCAGCATCCCCTGTCCTTAGGCAAATGTCCCATCATCCTCTGTCCTTAGACAAATGTCCCATCATCCCCTGTCCTTAGACAAATGTCCCATCATCCCCTGTTCTTACGCAAATGTCCCATCATCCTCTGTCCTTAGACAAATGTCCCATCATCCCCTGTCCTTAGACAAATGTCCCATCATCCCCTGTCCTTAGACAAATGTCCCATCATCCCCTGTCCTTAGACAAATGTCCCATCATCCCCTGTCCTTAGACAAATGTCCCATCATCCCCTGTTCTTAGACAAATGTCCCATCATCCCCTGTCCTTAGACAAATGTCCCATCATCCCCAGTCCTTAGACAAATGTCCCATCATCCCCTGTTCTTAGACAAATGTCCCATCATCCCCTGTCCTTAGACAAATGTCCCATCATCCCCTGTCCTTAGACAAATGTCCCATCATCCCCTGTCCTTAGACAAATGTCCCATCATTCCCTGTCCTTAGACAAATGTCCCAGCATCTCGTCTTTAGACAAATGTCCCAGCATCCCCTGTCTTTAGACCCTCCTTCTCGGCCAGGACAAACTACCAAACCTCTTCTTACGCGTTCCTTTCAGATATGATTTGTTTTAGTATTTTTGTGTCTGTTCTTTGGAAAAACCATAATCTGTGCATTATTTAATGTTTCGTCTGTCTGATTACATTCACTTATAAACGATCAACTCTTAGTATTAGAAGTAATAATATCCCCAAATACTTTTTACTCTCACTACTTTTAACTTGTACCTGACTAATAATATCATAACTGAGTTTACGTTTCCTCTGGCCTTTGGTCAGGTGTCACTCATGAACTGGCCAGCACTCTTGACATCCTGCCCACTGTGGCCAAACTGTCAGGGGCCACACTGCCCCCGGTGGCTCTGGATGGAGTGGACATGTTGGACATCCTCTTCAGTCATGGCAAGGTGCTGACGTCCCTGTGTGCATTTTGAGCACGTGTGCTGGTGTGAAGGCTGAACTAGCTCGTGTTTTTGTTTTGCAGAGTAAAAGACAGGCAATGATGTTCTGGTCCCTAAACCCCAGTAAGACCCGCGGGCTGTTCGCTCTGAGGCTGGTGAAATACAAGGCGTACTTCTATACAAGCGGTACAGTCACACTAATACTCTTAAGTTAAAGGTGCACTATGTAACTTCTATGTTAGACGGTTTGCCCCCTGCTGGTCAGGAGATGTTATTGCACTGCCTGGTATTTATCCAATTACAAATATGTGTATAACATTATTTTTTATTTTATTCATCTTTTCATTTTTTATTTATTTGTTTTATTATTTTTGTATTTATTCATTTATTTATTATTATTATTATTATTATTATTATATATTTTTTCTCTATTCCCTATTAAGAATATGAGAGTTTCTGTCCATAGGAGTTTTGTTTACATGTTGTCTTATCTGTTCTTTTCTTCTGTATCTACTTGCGTTGCAACCACGGAATTTCCCCATTGTGTGGACAAAAAAAGGCAGATCTTATCTTATCTTAACATCTCAAAAAACATGTGTGAAGTGAGTGGGGTTGCCTTTCCACAGATCTGACCTGGTGGAGGTAGATACTTAAAACTGTGAAAACATCCAGCAAAGCACTAACATTTCCACGGGACAATCCCAGTGGTGGACTCTTCACCAACATAGTGAGAGTTTAAGTCTTTTTCTCTGTTCTCTGGTGCCACACGCCTTTGTAGCAAAAACAAATCAGTTCTACAACTCAGGAAAGATGTTTAATAATGATGTCACTGTCCCGGACATGAAGCAGACAGAGGAGCTCCTTCTGGTTTTTGTCTGATTGTCTTCTTAAATTTGTGATTTTTCATGTCAAACCACAGCAAATCACAAGCATTAAACTCATGTTTTAGACGGAAAATATCTTAAGGAATGTGTACATACTTCTTTTTACTCCGACGCCACATAAATACTAAAACATCCAGCAGTACTTCCACCGCTCTCTACTCACCAAGCTTCATTTCCACCAGGTTCTGTCAAAAGCAGCACGGGGCCGGACCCTGACTGCGTGGCCCCTCTAATGTTCCACGACCCGCCTCTTCTCTTCGACCTGGAGAGCGACCCGTCCGAGCACTACGCCCTCTCCCTGAAGGAACGGCCCGATCTCCAGAATGTTCTGGACCAGATCATGAAAGTCAAAGCCAGTTTGGAGGCCTCCATGGAGTTTGGAGAGAGCCAGATCGCAAAGGGAAGCGATCCAAACCTGGAGCCCTGCTGCAATCCAGAGTGTAGTCCCAAACCCAGCTGCTGCCGCTGCCCCTAGCACTGGAGGGAACACACATGACCTTTTTCTGCTTTTTTATTTACACATTTTCTGTTTTAGAAATGAGCATATTTCCTTAAAGTGGCCGATCTGTGTCTTCAAATGAGGAAAGCATGTTCAAATCAAATATACTGATATATCGGTTTCTGCCACGTAACGTCACTTACGTCACAGTTACAATGTAAGCACTAAAAGCTCAGAATCACATAGAAACATCTAGAACAGGTATGTCCAAACTACGGCCCGGGGTCCAAATGCGGCCCACAGACCATATTTTGTTGGCCCTCCGGCTTCCTGCTAAGTTTGTCCGAACAACCACAAAATTCAAGCCTTTTTATGTGATAACCACCTATTATTAATGTTCCAAGTATTATTACAGGTCTGGAGGCTCATCGAACAATGCCAAATGCAACATTTTTAAGTATTCACTTTCAAATTCAACATTGTCGTGTTGTTTGTGGCCCTCTGTTCCATATAAGTTTCAAAATGTGGCCCTCGGTGAAAGAAGTTTGGACACCACTGGTCTAGAAGCTCTACAACTCACCTAAAGCCATCTTCCAGTTGTTAGAAGAGTTCCTACACTTTCCATTACGTGGCATGCTGTGTGCTAATCACAAAGGATCATGATTGACAAGTATTTTATGCAAAACGTGATGTAGAAATATACACATTTCCCTTGGCGTTTACAGTTGTTAATGTTAGTGACTAGAACCGATATGGCCACAGAGTGTAGGTCGTGTCTGGCATGAACCGATTGTAGTTTGCAGTTTTGGTTCGGTGGTAGTTCCAGCAATTCTAGCAGAAGTGCTCCTCTGTGTTTTTAACGTCCATTTAGTGTGCGATCCCTAGAGTCATTACAACAGACCTCAAACATGCAGCTACTCGTGTTCTCAGCCTGTGATGAACTCATAAATGTTGTTCTGAGTGTGAAATGATCAGTTATTTTGTGTCAAATCTATCAAAATATGAGCCAAACTAAACACCAGAAAAATACCAAGCCCACAATGTTGAAAAGCAGTTGTGTGAAGGATGTTAAAGGGGCACTATGTACAGTTCCGACTGAAACGAATGAACACCACACACAAAAAGATGGATTTCAGACATCAAGCATATAATTTATTCAGAAGACCAAAGCCATGACAAGGCAGAGTGATGTAACGCTTTTTTTGTCATTTTTGTATTCAATTTACAAGTCCTTGATTTACTTTTTTCCCTTTCTTTTTTTTGTTTAAAGATACAAGATAGGATACGTATGCTGTCACATACTCTTTTGCTCTAGGTACAGTGAAGGATTCTGTCAGAAGTTTTGGTTCTTGTTCATGTGTGTCCGTGGTAACGATGGGAGCGCTCTGTGCAAACAGGATTCGGATGACAGAACTGGACAGCTCAACGCGCCGCAAACATGGAATTTCTGGAGTGAAAAGGCAAAACTCTACAGCAAACTGTATTTCTGACTTTTCGGTGAACTTATTTGTTGTTTCAAGAAGGGCTGCACAATATATCATGGATAAATAAAGGTATTCACAATAAATCATATTCCAATTAAACTGAAATGTAGTTTTGTTAAAGGCAGATTTTATTCATGATTTTTCTTATTCAGTGTAAATTAGACTTTTTTATTTCGACAGTTTACGTTATGTACATTATTATTACACTAAAATGTAGTCAACAGTCAACTAACTTAACATAAATATACTGTTTTGGAATTGAAACATTTTGAAAAAAGCTGATTTTATTCATGATTTTCCTTTATAAATTAGCCTTGTCTTTTGACTAAGTTAAGTTTTAATTTTGACAATTTGATTAATACATTAATTATTAACTGAAATGATTGTCAAAACAGCACAGCCATATCACAACTAATGTGACAGAAATGTATGATTTTTATAAGGGAAAATGCTGATTTTATTTAGGATTGTTTTAAATTAATTGCAAATTAGTCCTGATTTTGTCATATTTCTTTCTCTGTTGTTTGTATTTTGACTAATACGTTATTATTTATTACTGAAATGATCGTGTAGAAGTAAAACAGCCATATTGCAATAATTCCCGTATCGAACCATGACGTAAGATTTGTATGTTCTTATTTCGTTTATGTACTATTTAAGTGCAATTTTCTTACTCCAATGTCAGACCTTTTTTACTCTGAAAATAGTCCAAAAATCTAGTCCAATTTACTAAAACAAACTACTCAAATCAAGATAAATATTCATTTTAACTCCTGATATTCTAGTTTCCTAATCGCAGCTGCCTCAGTCACTTTATGACGCCGTGTTAGAAAAAACACAAATATGGCTGAAATGTGCTGCTGTAGCCCGCCTGAGTTTCCATGACAACGACTTTATAAAAAGAACAAAACAAGAAAAGACATTCGTGAACTTACATGATTGCAAATGACAGACATTGGTGTTGTTTTGTCACTCTTGAGCGTGTCCTCGTCCAAATGCCTTTTAATCCCTGTACGTATTGTGTTTTTTTCAGTACAACATAAAAAGACACGGCACAATCTTGAGTCTAAATTCTAATAATATACATGAGCGAATCGACACATATTTCTAAATGAAGGCCTTCTGCTAAGTCACTCTCAGTAAATGTCTTCAGTTTTGCTGCAAAGGTTGAAAGTACCACTTTTATATATGGATTGTATTGTTTGTAATAAAAATGTGTTTTTCTCCTGTTTCTTTTCCATGATTGAACTCAACATGTCACAAATATGTTGGCTAGGTTATTGTTACCAGAGCAGAACAGTCAAAAGTATGTGGGTGTCTAGGCTACTTTGAGTATTGTTAACTGTTTGTAAAGTTAACTTGGATATTTTGTTGTACTGGCTCCCACTGTGAAATTCAGCAAGCAGTGCATCCTCAAAGTGGACAAAAGTACAATGTTTCTAATATACAGACAAACTGACCATGACTGCTCGTTACAATCTACAGAAAATGTCAGTTACACTGTTTGCCGTTAACCCCTCCCTCACAGCTCCTCCCTCCTGCCCCGCCCGCCTCGGTCTCATGTACGCATACTCTCTATACATGTATTTACAGCACACACACTACGTATTGTACGCGACACAGGGGTAAGCTTAGACCAAGGACAGTTCACTTCTCTCTATGGTGTTCCGATGCCACTATCAGTCCAAATCAAAACAGCAGTTTGTCAATAATGAACAAATACATATTTACAGATCACTCCGGAGCGGCCCTCAGGTTCCTTTGCTCACATTCAAACTGTTTGCCGTTCTCTTGGACAAGTGTTCTGGTGTTAGTGTGTGTACCTGTGCAGTAACCCTACTAGCCATGCATTGAAAAGTGAAACAGCAGTAGGTATATTGTAAATATTTCAAAATAAGACCCCTTTAAAGAGCTGCTCAGCATCATAGTTTTGTATAATAGAAAAGAGAACAGAAACGGGCATTCCGTCCATCGAGGCGATGGGCGTAAACAAAGACAGGGTGGGTGTTTGTCAGTCAAATGCCTAGCATATTGTATAGAACATCCCAGTCTCTGTGGGCAAATTCTACATAAGCCCTCACTGACAGCGCCCTCTGGTGGCAAACTCCGTGGTTGACTAACTGCAGAGGCATGATGGTTGTCTCGGTAACACTCTACTCCAGGTAGATGTCCTCTGTGGGGCAGGCGTACTCCAGGTGCTCCTGGTAGTACTCCTGAAAGGCCCGTCTGCAGAGGAACACCAACACAGGACATTCAGTGCATTCAGGGACAGTTTTCATGTTGAGAACTTTTCATCTATTGTATTATTCCTTGTAAATGTCCTTATACTTACCGTTTCTTGCATGTGCACTATTATTACATAAACATTACAGACTTCTTTTCTTTTAGACACACAAAGACACATTTTAGTTGGACTCACCCGACACACTCTGCTACAGGTCGCATGGACTCCTGGGACACAAAGACGTGGCAGGCGAAGCGGTTGAGCATGGGGTGCTTAGTGATGAAGCCAAAGTAGCTGTGGAGAGACACAATGATGGACGGGTCAGAAGGTGCAGCTCCATCAGCACTGATGCTCCTGGGCTCAGTCTTACCAGTTATTCCTGGGATGGCACCCACAGAACGAGATGTTCTTCATCTGGAAGAAGTGACTACATCTGTCGAACTGGAGAGTTCAACAATTTCACAAATGAGTTGTTCAAAACAAATAACAGTATTTCAGATACTAGAGTATAGTATTTGTCTGTGTACCTCGCTGAAGGCGTCGTATTCCTCCTCCAGACTCATGATGAGCTTGACTCCCTGCAGGCTGATCTCCAGCTCACACAGAGAGGGCGGGCGCACATGCACTGTCCGCTTCCTCGACATGGCAATCTACAAGACAAGGACAGAAGCCTTTATAAGACTCATACCAACATTGGAAGCATCAAGACATTATTTGTTAGAGTTAGTAAAAATATATTAAACTTATAATTCATGCAAATGACTGCAAAATAAAAGTGCTCCAGTAAAAGTACTGCACTGTTTTTATGAGTGTTGAGTGACAAACTTCCCTCTGTGTGACAATAAAGAACTAACTTTATGCTCTTACTGTTTTTAAAAAAAGCACCATAATCACAGGCTGTAGGAGCAGGAGCTGCCAGCCCTGAGGAGACTCATATGAACCAAACACCAAATGACACCAAATTGCCATCATGTGCATTCGTTGATTTAAACATTTTTACCTCATATCTGAGCACACAGAGTGGACTGTTTAAGAAATATAAAATCTAAATCTTACATGCAGTTCCTTTAACCTAACCTATGAATGTGGGTTTTCTAAAATAAAATGAAGACAATGTGAGGAAAATAGTGACATAACACTACTATTTAACATCCATAATTGCATGTGTTTTGTCCAGTTTACCTTTTGCATCGCTGCGCACAGAATGCCGTTTCCTTGATGATAAGGTACTTCCACTGACCCCAAGAACTGAACACAGAAGGTCTCCATCCAGGCTGGGTTCCTCTTCATTCCTACACACCACACACACATAGTTTAAGTTGAATTATCCGGACACTTCCACAGAACCCTTCCGTTAAAAGCCACTCACCCAGAAGCTCTTTGGACTGGCTCATGACCTCGGTGGCATAGAAGGCTGGGAAAATGCCCCTTTCCCCCGTCCGCATGTTGTACCCTCTGTACCAGTAGTCATCCTCCTCTTCCTCCACATACAAGGGGTCGTCCACGTCCAGCTCCAGCTCGTCTGCATGTCTGGGGATGAACCTGCAGAGGGCGCCACAGCACACACAGTGTTCAGCTGCAGCACAGATGAGGACAGCATCTGTCTGAGGGTGGGTGACTCCCAGTGGGTGACTCCCAGTGGGTGACTCCCAGTGGGTGACTCCCAGTGGGTGACTCCCAGTGGGTGACTCCCAGTGGGTGACTCCCAGTGGGTTTGTGGTGAGAGAAGAGAAGGTGAAAGGGCATCGCAAGATGGTGGAGACAAAGACGTTCTAAAGTCGTGGAACAAAGAATTGTGTGTTTTTTTTTTTTAATACTGGGATGTCATAGCAACCGTTTCAGAGCAGTAACGAGTAATATATATTTTTGACTGAATGCATTTATATAGTGAGATAAGGATATACGGTATATGGACTAGATCAAATGTAATGATGTGTTATTTCTTTATATTAGATACTTTAAAGCAAATGCTCTGCAATTAATAGTTAATTTAAAGGCACAGTATGTAACTTTCTAGAGGTGGACAGTCAAGGCATAATTCCATGGAAATAGAATGTTAAAACCAAACTGCGGAACATTCTTCATGGAGATAAATATGTTTTGTGCCATACTGTGGAATATTATAGCTAAAGGAACCAGATTTCCATGGAAACAAGCAGGAGGAGACTCCTCCTGGCCAAGTATGAGTCAGGTTTGTGGAGATGCAGCTCTAAATACATTTTAAGTGCAATAACATTGATAGATAAACCTGTTGCTGGCCCCAGGCCTCTTCTTTCCACTCTCAGGCCACTTTTCAATTTATTCTATAATGAAAACCATCCAAAATGAATTGTTTCTATTTTTTGGCTTAAATGTTACATACTGTAACTTTAACGCACTTTAGATGTAACTTTATGTTCATAACTCTGCTCAAAATGTATTTGACTTGAAATCATAAAGCCTGAACAATACTACAAACTATGAGTTTCTTATTTTTATACAATATTTATTTTCTCCTTCAGGTTCATATTTTGTGGATTGGAACATTTCACATTCAAATATCATCGATAGCAGAATACTGAAGTCTGAGGAAATTACATTTTGATTTTGATAATATTTCTTGCATTTTTAACAAATTACAGAAATGTATTTCTAGTTACAAGGTTGATTATCCTGTTATATATTTAAAGCTCCACTAAAGAGGAGGGCTGCAGAATACTGTGATGTCATCTGCACATCCAGATACAGCTGGTGGCTAATGTGCTAATTAGCATGGCCCCAGGGGCCCTTCAAGCCTGCTGCGCCAGTGACGTCAGCGCTTTCTAAAGTGATTAAGCCCCTGGTGCTGTGTGAAATAAACATAAAACATCACATTTTAGACTGTGTATAAATAATATGCCGAGAAGTATTTGTCAAGGTTGTAAAATCAGTTAACCGCGCCTCATAATAAAACACTCCAACTTGATCCTTTGTTATTTGTAGGAATTCTGCGTACATTTGATGAATATTAACTAATTAAAACATGGGAAATACTGTTAAAAGTAGTAAATCATCATTTTACGTTTTGCTTTTTGTAACCCTCGATATTGATCCATAAAACAGCTTAATAATAGAAACAGGTCCAATGACTTCCTGTTCAAAACTTCCTGTTCAAAACTGCAGAACTGAAAAGCCCCGCCTCCTCACAGTGTCATGTCACTGTCATTTACATGTTTGTAAGTGGCTACGTGACATTTTAGAACTCGACATGAGTCACTCAGAAGCACTCAGCTGTAGGACAATACATGAATGTGCAAATGCCTGAATCAATCAAAATACAACTTAAACAAGAAGAAACAAGGTTAAAAGCTCTATAAAGTTGACAACTTGATTGCAAAATAATTCAGCTGGAGGAAAAAAACGTTCTACAGCCACATTTACCTACTGTACCTAGACCTAAAATCTGACTTGATTTACCTGTAGACCGCTCTGTGAGTCTGGTCCCTCTCTTCTCCATTGACAGTGCAGGAGAACAAGCCGAAGGATTCTGTGCCTTTGAGAGAAACACATAATGGTTCAAATCTCCCAGCATTCCCAGGAAGAAGGAAAAAGAATATCTCAACTGTACATTCTAGTGCAGGCATGTCCAAACTAGGGCCCGGGGGCCAAATGCGGTCCTCAGACTAATTTTTGTTGGCCCTCCAGCTTTCTGCTATGTCGGCCCAAACAACAAAAAGTAGTACTTTTTACTGTGAAATTGGGAAAATTCAGGCATATTGATGATATACCAACCTAATGTTAATGTTCTAGGTCTAATTAAAAGTGTGGAGGCTCATCGCAATTACGTAAAATGCTAAATTTCTTATGATTCACTTTGTCATTCAACAAATTCGACATTGTCAAGTTGTTTGTGGCCCTCTGCCCCGTTGAAGTGTCAAAATGCGGCCCTTGGTGAAAAAAAGTTTGGACACCCCTGTTCTAGGGGAAATGTGTGACAAGGAAATAAACAAAGTGGCATAGACCTCCTGCCTTTTTAATTATACAGCAAATCAAACTTTGTTAGAGGATTCTGAACAAAACTGAAGATGGATATCGGCCTGATGAGGGTTCTATTTACATGCTTGGGTATCACGGAAATTAGAAGTAGAATCCAAAAACCTTTATGGCACCAAGTCAAATTGTATGACGTTATGTAATTTTGTGCATTTTAATTACCTTTTTACTTTCATCTTCAAAACACATGTCCTTCAGTTATCCAAACATCCTTAACCACAACTTTGACCCAAAAGTGAATCTTACTGGAAGAACGAGTGGTGCTGTTGACGAAGACGTTGAGGAACTTCTTGGAGAAGGGCAGGTCTGCTTCAGGAGAGGAGTCTTCTGAGGAGCTCAGTTCAGGCCGGCCCTCCTCCTCCTCGTCTTGGCCGTAGACTACATCTCTGGGCCTCAGCGGTTCTTCGTCACAGATTGTAGAGAGCTCACTGTCATCACTGAGAACTGAGGTACACCTGGAACAGAAAACTGCTTTTAGTTTCCAGTTCAACGTTCCTATGAAGCTAGAAAACCAAACACTTTCTGAATCAGAAATATTGGATTTTCTACCTTCTTCCTGTCCCTGTTATGTGCCAGCCAATCACATCCCTACATCCATTTCCATAAACATTTGATGAGTGCAACCCTCCAACTCTACATCAGCAGCAGAGACACCTCCTCTTCACCATCACCACCACAAAGACATTATATTTTACGCAAAAATCAAACGCCTATAAATAAACTCCCTTTATCTTGACGCTGATGTCTCTGGCAAGTTTATCCATTCCATGAATTCATTGCCATTTACCTTTTAAGGCTGACGAGTTCCAGGGTGGTATTCTCGTCCACCACCAAGGTGTACTTCATGGAGTCGTAGGCCAGTCCATCCTCCTCGCTCTGCTGCTGTTCTCTCACACACAGTGGAAGGTCGTGCTCAGTCGGTCCAGGCTCTGGAACACTGGAGTCGATGGGCGGTGAACTGTCTAACTCCAGGCTCCTGTAAGAAGCAGAGGTGGCAGAGGAGTTAGAGACGTGGTTCTCAAACCAAGTATTGCCTAAGAAATGTTTAGCCTTCACACGAGATCTAAACCAAGTCTATGACAGGACTAAAACAGGGCTAAGCCATGTTTAAAACAGGACAAACACTTGTTACAGAAGGTCTAAACAGGAAATAAGTAACATGAAAGTTACTCCTAAATTATATTACTCAAGTCAAATTAAAATGTATTTTGTGATAAGAATTAGAATATATACATTGGAGCAGCTAGATTTTCTTTTTAAAATATATATATTTACTTAATTTGATCACTTGATTTTAGTAGTTTTAACAATATATATATTACACAATAGTCCAAAATCATCCAATCATTTTGAAATATTTCTGTCTGATTTCAAAAGCTATATATGTTTTAAATGATAAGGTAAGGGACATTCCATTCACTGTATTTGTGCCCCTGGGGCCACCTGCCAGGAGAGCTGTGCTCTGGGGCCCATCTCCGGATCTTAAGCTGGTCTTGGTCACAACACTAAGCTGAAGGATTTGTATCTATGGTGCATGTTTGGGTTGATGGAGGAGACCGGAGTCAGGCAAACGCAGGAGTCAAACCTTCTTGTGGAGTCAAACCGGAACCTTGTTGCTGTGAACTGAGTGCTAGCCACATTTTGCGGCCGAATTCAAAACGTGAAGTTAGATTGAAATTTCCATAAAGGGAAACTAAAAATTTGAACCAGTCACAATAAAATTTAAATGAAACAAGTCAAGTAAGTATTACCACTGATCAAATCAAATGTGATTTCAAGTAAGTTTTAGATATTTGATAGGTTTTCTTTATGGGAGTGTAGAAAGGTAATTCATTAACCCTGCACTACCCACCTCTGCCTGTAAGACGTCTGACCCTTGGCCTTGGTCAGGTAAGGGTACGAGTCCCCAGCTTCGTCATCCTCTTCATCATTGTCTGTGGAGTACGTGAGGCTGAAGCAGCGGTTGGTCTGGGCGGTGGGCAGATCCAGGGTCAGGCTGTTTTTAACCTCTGTGATGCGTTCAAGTGAAGCCGAGGATCGCGTAGAGACTTGGGGGTCTGTCTCCCTGCCTTCGTCCTTGTCAGTGATCACGCTGTCCGTAAGGCTCGGAGAGTCAAGATCCCTCCTTTGCTGTAGCATCATCAAGTCATTATTTGGCTCTTCAACCTCCTCCTGCCTTGAGTTCTTACACAGCCTGTCAGTCATGTTCTTCTCTGACCCCCTTTCTTGCTGTTCCATAAAATTGGTTAAGTACAAATTAGGGAAGTTTTTAGTTCCTGCTTCATTAACATCTTCAGATTCAGCAACCTCTTCATCCGCAAGATCCCCATCTCCTATATCTGAAGATGGAGAAATAGTATCGGACAATGACCGCTTCCTTTTCAAGCACTCTTCCGGGCAGCTGATTGGGTAGGAACCTTCTGAAATCAACCGGTTCACAAGATTGCTGAGCAGCCAAGGCGAATCAGAGTTCTCGCTTAAATCATCCTCGCTATCTGAATCGGACTCTCCCTCGCTTGTACCGTCGTAGTCATCTGAACTGGGCATGAGCCTTGGACCTACTGGAAGGTAGAAAGAACGTTTGAAGCTCTCAAGGCCGTGGTCCGGTTCTATCTGGAGAACCATCTGTCTCGAAAGGCTGTCTTCGCACAGTTCCGCTGGGGGTAGCGTCTCATCTGGATCTGCTTGATGCTCGCAACTTTGCTCTTCGTCCAAGTTCTGTCCAACCAAACATCTGTAGGATACGGGGGGTAGGAGCGGGGAGTCTGGGGTTGCGATGGTGGGTGAAGGCAAAGGAGACGGAGAAGGAACCATAGAACCTTCTTTGATAGGATCTGGTTGGCCAAGGAGGAGAGTTTCTTTCATTCCAACGATGCCGCTATCCTGCTCCAACTCAGTGTCTGGATCAAGTTCCTGGTCTGACGTAGGGGAACTGGCTTCTTCAATGGAGTTTGTAAGATGGGAGGAACGTCCACTGCTGCTTTCATCGCTTGTCAGATCAATTTCCGTTTCCGAGATTGAGGAGATCATTTTTGAGACCACTGTGCCGCCACAGGCAAAAGCTTCTTCAATCTCGTCTTCAACATCGGAGTCAGATCCAAGAGAACTTGAATCTCTTTCGCGATCTGAGGTCCCATATCCTTGCTGATTCATATCTGCTATTCCAGGGTCTGAAGATGGAGAGATGTAGTCATTTTCTGGGGGTCGCGTTCCGGGAACCGAACTGTAAGATCCATCAAGCACTTTGGTGGACCGGTAAGTCAAGAAAGGTGTAGGTTGGGGCGGTTCAATGGGAGGGAATTCCACATACGATGAGCGGTCTTCCTTACACATGATATTGCACTCTGCTTCAAAGTCCTTCTCCAGTTCTTCATCCGACAGCGGGGTATCTGCTCCTTCGGTGGTTCCCATGGGTGCGGTGGAGGACAGGCAGCGGCTGGTTCCGTCCGGGTCCGGGTCGGTCTCGGGTTCCATGGCGGACTCGCTGGTGATGGTGTAGGTGTCCGTGGGGCATCTGTTGTTGGAGTGCTTGAGGTTGTGTTCGCTGTTCAGGTCGTGGTCCACCTCAGTGTCAGAACATTGCGAATGCTCATCCACAGAAGGTACCCGGCTTTTCTGGATGGAGAGATCTGCTTTGATTTCCCCAGTGCAGGTATGGGATTTGTGGTGACCGAATGAACCTGTGAGGAGAGAAGAAACAACACCGAAAACACAGAAAATACAAATAGATTAAATGATGTATTTTGTGTTATATGAGAACATGATAACTCATTTTGGTTTGAGTTGTGCAATGGGTAAAAGTACAGAGCAACACCACTGGGGCTCCAGAGTTCGCTGAAATGTTAAATTCTATATCAAAGACATTTGCGCTTCCTTTATGATACTTAGTGAGTATGTATCACATATGTGGATCATTGTTTTACATTCTATTCAATGTAAAGCGCAATCTTGATCTTAAGCCGAGTGTCCACTGCACAAGTTTGACTGTCTGCAATAAAGATTTCTGATCGTGGGGAAAATCTTGAGTCGTGGCTCAAAATCATGTGCTGTAGGTTTCACAGTGAGATGGCGCTTAAACTGATCAATTTGTTGTACAACCAAAGATCCATCCGTCAATTGTCCTCTGCTTTATCCGGGGCCAAAGATGAGCTGCCGTTTGTATCAAACGTGTCTGATGTTTTATAATCTTGGTCACAGAGTGAGTCCTCCTGTTTTTGCGTTTATGAGTCAAAGTAACAGCAGAAGAACTCAGCTGTGAACAGAAGAATACCTCCAGATTTCTCTTTCACATACTAACTTTCACAAATGCAAAAACAACTCACATGTTGTACTAGCCTCAGCTAACCGGGTAGAACCACAACTTTTCCACACACTGCCTGGAGCCTGATATTTGCTCAGACAAACTTCCCCACGTCTTGTAAATCGTTTTTTAGATATATTTTTTTAAATGTGGCTTAATCAGGCTTAAAATAGCAAACTAATAGAATAAAGTGCATTGATTTTCTGTTCAAAATCTGTATAACATGATAAAAAGCTTGATTTTGCCAATAATGTTGTAGTCAATTTGTGTGATAAAGAAGTAAACAAATAATCAGATGGTGAAATAATATAATCTACCATTGATGACAAAAGTTCTAATACGTATAAAACTATAAAATGTATGAAATGTTGCATGCAATCATTACAGCTAAACAACAACACGTCACAGGACCAGACACACAGCACTCCACAACAGTCTAAGTCTCTGCTCGGCCATATTGTTACCGTATTCGGGCCTCTCCCGCCTGTTTCCCTCCATGTCACATAGGAGGGGCCGGTTGGGGGAGTGGGAGTTCCCGCCTTCCCCTGCGTGTTTGGGGGGAGTACCTTTGTTCTGGGGCCCTGGCGCCTGGGTGAGCGGAGAGGCTGGGCATTGGCCTGTGATGTGACTGCCATCCTCCAGACATGAGTGGGTAGGAGACAGATGGCCTAAGGGAGGACAATGTGATTACGGAGGAATATTTCACTCGCTAATTCCATTTTAGCCACGACACCAGTGAGTAATAACGAGAGCAAAACTGGATATGATTCATTCTTAATATTTGACTGACAAGATTACATGATGAGAAGGATTTAACACTGTATATCAATGGGACTAGAGACAAAGACACACTTCAGTTACATCTGTCGACGTATTTGTCTAACTTGTACCAGTGATTTGTAAATATTTCCATTTTCAAATGAACTGTAAAAGTCTTTTTTTTTCCATTTTATGAATGTGCATCATTATCATCAGGGTTTTGATTCTGCAGCTAAATGTATAATCCAAATGTAATAATCTATTGTTTACATTGCAGTCGTTTTCCGTCAATGTTGTAAATCATTTGCAGCTCTTTGTTAATCTCGGTCCAATATAACAGCCAGACAATACCAAAACATTTTGGGCTAATTTCAGGATATACTTATATTGGGGGATTGTCATAATGTCTTATAAATGCCACTTATGTTCCAAAAGCAATCCTAACGAGCTTAGAAAATGCATTACTATGATATTTTAGAATTTTAAAAAAGTACAGTTGCATGTACTGAATAGAGAGGCACTCATCCACTTTCTTTCGTTCGGATTCTGAAATTGACTTTGGCATTAAGAATCTGCTAATGGAGCTCCACAGGCCGGACTGTGGCGCTCCATATCAACCGATACTAGTGCAGAGACTGAAACTAGATATTACTTTCCTTAACACACAAGAAACGTATGACAAACTGACCCAAATTGTTACATAACTGTCGTTTATCCTTCAAATAACTTTATTCAAGTAGCATTTCAAACACTATTAGACGTTCTGGGTCAGTAAATAGTCTTTCATAAGCTGAAGCCTGATGCAGAATATTGGGGATCGGAGCCAATACCCAAAGGCAGTATTGGTGCATCCCAAATACTAAAAGAGCAATCGATCACGGTGAAGGAAGTGTTCACTCCTATTGTTGTATTGTTGTTTTAGACCCAGTAGAAAAAAGAACAGTAATTCAAGACTCTATCCTGTTGTGTCATTATTTCATATTAAGTGACAGTGAGATTGAAAGTGGCATTCTTACCATGTGATGTTGGGTTCCGTAGAGAGTCCTGCCAGCTTCCTTTCTTTGGGGAGAGGCTGCTGTTGTTGTTCAGTGAGTCCTGTGAGAGAAAGCCTGTGTCACGTGCTGATACAATAAGCTGCATAATAAGCTGTAGTTATCACTAGAAATGCTTTAGATCTGACCATGATTCTTTACGGGAAATCACGTCATGAAAGACAAGCTCTTGTCTTCTCTATGACAGTGAGAGTTTAGCTGTTGGCCAAGTCCAGTTTACCAAGTTATCATTTATTTCACACAATATTGGACTACTAATTTTACTAAAATAATTATATTTATAGATTTTGATAAATCATTTTCACTTTCTGATGTAAATTATGACTGCATCTGAATGTCCTCCCTAGTCCCTAACCCCTCATTCACTACATAGTCTGCACTATTTATCGGACCATAAAGTGCACTCATTCACAGAGCGACTCACGTGACACATCTGGGTAAAGAAAATGTCTGTAAAACTCGTACAAAAATGTATTAAAATAATATTAATCATTCAAGTTTGATTTTAATATAAATC
Organism: Eucyclogobius newberryi; assembly: GCF_026437365.1. NCBI lineage: Eukaryota > Metazoa > Chordata > Actinopteri > Gobiiformes > Gobiidae > Eucyclogobius > Eucyclogobius newberryi. The sequence continues at coordinate 33,050,766 of NW_027316389.1, forward strand.
TCAACAAACGGACTGACTTATTCAACTTTTTGTCTGTGAAGTAAGCAATGGTTTAGTTTAAAGTGATTTATTCATAATCCCAGGTTCTGCTTCATTCAGTCGTGCTGTGTCCAGTTAAGACCTGTTCTGTTGTCTATATTGACCGGTCTATTGACCAGCACTGGACACAACTTTTGAAAATGCATTGTGGGAACTTTTGAGTGCACCATCTTTTTACCCACACCAGAGGTCATCAATCATCATCAAACATATTTTTTCTACATTTCCTCACAAACTGCTGCTTGATAGGTGTAAAACTATAATTTTTACAACAGGTATTCGCCATCAAATTATGTAAAAATTACAAAATCATGAAAACCTATCATATGCATTTAAACAACAATAACATGATATTTGCCTATTATTTGCATAATTAAATTAGCATTCATGGATAATGTATCTTGCTCAATAGCACAATGGAAGTATGTACCTGTGACACAGCCGTGGTGAGGTTGAGGGTGGTGGGTCTGCTCTTCAGGGTGCCAAAGGTGGGTGAAGGAGGGGGTGAGGCGGAGGGTGAAGGGGGTGCGTCTTCATCGTCATCTTCCTCATCCTCATCGTCATCATCGATCATCTCGAATTCCTGGAAGTCGTCTTGGAAGGAGCAGATCGGGTGGTGCAGGTCGCTCTTCTCCAGGATGAGGGAATCCTGCGCATCAAAAGAAAACATTAGTAAACATTAAAAAAAATGTATTAAAAAATGTATTATATCCAATAAAAAATACACTAGAACAATCACAAACGTACAGTCAAATATATTGTTGTACATTTAAATGTGTTGGAAATGAACAAATACTATAACAGAGAGAGAAGCTGGATTTCCATGGATCACTCTGAGTTCTACACAAATATTGTGTGAAATCAACTGCTTGGCCAGGTTAGGAATTCCACCTCAACCTAGAAGATACCTATTATATATCATACCTTTTATATATCATACCCATTATATATCATACCTATTATATATCATACCTTTTATATATCATACCTATTATATATCATACCTTTTATATATCATACCCATTATATATCATACCTATTATATATCATACCTTTTATATATCATACCTATTAGATATCAGACCTTTATAAATCATCTTTAGATATCAGACCGATTAAATGTATTGATAGTCAGACGTTGTGATATCATACCTTTATATATCATACCTATTATAATTTATCATACCTATTATATCATACCTAGTTATATATCATACCTTTATATATCATACCGATATATGTACAGGACCTTTAGATATCATACGCCTATTATATATCATACCTATTATATATCATACCTTTATACTATACCCATTATATATCATACCTATTATATATCATACCCTTTATATATCATACCTCTATATCATACCTTATATCATACCTTTATATATCATACCTCATTTATATCATACCATTATATATCATACCATCATTATATATCATAGCCTTTATATATCATACCTTTATATATCATACCTTTATATATCATACCTATTATATATCATACCTATTATATATCATACCTTTTATATATCATACCTATTATATATCAGACTACTTTATATATCATACCCGATTATATATCATACCTGATTATATGATCATACCATTATATATCAGTCCCTTTTAGATATCAGGTCTTTTATATCAACGGGGTGTGCTGATGATCACCTGGTTATATATCAGATTATATAGCATAACCTTTAGTATCATACCATTATATGATCTACCCATTATAGAGCATACTTATCTATCATACCTATTATATTCATACCCATTATATATCATACCTTTTATATATCATACCCATTATATATCATACCCATTATATATCATACCTTTTATATATCATACCCATTATATATCATACCTTTTATATATCATACCCATTATATATCATACCTATTATCTATCATACCCATTATATATCATACCCATTATATATCATACCTTTTATATATCATACCCTTTATATATCATACCTTTTATATATCATACCTTTTATATATCATACCCATTATATATCATACCTATTATATATCATACCTTTATATATCATACCCATTATATATCATACCTTTTATATATCATACCCATTATATATCATACCTATTATATATCATACCCATTATATATCATACCCATTATATATCATACCTTTTATATATCATACCTTTTATATATCATACCCATTATATATCATACCTATTATATATCATACCCATTATATATCATACCTATTATATATCATACCCATTATATATCATACCCATTATATATCATACCTTTTATATATCATACCTTTATATATCATACCTTTTATATATCATACCCATTATATATCATACCTATTATATATCATACCTTTTATATATCATACCTTTATATATCATACCTTTTATATATCATACCCATTATATATCATACCCATTATATATCATACCTTTTATATATCATACCTTTATATATCATACCTTTTATATATCATACCCATTATATATCATACCCATTATATATCATACCTATTATATATCATACCTTTTATATATCATACCCATTATATATCATACCTTTTATATATCATACCTTTATATATCATACCTTTTATATATCATACCTATTATATATCATACCTTTTATATATCATACCTTTTATATATCATACCCATTATATATCATACCCATTATATATCATACCTATTATATATCATACCCATTATATATCATACCTATTATATATCATACCCATTATATATCATACCTATTATATATCATACCCATTATATATCATACCCATTATATATCATACCTTTTATATATCATACCTTTTATATATCATACCCATTATATATCATACCCATTATATATCATACCTATTATATATCATACCCATTATATATCATACCTATTATATATCATACCCATTATATATCATACCCATTATATATCATACCCATTATATATCATACCCATTATATATCATACCCATTATATATCATACCTTTTATATATCATACCTTTTATATATCATACCCATTATATATCATACCTATTATATATCATACCTATTATATATCATACCTTTTATATATCATACCTTTTATATATCATACCCATTATATATCATACCCATTATATATCATACCTATTATATATCATACCCATTATATATCATACCCATTATATATCATACCTTTTATATATCATACCTTTTATATATCATACCCATTATATATCATACCTATTATATATCATACCCATTATATATCATACCTATTATATATCATACCCATTATATATCATACCCATTATATATCATACCTATTATATATCATACCCATTATATATCATACCTATTATATATCATACCCATTATATATCATACCTATTATATATCATACCCATTATATATCATACCCATTATATATCATACCTTTTATATATCATACCTTTTATATATCATACCCATTATATATCATACCTATTATATATCATACCCATTATATATCATACCTATTATATATCATACCCATTATATATCATACCCATTATATATCATACCTATTATATATCATACCCATTATATATCATACCTTTTATTCATACCTATTATATATCATACCCATTATATATCATATCCCATTATATATCATACCTTTTTATATATCATACCCATTATATACCATACCTTTTATATATCATACCCATTATATATCATACCTATTATCTATCATACCCATTATATATCATCATACCATTATATATCATACCCATATATTCATACCTTTTATATATCATACCCATTATATATCATACCCATTATATATCATACCTTTTATATATCATACCCATTATATATCATACCCATTATATATCATACCTTTTATATATCATACCCATTATATATCATACCCATTATATTATCATACCCATTATATATCATACCTATTATATATCATACCTTTTATATATCATACCTTTTATATATCAGTACCCATTATATATCATACCTATTATATATCATACCTTTTATATATCATACCTTTTATATATCAATACCTATTATATATCATACCCATTATATATCATACCTTTTATATATCATACCTTTTATATATCATACCCATTATATATCATACCTTTTATATATCATACCCATTATATATCATACCTATTATATATCATACCTTTATATATCATACCTATTATATATCATACCCATTATATATCATACCTTTTATATATCATACCTTTTATATATCATACCATCACTGAGGCGCAGTATGCCATTTTTTTAATGGAGAGTCTGCCACTTGTTTGTCTCCATGAGATGTTATTGCTTTGACCGGAATGCTTCACTTTATGTCATAAAACATTTTGAACATGAAAACCAGCCCCACGACCATGTTCAGGTTGTGTGAAGAGGAGATCTTCACATTAAGAATGCATATTTTTATAGGTATTTTTAGCAATAAAAGTCTAGTCGATGACAGCCAGTAACAAGTGCCGCCTGAGAGTTATAAAGAGGCTGGAGTTCTAACGCAGGAGAGGTTTATGTAGCAGGACCAGCGACCCGGAGAATTGAACCCTCAAGACATTGAAACAGGTCTGTCCATTAAGTAAGAATAGCTTTGTTTCTGTTGTAGGAGTAACATACATCTGATGTAGTCAAAGATTACAAACACTGTGCTGGTGGTAAGGGCACAGCAGTATCATCAGTATCAGAGGGGGACATTACTCCAGTCTGGTGTAGTTGTGGAAGAATGACCTATGTCCAAAAGGCGGGGACCTTCGAAGTCTACATTTCCATGGAGACGAGTAGGTTGTGGAAGTCTGCATAACTGCATGCCAGTGTTGATTATTATTTTCACAACATAAATGACTCAAATGTTTAAGGTGTATTACCACGATATTTAATCAACTAAACAAAAAATGCCTGAAGATGTCATATACTTCTAAATATGTGAAACATACAGAGCGGAGGGACATGATAATCCTTCAAACATTAGCACTTGTATAAGGCTTGAAACAAGGTTTGGTCAGAAAAAGTACTATTTTGGTCATATATTGTTGATGGCCAACAATAATTGGTCTGAGGGCATGTCACGTTTGGTTTAATGGGTCTGATGTTATTTCTTTAAAACATGGCCCTACTCAAAGAGTTTTATTAAGTTTTATTAGCCCTCCAGGTTTTGACATGAACAGATTTGAGGCTATGTTTTGACAGCAGAGGAAAGATGACAGAGCGAGAGAGAGAGCACACTTCACCATGTACTTCAGATACTTGTGTACAACACACACACGAGAAGATGACGATGAAGACGCACCCCCTCCTTCACCCTCCGCCTCACCCCCTCCTTCACCCACCTTTGGCACTGTCTTCAGCAATGTGCAAACATACTACACGTATGTATGACATACTACACGTATGTATGGCATACTACACGTATGTATGACATACTACTCGTATGTATGACATACTACACGTATGTATGACATACTACTCGTATGTATGACATACTACACGTATGCATGTATGTATGTATGTATGTATGTATGTATACATCTGTCACAATATATACAGTAAAAACAGGAAAAGTTCTAAAGCTATCGCATTAGTAATCAGAGTGTAAAGTGAATCTTAAACCTGAAAATTGATTGTGTGATTGAACAATGTAAAGTTGCTGATCGATTCTCTGCTTTGAACTCTCCTGTTTTCATCTGTCTTAGACGTTGTGCTGACGATGTGAACTCATACAGCCGCAGAGATGGAAGTGCACTCAACACTCAACACAAACTCTATTTGTATCATTCATCAACAGATTTTAAAGGTGCACTATGTGATTAGAGGTTATTGTTTTTCCTGGAATGTTTCACAGTGTACATGTGTATTTTACATGTGTATTTTACATGCGTATTTTACATGTGTATTTTACATGTGTATTTTACATGTGTATACATGTGTATTTTACATGTGTATACATGTGTATTTTACATGTGTATTTTACATGTGCATTTTACATGTGTATTTTACATGCGTATTTTACATGTGTATACATGTGTATTTTACATGTGTATTTTACATGTGTATTTTACATGTGTATACATGTGTATTTTACATGTGTATTTTACATGTGTATTTTACATGTGTATTTTACATGTGCATTTTACATGTGTATTTTACATGCGTATTTTACATGTGTATACATGTGTATTTTACATGTGTATTTTACATGTGTATTTTACATGTGTATACATGTGTATTTTACATGTGTATTTTACATGTGTATTTTACATGCGTATTTTACATGTGTATACATGTGTATTTTACATGTGTATTTTACATGTGTATACATGTGTATTTTACATGTGTATACATGTGTATTTTACATGTGTATTTTACATGTGCATTTTACATGTGTATTTTACATGCGTATTTTACATGTGTATACATGTGTATTTTACATGTGTATACAACATGTGTATACATGTGTATTTTACATGTGTATTTTACATGTGTATTTTACATGTGTATACATGTGTATTTTACATGTGTATACATGTGTATTTTACATGTGTATTTTACATGTGTATACATGTGTATTTTACATGTGTATTTTATATGTGTATTTTACATGTGTATTTTACATGTGTATTTTATATGTGTATTTTACATGTGTATTTTACATGTGTATACATGTGTATTTTACATGTGTATACATGTGTATTTTACATGTGTATACATGTGTATTTTATATGTGTATTTTACATGTGTATTTTACATGTGTATTTTATATGTGTATTTTACATGTGTATTTTACATGTGTATTTTATATGTGTATACATGTGTATTTTACATGTGTATTTTACATGTGTATACATGTGTATTTTACATGTGTATTTTATATGTGTATTTTATATGTGTATTTTACATGTGTATTTTACATGTGTATTTTACATGTGTATTTTACATGTGTATTTTACATGTGTATTTTACATGTGTATTGTACATGTGTATTTTATATGTGTATTTTACATGTGTATTTTTTCTGTATGGCAACCAAGACTATTTTCCTTCCGGACAAAATAAAGTAATCTTGAATCTTAAAAAGCAATCATATCAAAACTGCAATGTATTCACCTGTGTCTAAATCTAAATTTGGTGTTTATCGTATGTTATTGTGCACTTTAGCCTGGGTCTTTACAGGTTGAATTACCAAAATGTATGTGGATAAGAAGCCTTTAGGTCTTTTAAGTGTGGTCACAATGCCAACCCAACAAAGAGGGACTTACTGCTGCATGCTACAATAAAGAGTCAGTTTGAATGTGGGTAACAATGCCAGCTTTAATGTTAGTTAGCTGTGTGGAGAAGGCATTTGAGCACTTTTGTATTGTAATTAAATGATATCAAGACGCAAGAACGAGATTGATGGCCTAAATATGATAACTTTGTTTTGCATAATATATTCTTGTACCTTTAACAGAGACATATTATGTTTTTCAGATACTCAGTATTGAAAAAGAAGATAAGCAGATGCACATTTTACCTTTTGTTTTGTAATTTGCAGAACTGATAAAAGGTGTGGGCGGGAGAAGGAAGTAGGGGAAAACAGGAATTTTCCAAGCACTTGAGCCTCAGTTGCAGGACTATGCAGGATTACTTGCATAATATGTCCCCTTTAAGGAAAATACTGGACTAAAAATGTACTTGGCCAAAAGTCATCTGAAGGTTAACTGATACAGAGGTTTAAAGAACATGCAATACATTTAAGAGGCATGTTGACCACAATCGATAATCCTCCTATTACCAAGGACATTATGCTACACCTTCTGTAACATATGCACACACCAGCCCAGCACTGCTCGCTAAGTTAGCCCCTTTAAGAACCCTCCATTTTAATCCAGTGTAGCAAACTGTGCGCATGGCAAACTGGCAAAGCAACAACTGTTCTACTGTGGTTATGTAGTGGATTACTCAAGTGTGCAAGAAGCAGCAAAACCAAGCTGCGTCTCAAGTGTCCAGAGGTCATTCAGAGGGCATTGTAAACGGAGTCAACAGAATATAGGGCAAAGGCTGGGTCTAGTTACTGCATGCTCCATCTCCATTCAAAATAATCCTGTTGAACGGTGAGTCATAAAGAAGTATGAGGGATTAGTATAAGCCTGTCAAATCAAGACCTCGGAGTAGGAAAGCTTCTGAATAGTGTATGTATTTATCTATATATATTTTCTTATCATACCACTTGCAAAATATATCTGCTCAGTTGCATAATGTGTGTCCTATTTCAATGGCTGACCCTCCATGAAGACAGTGCGTATGGAAGTTTCTGGTTTGGCCAAAAATAATAAATAATAAATAAATCTTCAATTGTATGTTCCACCACATCAGCTGCGTCCTCATTGGCTGTTTTTGGCTGTGTAAGGGAGGCATGTCACGACCCTGCCTCACTCCTCTTTCCATAATGACATAACGATCGCTTTTGCCCCGATTCCATCAATTATGGTAATGATATTGGTGAGTTAAAATGTTTTCTTTCATCTTTTGTTGCCACAGCTGCCCTAACACAGATAGCTGTAAAAGTGACTGCCAATCTGGTCCAACAGCCACTCATTTACTATCAATTCAAGACTAGAAATACTCCATACTTCCGTTAAAGGTGCTTTACCTCCCCCGCCACCACCAGCAGCAAACAACACAGTTTCCTGCTGCAGAGACATGCATATACTTTAGGATTATATGAGTCTAACTGTACATTACTGAGACAGGAAGAGATCAGGAAAGGAGTGACAAAGCAGGAGAAAGATGAGAAAATAGTTTGGTTTGGGTTTTTTATGCAACTGTATTTTATGAAGATCACAATGATACACAGTATTTTTATCCTACATGCACAAAACAGCTATAAGATTGGATAAAATATTGGTAACATGGTAAGTAGTTATAGTTATTTTCACCAACAATCTTTGTAATAGAATTAGAAACTGAGTGAGCACTCTGAATATAAGTATTTTTATTGTACAACATGTAGCCAGTGGAGTACTTATTACTCCAATTTTCCAAGTGAAACAGAAATATAATACCTTCTACTCTACTATATTTCGTAACAGGTTCAAAGCCTGATGACGCTCACTCCAGAGAGTTTGAGTCGGCTTATTCTTGCTTTTGTTTTGGAGATATTTAATTTACAAAATATTGGTCAAATAAGATTTCCCATTTCCAAAGTACAATACATCCTGAAAAAGTTGAATACTAATACTAATAGTAGTTCATTAACATGAATAATAATAATTTGACTGAGCCACTTTTACTTGTATTGTAGTAATATTTGACCATGTTTATCTGTACTTTTACTTCACTAATGAAAAGCAGTACTTTGAACACTTTTGTGTTTAGCTAAAGGTCATAAAGGTTTTTTTGTATAAAAAGCAATGACAAATGTTAAAAAGCGCACACACTTGTAATGCACTCTTTAAAATGGTCACACACTTGCACGTATGTGGTTGATTATTGTACATTTTCATTTATATTTTAACCTCAAACAGACACTTATTGGCACATTTGAGCACATTTATTTTTGTTATTTTATAGCTTTACACAATTTGACTTTGTTAAAGGTGTGGCAGTATGGCCTGCGGGCAGACCATGCCACTTCCTATTGGCTAATCATTAGGGCCGTTGGCCAATAAAATGTTGTTCCGTTTTGTCATTCATCCTCTGACCTACGCACTTCCTGGGTCTGGGTGTTGCTCCACGTACCTCCGCTCTCCAGTGCCGTGGCCTGTCACCTGGCGCCGCTTTGTTAACGCTCCGATGTGATCTCTGCTGACTCGGGATTGTTGTGGTCTCGCTGTCATGGCCCCACAGCGCGTGGTCCCGGGCAGCTAACGTGATGTAACCTAAACTCTCTGGAGCGGCGGTGTGCTCTGGAGCCGTTGCCTTGCCCTGCCCTCTGTTGATATGGATGTCTGTGCCCTGTGTTGTCCAGATCCACTGGACTCTTAAAAGACTATACATCCACGCATAAAGAACTGATACGAACTGTGTTGTTACCTAAGCCTGTGTTAAAGTATTTATTAAATTAATAGCCTGTTAAATAAATTACATGTGAAACTGGAATCTGCCTCTGTATAATCAAGAACGAATCTGTGTGTCCTTTTAGTTAGTTTTCCGGGTGTAAGCCCGGTGGCGTTGTTGGTTTTATTTTCTTTATTTTTTATTTAATTTAAATTAGTTTAAAACATTTATAGTACCACCCGAATGCCACAAAGGCATTTTAGTTGTAGCGTTGCCAACCTTCTCATCTCTGTGAGCCCGCTTATAAAGGCAGCCAAGCATTATGCAGATTAGACCCGAGCCCCATGGTAACGTCATCTGATGGGGTATGAGGATAGAGGATAATCCTTGTTATGATTGGCTGAGCAGTGTAAACATCAAGGACACTCATTTAACCAATCCAATGGCCACTACGCTGCCGTCTTTGCCAACAAGCAACCCTAACCTTTGTGTAAATGTGCCTGTGTTTCAGGCTGTGCTCTCGAGGGCCGTCAGACTGATGCTGGAGCTGGAGCTGCTGTTTATGAGCCGCAAGCGGCTTTAGAAGGCAAAACAGACACATGACCTCAATGCAAGGTCAAAATGCACATTGAAATGTCTTTCTGTTTAGAGCAATCATTTGGTAGTTATCAGTTATAGGACATTCCCCAATCTCAGGAGGCATAAAAATGTATGTCAAAATAACATTTTCTTTTAGGGTCTCCAGTGTTTCCTCTGCGGGGCCCTTTGTACCAGGAGCAGAGGTCGTGTGGCAGAAACACAGGCACATGTACACTCAAGCCCAGATGCTTCTGCGCAAGTGCACAAACTTTGGACATTTTCTATGGTAACACGTACATTGACAAACTCTAATATCTTAATAAAATATAATCTAAATATGTTTGTGAAGACACAATTTTAACTGCAAATAAACCTGAGCGAACAGATCACTGCAGAGAAACTAGACTTTCTTAATTAATGGTGAACTGGCTACAACTACTTTCTTAATTAATGGTGAACTGGCTACAACTGACGGAGACTAATAAAGCTTTTCTGGCTTTTTAAATAAGGACAATATAGTCAATCTAACGAACTATTGAGGCAAATTCTGCAAATGACTCAACTTGGGGAATGACACACCAGAACAAGACAGCAGTGCTGTTCAATTGAAAACTGCATTATTTCATTTTCAAACTGTGCAAAGAGAAGGCCGGTATCAAAATCTGTCTAATTGTTCCCAGCTCTCACTAATTATTGGCACATCACATGCATGAACCATCAGAGACATGCACAGCTTTAGAACAGCTTTTCAGATCAAATACTGTGCAGAAATAGCAGTGGTAACTTGAGTCACGATTCAGGATTAACGATTCAGGATCTACAATTCGATTCATTATGTTTCTGTCACGATAAATAAATAATTGTAAATTAATTAAAAAGTTGATGTCATCTTCTTTATCTTATATAGGGCTTAATATAGGCTCTCTCTTATCTTTCAGTTTAAGGTTACATCTTCATCATAGGTTGACTGCTTAATGCATTTAGTCTGTGCTTATCATGTTCCACTTCTTTACTGCACATAAACGTGCTCCACTTACACCAGCGTCTGCTCTGTCCGTGCGGCGCCTGATGCCTCTGCCCCTCGCTCAGTGCTCGCCTCTCACAAACACAGAGGAAGAATTGTGAAGGGCGGAAAAGAAATTCTTGGTTTTGTGTTGTGTCAAGCAGGTCGCGTGCACAAGAGCATGTTTGAGAGGATGTGATGTTAGTGCGGGTACGCTGAGTGCAGAGTGCATCAGAACGTTGTTTTTCTGCATGTATCTCTCAATTTTACATCGAGACAGAATGCGTATTGTCACATTTAAGCAGTGTAACGATATAACATACAGCATATATACGCTATGAGGGAAACTATTAAATCGTCATCATCAAGAATAAGGTCAGGTCCCCCAGCTTCAAGAAAAGAGACATTGAAAAAATCATCATGTTTTTTCACTGAGAACGGTTTACTTTTAGTTTTATTACAGTACTAAAATCAAAAGAATTAATTTGGCTGCAGTAAATGATGCAGCCAAATAAATGAATAAAGGTAAATGCTTTTCTCTCTCTGAACGCTGCCAATTACCAGGGGCTTTTCAACAACACATCATGAGAAAGTTCCAAAAATGCCGTGTATCTAAACCCTGACAAGCTGACAGTCCATGATGCATTGTGGCGAAGGATTAGATGAGACTTGAAAAGGCAAGATACCCTTCACAGTGCAGAGGCAGAGAGCTTAAACCCTGTGAGCTGACTGGAGGTTTAGCTCAGCACCAGGGACAGTTCAAGGAAGAGATGTGTGAGCATGACTGGGACATTTTCCTTTAACTCATTGGTGTCAGCCTTTTACAAAAGGTTTAACTTATGGGCTTATAGGCATGTATGTTTTTAGATGGAGGGTCCGAAACCTTCTTTTCTTCATGGAGATGTTGCTGTTTGGCCAGGAAATATACACATAGTGGAATGAAATGTATCTTTTTTCCATGGAGTCAAGCAAGCGACCAAGGTTAGAAATCACAGGGTCCCTCACGAATCTACATGATGCACATCAATATAGTAATATCATGATTTTGCAATACATGCGATAATCAAGGCAAGGCAAGTTTATTTGTAGAGCACAATTCGTTGTGATTCACACAACAGGAAAACAATTAAATCCTTTCAGTCATATGCACAGCTAAACAAAACTCTTTTTAGCTTTGATTTGAACATTGTCAGAGTAGAAGCCTGTCTCACATCTTCAGGAAGACTGTACCAGATTTTAGCTGCATGAAATTGAAACCCCCATGTTTAGTCCTGACTCTGGCACCAGCAGGAGGCCGGTCCATGTTTAGTCCTGACTCTGGCACCAGCAGGAGGCCGGTCCATGTTTAGTTCTGACTCTGGCACCAGCAGGAGGCCGGTCCATGTTTAGTCCTGACTCTGGACACCAGCAGGAGGCCGGTCCATGTTTAGTCCTGACTCTGGCACCAGCAGGAGGCCGGTCCATGTTTAGTCCTGACTCTGGCACCAGCAGGAGGCCGGTCCATGTTTAGTCCTGACTCTGGCACCAGCAGGAGGCTGGTCCATGTTTAGTCCTGACTCTGGCACCAGCAGGAGGCCGGTCCATGTTTAGTCCTGACTCTGGCACCAGCAGGAGGCCGGTCCATGTTTAGTCCTGACTCTAGCACCAGCAGGAGGCCGGTCCATGTTTAGTCCTGACTCTGGCACCAGCAGGAGGCCGGTCCATGTTTAGTCCTGACTCTGGCACCAGCAGGAGGCCGGTCCATGTTTAGTCCTGACTCTGGCACCAGCAGGAGGCCGGTCCATGTTTAGTCCTGACTCTGGCACCAGCAGGAGGCCGGTCCATGTTTAGTCCTGACTCTGGCACCAGCAGGAGGCTGGCAGACTCCGAGATGGTTCATATGGCACTAACATGCCTCAGATGTACTTTGGTGCTAGGCCATGGAGAGACTTGTACACAAGCAGAGCTGTTTTAAAGTCTATTCTCTGAGCCACAGGGGCCAGTGCAGAGACCTGAGAACAGGACTAATGTGATGGTACTTCCTGGTTCTAGTCAGGACCCGAGCAGCAGCGTTCTGGATGTACTGCAGCTGTTTTACAACTCGTTTGGAGAGGCCAGTGAGCAGGCCGTTACAGTCTAATCTACTGGAGACAAACGCATGGATAAGTCTCTCCAAGGCTTTGACAATGTTTTTTAGATGGTAAAAAGCTGCCAATGTTATTAATTTGATGTGGCTGTTAAAGTTCAAGTCTGAGTCCATTATTACCCCCAGATTTCTAACTTGATTTGTAGGTTTTAGAGCGAGACTCTGGAGGTGACCGCTAACACTTTGTCTTTGTTCTTTGTGCATAATTTTCACATTTTCGCTGCGCATCAGCTGACCTAACGGCAGCATGTAGAGATTGAACAGAAGGGGACCCAGGACTGACCCTTGGGGCACGCCACAGGTCAGGGGCATGTGGTCTGAAACGCCGTTACACATTTCAACAAAGTACTTCCTGTCTTCCAGATAGGACCTTAACCAGTTTAGGGCAGTGCCAGTGATGCCCACCCAGTCCTCTAGTCTCTGTAAGAGGATCCCATGATCGACAGTGTCAAAAGCAGCACTCAGATCTAACAGAATTAAGACTGAGGCTTTGCCCGTGTCAGTGTTCAGGCGGATGTCATTTGTCACCTTGACAAGAGCAGTCTCAGTGCTGTGATGAGGTCTAAAACAATCAAATGATGCGCAATACATTGCACATGATATTGTGCAATATATCATTATATTTTTAGAACCAAATACATTTGCACAACAGTATTCCTTTCTTAAACCACTATACCTGCATAAACCTAATACGAAATACATGCATTAGATTATAAAAGCAGTAAATATGTCAAATGTATTACACAAATGAGTGAATGTTGTATAAAAAAGTTAGCAATATCACATAATAATGATAAAGATAGAGAGAGAGAGGGGAAAGTAAGACAAGAAGGGGAGAAAGAGAAGGAGACTGAGATGAGAGGGAAGTAGAAAAAGGAAGCAGGGAATGAGAAGAGGACAGAAAGTCAGGGAGGAAAGAGAGAGAATGAGAGATAGAGTGGGACGAGAAGAGGAAGAGGGAGAGAGGCGGGAGGGGGGGACTCTGCATAGCAGCAAACTGCATTGGGTCAGCCCCTTGTGCTGCTGCAGACACCACACAGGGCACAGAGGCACGTGCACAGGGAGAGAGGAGGAGGAGGGGAGAGAGGAGGAGGAGGGGAGAGAGGAGGAGGAGGGGAGAGAGGAGGAGGAGGGGAGAGAGGAGGAGGATGGGAGAGAAGAGGATGGGAGAGAGGAGGAGGATGGGAGAGAAGAGGAGGATGGGAGAGAGGAGGATGGGAGAGAGGAGGAGGATGGGAGAGAGGAGGGGGATGGGAGAGAGGAGGAGGGGAGAGAGGAGGAGGATGGGAGAGAAGAGGGGGATGGGAGAGAGGAGGATGGGAGAGAGGAGGAGGATGGGAGAGAGGAGGATGGGAGAGAGGAGGAGGATGGGAGAGAGGAGGGGGATGGGAGAGAGGAGGAGGATGGGAGAGAGGAGGGGGATGGGAGAGAGGAGGAGGATGGGAGAGAAGAGGATGGGAGAGAGGAGAAGGATGGGAGAGAGGAGGGGGATGGGAGAGAGGAGGATGGGAGAGAGGAGGAGGATGGGAGCGAAGAGGATGGGAGAGAGGAGAAGGATGGGAGAGAGGAGGGGGATGGGAGCGAGGAGGATGGGAGAGAGGAGGAGGATGGGAGAGAAGAGGATGGGAGAGAGGAGAAGGATGGGAGAGAGGAGAAGGATGGGAGAGAGGAGGAGGATGGGAGAGAGGAGGATGGGAGAGAGGAGGAGGATGGGAGCGAAGAGGATGGGAGAGAGGAGAAGGATGGGAGAGAGGAGGGGGATGGGAGAGAGGAGGATGGGAGAGAAGAGGAGGATGGGAGAGAGGAGGATGGGAGAGAGGAGGAGGATGGGAGAGAAGAGGATGGGAGAGAGGAGAAGGATGGGAGAGAGGAGAAGGATGGGAGAGAGGAGGAGGATGGGAGAGAGGAGGATGGGAGAGAAGAGGAGACGAAAGAAGAGAGAGAGAGAGAGAGTAGGGAAGTATGGATCCAACCAGCTCATTATAATACACAAATAAGGAGAGAGAAAGCCTAATCTCTAGTTCTCAGCTTTAACTCGATAAGACGTGTCCTTTATCGCTCTAATTACACCAATATTAAAACACAATGAGATGAAGGAGAAGAGCGTTTACCTTCTCATACGGGTCCGAGTCATAGTTGAGTCCAATCCCACAGTCATCAGTGATCTCAGACAGGTCTTCATCGTCAAACTCCTCCAGGCTGATGTCATGGGACGGCCTGCACGAGAGAGAGAACACAGGGATGTCAATAGTGCACTTAAAAAGGTCATTTCATTCAGCGCACAGTACATTGGCTCAATAATAGACATTTTAAAATACTGCGGCGTCTAAAAATACAACAACGCAACAGCAATATTATGAAACCATGATGTGAAAAGTTTATTGTCACTGACTAAAACTAAAATTGCAATAGTTTCTAAGCCTTAAATGTGCTACTCTGTAATATAAGTAAATACACAGGGAACAAATACATGATCTTTTGTTTATTTCAGGGCCAACATCAAGAAATAAACACGTAACACAATTAATAAGATTTTTACAAAAGTCACTTATTCAACCATCCACAGCTCAAATCTTAGGGTATTACACTAGAAATTACAAAAAAATTCTCCCCATAATTGCAAAAAAATGTAGAATAAAAGTTGATATAGTAATTATTGTAACTAATATTTAGCTTTAACAAACAAACAAAAGATTATTACGGCTGCTGAGTTTAACCTATAAAAATATTTGTGAAAAATCCAACCGAAATATAACTTTTTGGTGGAGGGTCCTGGTCTCATTGGGATTGTATTGCTTGTTTCTGGAATGTTCCACAGTACGACATTAAACTTAACTATCTCCATGGAGAAAAGCAGGTGATATTACCAGGCCAGATCTGTGGAGAGGTGACTCAGGTAACAGTAAAAACATAAGTAGGTGCTGTAAGTGTCAGGCCTTTCTGTGGAACACCCACCAGAAACGTCACATAATGTGCCTTTAACAATAGAGAAGAAGAGCCTCAACACTCTGGGGCCCCCTAGAGGTGAGTTGGCCCCGTGCAGATGTCTATGGCCTGCCTTCAGCTAGAAACACCTCTGTCCACAGCCCCAGACTTCTAGTTTTAACTGCGGCTACACATTTGTGAGTGTTACTGTCAGTGAGGACATTCTACTCCAGCACCATGTAAAACGAGAGACGGTATTGAGAGCGTGATGTCTCTCTTCTCATCTTTATGCCGTTAGTTCCGTCTCACTTCCAAAGCATCGTCTTCATGTGGAGGAAAAAGCTGCATTGCAGGTCTCCAGGCAGAGTATTGTGAATAGTTTCTGAATACTGCATACACCAGCAGTGACCCTTTTATGAGGCAAAACAGGGCACGGTCAGAAAGGACAGGGTCAAAAGTGCACATCAGCAGAGTTTACGTCATGTGTGAAGTAACAAAGTACAAGACTTGATGTGAAATATGTATAAAACATCTATCAAACATTTTATATTGCATAACACAGTTGGATATGTTATGCAATATTAATGATAGAACAATCCCATGTTTTCCTTGTACCTCTGAACACAGTACCTCTGGACACAGTCTCTCTGGACACAGTACCTCTGGACACAGAATCTCTGGACACAGTCTCTCTGGACACAGTACCTCTGAACACAGTCTCTCTGGACACAGTATCTCTAGACACAGTATCTCTGGACACAGTACCTCTGGACACAGTACCTCTGGACACAGTCTCTCTGGACACAGTATCTCTGAACACAGTCTTTCTGGACACAGTATCTCTGAACACAGTCTTTCTGGACACAGTATCTCTGAACACAGTCTTTCTGGACACAGTACCTCTGAACACAGTCTCTCTGGACACAGTACCTCTGAACACAGTCTCTCTGGACACAGTACCTCTGGACACAGTACCTCTGAACACAGTCTCTCTGGACACAGTACCTCTGGACACAGTACCTCTGGACACAGTCTCTCTGGACACAGTACCTCTGGACACAGTCTCTCTGGACACAGTACCTCTGAACACAGTCTCTCTGGACACAGTACCTCTGGACACAGTACCTCTGGACACAGTCTCTCTGGACACAGTACCTCTGGACACAGTACCTCTGGACACAGTCTTTCTGGACACAGTATCTCTGAACACAGTCTTTCTGGACACAGTACCTCTGAACACAGTCTCTCTGGACACAGTACCTCTGGACACAGTACCTCTGGACACAGTCTCTCTGGACACAGTACCTCTGGACACAGTACCTCTGGACACAGTCTTTCTGGACACAGTACCTCTGGACACAGTACCTCTGGACACAGTACCTCTGAACACAGTCTCTCTGGACACAGTACCTCTGGACACAGTACCTCTGGACACAGTCTCTCTGGACACAGTAACTCTCTGAACACAGTCTCTCTGGACACAGTACCTCTGGACACAGTACCTCTGGACACAGTCTCTCTGGACACAGTACCTCTGGACACAGTACCTCTGGACACAGTCTCTCTGGACACAGTACCTCTGGACACAGTCTCTCTGGACACAGTATCTCTGAACACAGTCTCTCTGGACACAGTACCTCTGGACACAGTATCTCTGGACACAGTATCTCTGAACACAGTCTCTCTGGACACAGTACCTCTGGACACAGTATCTCTGGACACAGTACCTCTGGACACAGTCTCTCTGGACACAGTACCTCTGGACACAGTCTCTCTGGACACAGTACCTCTGGACACAGTCTCTCTGGACACAGTACCTCTGGACA
This sequence comes from Eucyclogobius newberryi, assembly GCF_026437365.1. NCBI lineage: Eukaryota > Metazoa > Chordata > Actinopteri > Gobiiformes > Gobiidae > Eucyclogobius > Eucyclogobius newberryi. The sequence continues at coordinate 33,069,278 of NW_027316389.1, forward strand.
CAGTACCTCTGGACACAGTCTCTCTGGACACAGTACCTCTGAACACAGTCTCTCTGGACACAGTACCTCTGGACACAGTATCTCTGGACACAGTACCTCTGGACACAGTATCTCTGGACACAGTATCTCTGGACACAGTACCTCTGGACACAGTATCTCTGGACACAGTCTCTCTGGACACAGTACCTCTGGACACAGTATCTCTGGACACAGTCTCTCTGGACACAGTACCTCTGAACACAGTCTCTCTGGACACAGTACCTCTGGACACAGTACCTCTGGACACAGTCTCTCTGGACACAGTACCTCTGGACACAGTACCTCTGGACACAGTCTTTCTGGACACAGTATCTCTGAACACAGTCTTTCTGGACACAGTACCTCTGAACACAGTCTCTCTGGACACAGTACCTCTGGACACAGTACCTCTGGACACAGTCTCTCTGGACACAGTACCTCTGGACACAGTACCTCTGGACACAGTCTTTCTGGACACAGTACCTCTGGACACAGTACCTCTGGACACAGTACCTCTGAACACAGTCTCTCTGGACACAGTACCTCTGGACACAGTACCTCTGGACACAGTCTCTCTGGACACAGTCTCTCTGGACACAGTACCTCTGGACACAGTACCTCTGGACACAGTACCTCTGGACACAGTCTCTCTGGACACAGTACCTCTGGACACAGTACCTCTGGACACAGTCTCTCTGGACACAGTACCTCTGGACACAGTCTCTCTGAACACAGTCTCTCTGGACACAGTACCTCTGAACACAGTACCTCTGGACACAGTCTTTCTGGACACAGTACCTCTGGACACAGTACCTCTGGACACAGTCTCTCTGGACACAGTACCTCTGGACACAGTACCTCTGGACACAGTCTCTCTGGACACAGTACCTCTGGACACAGTCTCTCTGAACACAGTCTCTCTGGACACAGTACCTCTGGACACAGTACCTCTGGACACAGTCTTTCTGGACACAGTACCTCTGGACACAGTACCTCTGGACACAGTACCTCTGAACACAGTCTCTCTGGACACAGTACCTCTGGACACAGTACCTCTGGACACAGTCTCTCTGGACACAGTCTCTCTGGACACAGTACCTCTGGACACAGTACCTCTGGACACAGTACCTCTGGACACAGTCTCTCTGGACACAGTACCTCTGGACACAGTACCTCTGGACACAGTACCTCTGAACACAGTCTCTCTGGACACAGTATCTCTGAACACAGTCTCTCTGGACACAGTACCTCTGAACACAGTCTCTCTGGACACAGTACCTCTGGACACAGTACCTCTGGACACAGTCTCTCTGGACACAGTACCTCTGGACACAGTCTCTCTGGACACAGTACCTCTGGACACAGTACCTCTGGACACAGTCTTTCTGGACACAGTACCTCTGAACACAGTCTCTCTGGACACAGTACCTCTGGACACAGTACCTCTGGACACAGTCTCTCTGGACACAGTCTCTCTGGACACAGTACCTCTGGACACAGTCTTTCTGGACACAGTACCTCTGAACACAGTCTCTCTGGACACAGTACCTCTGGACACAGTCTTTCTGGACACAGTACCTCTGAACACAGTCTCTCTGGACACAGTACCTCTGGACACAGTACCTCTGGACACAGTCTCTCTGGACACAGTCTCTCTGGACACAGTACCTCTGGACACAGTCTTTCTGGACACAGTACCTCTGAACACAGTCTCTCTGGACACAGTACCTCTGAACACAGTCTCTCTGGACACAGTACCTCTGGACACAGTACCTCTGGACACAGTCTCTCTGGACACAGTAACTCTCTGAACACAGTCTCTCTGGACACAGTACCTCTGGACACAGTACCTCTGGACACAGTCTCTCTGGACACAGTACCTCTGGACACAGTACCTCTGGACACAGTCTCTCTGGACACAGTACCTCTGGACACAGTCTCTCTGGACACAGTATCTCTGAACACAGTCTCTCTGGACACAGTACCTCTGGACACAGTATCTCTGGACACAGTATCTCTGAACACAGTCTCTCTGGACACAGTACCTCTGGACACAGTATCTCTGGACACAGTACCTCTGGACACAGTCTCTCTGGACACAGTACCTCTGGACACAGTCTCTCTGGACACAGTACCTCTGGACACAGTACCTCTGGACACAGTACCTCTGAACACAGTCTCTCTGGACACAGTATCTCTGAACACAGTCTCTCTGGACACAGTACCTCTGGACACAGTCTCTCTGGACACAGTATCTCTGGACACAGTACCTCTGGACACAGTATCTCTGGACACAGTATCTCTGGACACAGTACCTCTGGACACAGTATCTCTGGACACAGTCTCTCTGGACACAGTACCTCTGGACACAGTATCTCTGGACACAGTACCTCTGGACACAGTATCTCTGGACACAGTCTCTGGACACAGTTGACCATGTTTATGAAATTTGAACTACAAATTATACATTCTACATCACTTAAAATATCCTGTATCAATATCAATTCAAATACTGAACTTGTTTCACGATATGACAATTACAAACCCCATTTTTAACATAATTGATTAGTTATTTCAGTTGATTTTGTGTTTTGTTGGTATCTGAGCAGAAAGCAGAAAGAGGAGAATGAGCACATACACTTTAGGTTGCCATGACTACAACCATCTTAAACTCAGAAGGGCTTTTCTGATGAGACGTCTCCACAGTTCATTTATGATTGTTCAGCTATTGGTCATTTTGTATCTGGCGTAGCCCTAAATTAAACCTGATCTTTTGAGAAATGTTTAGGTCTGGTTTCGTTGAGAGATGTAACTTCCTGGTTAATTACATGTAGCTCCACTGAAGGACACACAAGAATAGGTCAGATTCAGCGGAGCAGCTTCCTGGAGCATGTCCTCAAATGTTTGCCCATAAACTGAAGCCCATTGTTTGTTTTGGCCCCGGGGCTTCAACATGGCCCCTTTATCCTGCTGACCACTCTCAAACCAGACAGATGCAAAAGGAACAAAGCGGTCAGCGTTCATTTCCACACACAATGTCATATTTAATCATCTGCCAGTAGTGAATGTGTCTGAATAGTGTGCACATGCATTCTGCAGTTTGGCTCTGAGTGTGCACTTTTAATACTTTACAAACTTCTGTAAAAAACACAGGGTAAATTACAATGGAGCATACTTAGAATTATAATTAAGTCCAATTGTTTGTTTGATTAAGAGGTCCACATCCAGTCCTGTCAGTGATAGCATGTGGTTTGGAGTTCAGTCTTTGGTTTTTTTCCGGTGTTTTTCAGCCCTGATTAAACGTTTGTCTTGTTTATGTTCAGGAAATTTATCTAAAAAACTATTTTGTGATCGATCAACATGAGGAAAATACTTGCGATACGTATATTGTTCACCCAGCCCTGCTTACAAACTGAAACAAATGATTAGCACATTAGCCTCATATCGTGTCAGAAGCTAAAATCTCAGTTGTTTATCTGTAGATTTTGGGATATAAATATAACTTCATAACACTTAATAATAACTATACTTTTAATAAACTTAATAAAGCATGAACAAAGACTTAATTCATCAGGGATATACAATGAAAAAGTGCACTTAGCTTTAGGGAATGTGCAATCAAAAGTGAACTTTATTATTCAGTGTTACAGCTTTAGAGATGAACTATTGTCACTGAAATCCAGGTGATTCACAAGAAAAATCTGACCCTGATCATTTTTACGGCAAAGTTAATTTTCACACACCACCACACTAGTACAGCGTTCATGAAGTACAGTTCAATGAACAGAAGCTAGGATTTAAAAAAATAAATAATTACAGATCTCATCATTCTATCTTAAGTCAGGGCGCTCCGTGTTCACACAGCTGAGCCACAACATCAGAACAGTCCAGATGATTTCAGAATCTTGGCTTTCTACGAGAAGCGTCAGCACAAAGCGACCGTAAAACACTGGAGCTCCAGTTCTTACAAAGACACAGTTTCCCTCTCCTCCTCTCCTCTTCTCCCCCTCTCCTCCACTATGCCACAAATGAAATGGCAATGAGACTGGGGAAGGACATGCAGTAAATGTGTGCTGTGGGTTATCCACTCCAACACTGGCACTTGAACATAATTATTTTCCTCCAGTGCTTAAAGCACCTCTGCTCTGCACCTCTGACGTGTCACAGACGTGTAACAGACGTGTAACAGACATGTCACAGACGTGTAACAGACGTGTAACAGACGTGTAACAGACGTGTCACAGACGTGTCACAGACGTGTAACAGACGTGTAACAGACGTGTCACAGACGTGTCACAGACGTGTAACAGACGTGTAACAGACGTGTAACAGACGTGTCACAGACGTGTCACAGACGTGTAACAGACGTGTAACAGACGTGTAACAGACGTGT